>NW_022900951.1:83132127-83150255 GCF_012274545.1 Fukomys damarensis
TGAATAAATTAGAATGAGTTATATTTCTAGTCAGAAATCTTTCCCAATAGATATTTCAAACTCATTTAAAAGTCAAACAGTTTTTCTCCCCAGCAAACCTCCTCTGTGTCTGCCTCAGTAGCCAGCACCACTCTGACCTCGTCACTCAAGCTAAATGCTCTCTCTACCTATTTTAGTCCTCACCGTTCCTCACAACTGTCTCCTCTCTGCTTGCCACTCTCCCATTTGTTTCTTCAGTGGTGGTCTCCTCTGTCCCTTCTCGGCTGGACTCCCAAATCAGCATCTTGACTGTCTTTCACTTAGCGTTATCCATCTATTCTCTTTATAGGTGCCCTGATGATCTTTCTAAAGCACAGAAATGAGCACTAGATGATCTTCCTCTGCTTGAAATCGTCTAGTGATTCCCAGCTGCCCGCAGGAAAAATCCAACCTCCTATGTGTGGCAGCCCTTCGCCATTTGAGCCCACCCTGTCTCTTTAGGCTTCTGCCTCCCCAAACTGCTCTCTCCCCAGCAACCGCTTCTCCACACACAGACGTCATCCACTGCAGCCTCCCTTGACTCTATTTCCATTCTGTAAACAGGCCATTCATCTCTAATCATTTCAAGGTTTTAGACCTCTGGCCATCTTAATTCTCCCCAAATAGAGTTTATCACAGAGGAGGGGAGACTCAGGATCATTCTCGAAGCAGTGATTTTCAAATTGCAGATTACAACTAATGGCACAGGGCTTAAAACTGATTTAGTAGGCAGCAACTAGCCCTCAACAACATGAATAGCAAATATAAGCATGGATATTATTCTGTGAGATTTTTGTTTTATTCATATGAATATATCTACGTATAAAGATATGCAAATACATGTATTTGATCATGCTATAAAATATATTTCTTACTGTAGGTCACAATAAACAATTTGACAAGCCAGGCTTGGTGATGCATGCCTCTAATCCTGCACCGATGGAGACTGAGGCAGAAGAATCACAACTTTGAGCCCAGACTGGGAAACTTAGCAAGCCTGATTCTCAAAGCAGAAACTAAAACAAAAAGGTCTGGGTGTGTAGGTCCGGGGGAAGGCCCTGAGTTTAATCCCTAGTGCCATAAAAAAAATTAAATTGGTAGCACTAAATCGATTTAGTTGATGTTATCCTGTGATTCATTTAGTCAGTGCTATTCATGTCATAGCCCTTTGCTCTCACAATATTTCTAGGCTCACTGGGGAGTGTTAGAGATATCAGCAGAACGGATCATGCCAGAAAGACTCACAGACAAGGAAGGGATTGAGCTGTGCTGGATTTAAGGAAGCGGAAAGAAGGAGGAGATGTAACCTTGGCAGGGAGAACTGGCACAGAGGCAGATAGTAAGAGCAGAGAACATTTGTTAAACATTTATGTGCCAGGCATTGTTCTAAATGCTTCGCATGGATTAATTTAAACCTCATAAACAACCTTAGGAAACACAGCTTCCTAAGTTAGTTAGTTAGTTAGACACGACTAAACACTTCATTCTGCAGATGAGAGTAGAAGGAACTTGCCCAAGGTCACAGAGCTAATGTGCTAAAACCGGGATTCAAACTCAGGTCGTCTCCGTGTTCTTAATCTCTGCACTGCACTGCTGCCTCTGGGGGCCAAGCAGGAAGGTGGACTGACCAGGGAAGAGTGAGAGCTTAGGCCACAACACTGCTGGAAGAAGATCTCATTTTGAAGGCTGGGATGAAAGCCCCAGCAACAAGGTCTCCTCTCATTTCCTGAAAGAAGATCTTCCTCTTTTCCCACAGCCTAGGTTTCTTGAGCCAGAGCCTTGGGTTGGCAGCAGGAAGCCCAATTACCCAGTGAGGGTGCCAACTGGTGGCAAGGTCAGAAGTAGAACCTGCTCGGAGAAAGGAGGAAAGGGAAGGTCTTCTCTCTCCCACCCCATGCCAAGTCCGTCCCCAAAGCAAAATAGCAAATGGTGTCTGGAGCCTCCATATCCAAGTCCAGATGTCCCAAATGTGCCGAATCTTGGACTCAGACCCTCAGCTTCCTAGGATAGGGATCCTCCTCTGGAGAACAGTTTGTTGCTAGATCAGCTCTCCTCCTCTACCCTTGTTCTCTTGTCCCACCATTTGAGTTAGGCTTGCGGCCAACATGGTACGTGCTCTCTTGGCTGAGCCTCTTGCAGCTCCCATTTGCTCCTCATTTGGACAGCCCAGGCTCTGAAAATCAAAACTTTGAGGAAAGAGGAGGGCCAGAGGCAAGAGGCTTGGAAAGGTCATTGCCAGCTAGGCTCCTTCCCTCAGGGTTCAGTAGGTCCAAGTCCAGACCTGGCTCCCCTGGTCAGCTTCTCCACTGCCTCTTCTGAGATGCCTCCTTTCCCAGTCTGCCATTAAGCTTTGGGAAGATGGAGTAAAGCTGAACTCTCAGCAACAGCATCTTTTCTTGCCTTTTTAATCTTGGTGTTCTAGTGATACTAGTTAAAAACTACAAAAGATAGTGGTAACTAGTGGCAGGTACTTTCCTTGAGGGTAGGAAGTAGATCCCAATAAAATAATAAGAAGAAGAACAATAAAAATGAAGCCAAGTGTGAAGATGCACACCTGGGATCCCAGCACTCTGGGAAGATGAGGCAGGAGGATCTCAAGTTTGAGCTCAGCCTGCACAACTTAGTGAGCCCCTATCTTAAAATAACAAATAAAAGACTGACAATGTAACTCAGGGCAATGACCTCTGGTTCTATGCCCAGTACTTCAAAAAAAGCAAACACACAAATAAACAAATAGAATAAAAACAGCTAAACATTATTGTGTGCTTACTATGTTCCAGGCACTGTGCTAAGCTCTTTATTGCTTTATTCCATGTACTCCTTACAAAAATCCTATAAGAGGGCTGGGGATTTAGCTCAGTAGCACCTTGCCCACCTGGCAAGCACAAGGTCCTGAGTTCAATCCTCAAGACCAAAAAAAAAAATCCTATGAGTTATTATTGTTCCCTTTAAAAAATGAGCAGAAAACAGGCACAGAGAGCTTAAGTGATTTACTGAGGACCAGATAGCTATAGAGTGTGTACCTCCCTACCTCAGGCCCTTACCATCTAATACTTGAGTTTCTGCAGTAGATCCTTTTTTTTTTTTTTTTTGAGATAGGGTCTCATTATGTAGTTGAGATTGACCTGGAACTCACTTTGTAGCCCAGGCTGGTCTTGAACTCACAGTGAACCCCCTGTCTCAGCCTCCCGAGTGCTGGGATTATAGGTGTGATCCACCATGCCCGGCTCTGCAGTAAATCTTAAAGTGGAAAAGCCAGGGCTCTAGAGTTAGACTTGGGTGTGTGAGACAATGATTATCTCTACTTCACAAAGTTGTAGTGAAGACTGAATGAAATAATACCTAGATTTTACTTAAAGCCCAACATGTATCTAGCACTCAGTATACATTGGCTATTATCATTATAAATATTCCCTTCCTTCCACTCCATCATTGGCTATATTGTGGTTGTTCAGAATATAGGCTGTGGAAACAGGTCTAGGTTGGAATTCCTCATTGGTAGTTTACCATCAAGGTGACCTTGGCTAAATTAATCTATCTCTCTGAGCCTCAAATTCCTGAAGATAAAATAATAGCAACCATGTCACAAGGCTGGAGTGAGGAGGAAATCAAATACTGTAGGTACATTGGTGTTAGTTCTTTTTGCCCCACATACTTCCAAGGTGTTTTCTGCATTCTGGGCCACGTGCAGCTCCTAAACAGCTGCGACTAATGCCAACCTAATGCCAACCTGCGACTGAAGGGGTGAAGTCAGGCATTCACAGATGTTTCCTGTTCTTTCCACCTCACTCCCAACTCCTCCCAGCTTTCTTCTCTTCTGGCAGGTTTGTTGCTATATTGCGTCTGCACATGACTGTCATCAGTCCCCCTCCTCTGTACAAGTCTAGGGCACTTTCTGCCTTTCCCTTCATGTCCTTCTTGGCCCCACATTTCAGGAAGCCTCCAAGCAGTGCTAATATTTGCTTTCTACCAAAGGCCTGTCAACTGAACATCTGTCCCATGAAAGCGTGCTAGCCTTCTTTTTAATCCATTTTCAGATATGAAAGAAACCTCTCTATTGAGGTAATCTGGAAAAGGGCTGTGGATTAATAGTGTCTCCTCCCTCCTATTAGCCCCTGGCACAGGACTCAGTACACAGCAGGTGCTTGTTCATGTGAATGGAATGGGGTCTGACATATGGTACTTGGTCTGAAAAGACAAAAAGATTTAGTCTAGCGGAGGAGTGGGGCTTCAGGGTGGAATAGTAAACAGCCATGCCAGGTGGCTGGCCCAGGAAGGGATTCCCTGTTAGTACTGTGACCTTGTGAGGCATGACATCTAAGATCTCAGGAGGAGGGCAGCTTTTAGAAGAGAACTGTTTAACTTGACTGGGATGGCTCCAGAGCGAGGCAGATCAGGAGCAGGGGGCTCATAGCACTGGTTCTTGCGGGGAGGTCTCCTTCTCTTCATTCCCAGCTGCCTCCTCTACTGCCTTTCATCATCGTCAGCAGCAGCAGCAGCAACAGCAGCATCCTTTCATCATCACTTTGCAGTACTAGGGATTGAACCCAGGGCCTTGGCACTGGGCTACATCCCCACCCTTTTTAAAGTTTTTATTCTGAGACACAGTCTCACTAAGTTACTAAGTAGCCCATGCTGGGCTCAAATTTGGAATTATCCTGCCTCAGCCTCCCAGAATACTAGGATTACAAGCATGTGTCACCACATGCTTTTCTACCTCCACTTCTAAACATGCTTAAAATTTCAGCTCTACCCCCAGCCTCTTCCTACCCCTTCTGGTCTTGGCGTAGTTCAGCAACCCTGAAAGTGTGGTCCAAAGAACCTAGAGGACCCCTAAGTTTCAAGAGGTTTGGTTTCTTTTTACAATAATAATGACAGTATTTTCTTTCTGCTGTGGTTTGCATCTGAAGTAAAAAAAGCAATGATGAATAAAAGTGTTGGTGCCTCTGTACAAATCAGGCAGAGTTCATGTTATCCGTGTTGTTCTTCTTTCCATTGTATTCTTCACCGAAGAAATCAGTTTCACTTAGGAATATCCCAACAAAGCAAAAAGAATTATTAATTTTTATTTATTATAAATCCTTTCAATGTGACAAATAATCTGTGTGACAAAATAGGAAAGATATGCACAGCACTTCTAGTGCATACTAAAGGATGATGGTTGTCATGAAGACAAGCACTTGTACAACTGAATTGCTAGCTAAACTAGCCAATTTTTCATGGAACGCTTTCTTTGTTACTTGAAAATGGTAGGCAATCTATGATTATTTAAACTTGGGTACTTTGCCAATATTTTCAAAGTGACCCTATCACCTCAAGGAAAACAACTGATAGCATTTGTTGGCACTGAAGAGATGTAAACCTTCAAGTAAATCGCAGAGGACTGGGGGTGTAGCTCAGTTGCAGAGGCTAGTGTGTGTCAGACACTAGGTTCAATCCCCAGCACTCCCCCTCCAAAAATAAAGGAATTAAAAAGCACTTTTAAAAAAATATCTACTACTATAAGGTTGAGAATTTCCCAGTACCCTTGAAGACCTTTTTTTATAAGATTATAGTAGTAGTACTAATGAAAATTACTTTATATTGAATAATTATAAAATCAATCAACAATTGGAAAATCCACATAATTAGGTGGACTGCTATTTTCCAAATGACTAATACATAATGTTACAAAATCATATCAATAGTTCCATTCAAAGTGCCAGATAAACCAATGGTTTTTAATGTAACAGAGTACAAAGTGTTCCTTGATATGGTGTTAGTTTCAACATTGCAAACAAACGTTAAGAAACTACCATAGTTTAGGTATAGTTATCAAGAAAAAGCCCACACAATTTATTAGTTTTCTATTGCTGCCATAACAAATTACCAAAGACTTAACAACGTAATTGAATACTCATTATCTTGCAGTAGGTCAAAAGTCCACTGGATGCACCTATGTTCTTTGCTTAGGGTCTCACAAATTGTCAGTTGGCTGGGCTCTTATCTGGAGGCTCTGAAGGAAAAAAAAAAATCCCTTTCCTAGGTTACTCATGTTGTTAGCAGAATCCAGTTCCTTCTAAGCATGGATCTGAGATCCCAGCTGGATCTCCTCCAAAGGCCGCTTTCTGCTCCTGGGGACAGCCCATATTCCTTCTTATGTAGTACCCTCCATTTTAAAACCATTAATGGCATATCAAGTACTTCTCACATTTGAATCTCTCTGACTTCCTTTTCTGCCACTAGAAGCCCACCCTTCTTTTAAAGGGATCCTGTGATTAGATTGCCACCCCAGAATTTCTCTTTGCCATATAATTAACATATCATGAGACTCTTATAAACTCCCACCCTCAATGGGGAGGGAATTTATACACAAGTGAGAATCATGTGGGGGTCAATCTTAGAATTCTACTGGAAAAAGTTATTAAATGCTTCCCTTTTCCAATTACCTATCTTTATGAAGCTGAACTTTCCTCAAATACTTCAACCAAAAACAATACATTGCAATAGCTTGCATGACAGAGCTGATATGAGAATCCAGCTGCCTTTTATCTGGACAATTATTAATGAGATTTTCAAATATAAAATACAATGTCACTTTCATTGTCATTTTTGTTTTGGAAAATACAGTTAGTTTTCAGAAATATATTATTTAGGGCTGCGGATAGCTCCATGGCACTGCTCCTGCCTCGCAAGCACAAGATCCTGAGTTCAATCCCCAGTACAAAGAAGAAAGAAAGAAAGAAAGATATTATTTATTATCATATAATGAATTTATAATTTTGATGTCAAATTAATAAACAGGTAGTTTTAAATGGGTCAGTTTTAATTGCTAATGTAAAATACCAATAGGTACAACCTATGAAAATGGAAGCCCTTTGAAGACCTCAGTAATTTTGTTTTGTTTTTGTTTTTGGTACTGGGGATCAAACTCAGGTCCTTGTACTTGCGAGGCAGCAGGCAGAACCACTGAGCTAAATCCCCAGCCCTGACATCAGTATTTTTTTTTTTTTTTGGTACTAGGGATTGAACTCGGATCCTTGCACTTGCAAGGCAGGCCACCAAACAGCTGAGCTAAATCCCTGAACCTTTTTTTTGTTTCGTTTTGTTTTGTTTTGTTTTAATAATTTTAACTAATATGTTTTACTTTAAAATTTACAAAGATGTCTTTTTTAACATGCTGTGTGACAAAATGTGGGAGGATGCATGAAATTCACTCTTTTTGGTATACAACCATTAGACTTATTTTAGCTAATGATTATTGTAACAACCATTAGATTTCCAACACCCATAATAATTCCCTTGTGCCACATTGTTGTAGTCATTCTCCCTGCAGTCCCGGCCCCAGGCAACTAGTAATCTGTTCTCCATTCCTATGGCTTGATCATTTTGAGAAAATCTTTTCAAGAGAATCGTACTATACGCAGACTTCAGAGTCTGGCTTCTTTCACTCAACATAATGCTTCAGAGCCTCATTCATGTGGTTGCTGGTATTACGAGCTCTAACTTTTTGTTACTCAGTAGCATTCCATTGTGCAGACACAGTATAGTTTATCTATTTACAGCTGAAAAGTTGTTGGGTCATTTCACAAATAATGTTTAAGAGTGTAAAGTAGTTCTGCAACCCAAACTTTTGAGACTCATTGACATAAAATGGTCTCCTCCCAGAATTCTCCTCTCTTTGAGATTTCATGGACCAGTGCAACTTCAAAGTTTTTTTTAAAATGAAGGGGAATTGACATCTGATTGCTAAAATTTTATTTTTGTAATTAGGGGCATCAAAATAACACTACTTTTTATTTACAAAAGAAAGTTTAACACCGACTATTCAAAGAATAAACATGGAGTTGTAGTTATTCCTTTAAATTGAATACACTTTATATAATTTAGAAATCTCACTACGTTGGTTTTAGTTTCTGCCTATCGGTTATTCCTTCACCACTCCTTACCTTCCCGCTTAAAAGTCTATGTTTTGCCTTGGTGCTTTGGTGCTTGAGAATCACTTGCTTCGCACAGCTCCTCCCAAAGCTTTGTATCCATCTCCTCTCAAACGGATATTTTCTCTTTCTTCTGGGATGTCTTTGTGAAACTTCTCTTGCCTCCCTTCCAGAACTCCTCTTCCCCATCCACTTTTTTCTTACAGAATCATCTTGCCTTTCCCTCCTCTTCTCCCAGAGTTCTTTCTTTCCCAGGGAGTTTGACTAGGTCTTTTCTGTTCTCAGTCCAATTTCATAATTTCTATGGAGCACCTACTATATGCTAATCACCATATTTAACTAGAATAGAGTGATAAAAATGACAAGTGAAAGCACTATGCAGTGGGGAAGAAGAAACAGGAACTACAACACAGGATGATTGGTAGGACTAACAAAGATACCAGCGTACTTTGGAGCGCAGATGAAGGAAACCAAGATCACAGAAGCAACACCTAAGGCTGATACTGAATGGTAAGAAGTTTACCAGACAAAGCCAGATGAGGGTGAGGCCAGGGTCCTGAAAGAGTTCCAGGTAAAGGAACTGAACTTACAAAGGCCTAGAGCGAAGGCATGCATGACAGGGTTGAGAAACATAAACGAAGTTGGTGGGAGTATAATGAGGAGAATAGCATGAAATATGCTGGGAGAGAGAGCTAGGTGGGGGCCAGAGAGAGCATAGCTACTGTGTGGAGAATGGACTATAGGAAGCCAAGAGTAGAAATAGAAAAGATGAGAGACTGTTGCAGTGTCCAGGGTAGAGATAGTAGCAATGGAGGTAGGTGTGGCAACCAGCAAAGGGATGAAAAGGCTATATTTTGGAGTAGAATTGGAAATGCTTACATGTCAGATGAGATGGGGTGTGGAGGCTCACAGAAAGCAAAAAGAGTTAAGGCTCACTCTGGGATTTCTGGCTTAAGCAATTAGCTTTCTGAAGTAGAGAAGACAGATGGAAGGCTGGTTTTAGTTCAAAGGGTAATCAAGTATGCAATGTCAGACATATTAATTACATTAGGGATGCCTGTGAGCTACCTAAATGGTGATGCCAGTACACAGAGGTTTGAGGTTCAGAGAAGTCTGGGCTCAAAATGACAATTTAGAAGCCACTCGATTATACAGAGTAAGCGAAACCATGGAGGACATATGAGTTCCCAGAATAGGAATGCAGAATGAAAAGAGAAGAGGACTGAGGTTTGACTCCTGAGAAACACCTATATTTTTAAAGTATTTAAAATTTTTTTCCAGGCTTAGTGGTGCACAGCTGTTGTCCCAGGTACTCAGGAGTTTGACACATGAGGATTATAAATTAAAGGCCATCCTGGGTAACTTAGTAAGATTCAGTCTCAAAAAGGGGTTGGGTATGTAGCTCGGTGCTTCCTGGGCTCAATTCTCAGTAACACACACACACACAAAAACACACACACACACACACACACACAGAGTTCTACACCTAATAACTGCACATATTTGTGGGAAGTAGTGATATTTTAATACATGCATACAATGAAAATTAATTGGACCAGGATAATTAGCATATCAATCACTTCAGATGTATATTTTTGCTTTGTGTTGGGAACATTGAAAATCCTCTCTACTACCTAATTTGAAATAGTCAATTGGGGGGATTTAGCTCAGCGGTTCAGTGGACTGCCTTGTAAGCGCAAGGACCCAAGTTCAATCTCCGGTTCCAAAAAAAAACTCAATTAATTGTAGTCTACTATAACTACCCTACTGTGTTTGTTAGAACATTTGATGTTATTCCTCCTATCCAACTGCACCCCTATAGCCCTTAATCATCCTCACTCCAGCCCCCCCCCCTGCTTCCCAGGCTCTGGTAACTACTCTTCTTCTCTTTACTTCTGAGAAACACTCACATATTAGGGTCTGACAGAGAAGGAGGAAGAGCTCATGAAAAGGTACAGAGCTAGAAAGAAACCCAAGGGAGTGTTGTATCACAGAGACCAAGAGGAGAACATATTTCAAGCAGGGCAGTTTATTGAGGGTATTAAATGCTACACAGAGGTGAGAGAAGTTAAGGACTGAAAAGCGGCCATAGATTTGGTGAAACAGAGTCATTTATGACCATAGCAACAGCTACTTATTTGATGGAACTGTCAAGCTGAAATCTCTCTCAGCCTCTCCCTGACCTTGACCCTAACTCCTTCTCCCAGAGTCTTCTCATCCATATAATTTGTCACACTTATTTTTTCGTCTGGGCTCCTCTTTGCATAGCAGCATCTCCTCCTGCTCCTTCAAGACATGCCTTATATGGACCCCGTAAATTTTCTTCCTTAAAGATCCTTCCACCTCTTTTGCTCTCTTCCCTAATTCAGCACTTCCCAGGCCCCTGTTTTCTTCCCTTTGTTCTCTCACTACTCTTCTCCTTGCTAGATGCTACTTTTTTCAGGCTGCATTTCTTTCCGCTCTTCTTTTGGATCCATCCCCATCCTCCACCTATTTAGGGTCACAGCATCTGAGCAGGGGAGCTGATCTTACAAGACATTGTTAAGGAGTCTCCCAAGCTCAACACTGAGGAGTCATACACTTTGGCATGATTCCACCAGGATCTGACATTGCTGACCTGTTTGAATCATTTGTTGGAACTTAGTCCTTGGGTGCCTGCCAATACGGTAACCACATCCTGCCAACACAGTGCCTTCATCCGCCCTGGCACCTGCCTCTAAAATGCTGCCTTTTCCTATCTTCAACTACATGGAATTACTGTGAGATGATAAGGAGCCCCTCTACTACAAATTCTAATGTCTTTTTCAACCAGCATTTTCTACTTATCAAAATACTTTCCAATTAGTTAGTTTAGCTTTGGAAATTCACCCAGGTGAAGCCTGGGGAAAGAAGATGGAAAGACTTTTCAAGGTCACAAAGCCAGTTAGAGGATTAGTCATATCCATCCCAAGCTTTTAGCCTTGTTTTCTTTCTTTCTTTCTTTCTTTCTTTCTTTCTTTCTTTCTTTCTTTCTTTCTTTCTTTCTTTCTTTCTATCTTTTTTTGGTTATTTGAGACAGGGTCTCACTATGTAGTTGAGCCTGACCTAGAACTTACTATGTAGCCCAGGCTGGTCTCGAACTCACAGCGATCCTCCTGCCTCAGCCACCCAAGTGCTGGGATTACAGGAGTGTGTCATCACGCCCGGCTCTAGCCTTGTTTTCATATTCAAAGACCCTCAAGTCCTAACTGCTTTTTTAGCCTGGCCTAGCCTGCCAAAAGGGGAGCATCCTGGAGAGACCCCTGGTCAGGAGTACTGCTGGGATTCAGTGCCCAATTAGAACTTGCAAGGCCACTGTAAGAAGGAGGAGGATTTCTGGTTTGCTTCACTGAATTCGCCCCTAGCAACAAATCTGTTTGTTTATATATCACTTGAAAAGGGGAATCAAGCACATTGATTCGAGTCAAACTCCAGAGCTAGCCAAGTTTGATACTCAGGCCTGCCTCTGCTCTGTAGGAGCTAAAGGAGACAATATTACAGGCTGCTAAGTCAGATAGAATGAATATATAGCCAGAGAGAAACTGGGCTCTCAAGGAAGTCAGCACAAAAATAAAGACATCAGAAATGTGGCTGCAGGTGTTTCTGAAGAAAGCCAGGCCTCAAGATAAATGCAATGTCCAGCCTACATGCCTCTCTAAGAGATGAACAATAACGAGATTACATTGTAATTAGCACCACCTAGTCCAGTAAATCTAGATAGGTATCAGTAGCCTAGGTGGGTGACCAAAGCATCTGAATCCATCAATCCATCCCTTCCCAAAAATTCTTTGTTCTTTCCATGTGTACCCTTGCTACATGACTCATTTCCCTATAGGATCAATATTAGCTAAGCAATTACTTGTAATCCTATAGGTTGATTGTAGATTGACTCACATTGTACCCACATTCTGATTTTGCTGTAAAAATTATCCCTGACAAAGGGCCTGAGAGGTGACCCCATTTGGGACCCCTCCTGGAAATCTAGGAACTGCTCTTCTCTTCTTAATTCCAGTAGAACTCTCCTAACTTCTTCCTTTGTTTCATGATTTCATTCATTGATGTTATGGGATCATGAACTTGACACATTTGACATCTAACAGGTTGGGACTTACATTTCTCCTATATCAATAATGTATATGAAAACCCTCAGCATAGTGCCTGGCACTGACAAAGTGTTCAATGAATAGTGGTCATTACCCTTATCATTTTTACATAGGATACCTTGGGAAGGAGTCAGTGTGGAACACTGGAAAATTCACTGAACTAGATATCTAGATTGCATGTATACATTTTACAATTCAACTTCAGGTGTTGGGTGATTCATTCTTTCGTCTCATTGAGCCTAAATTTTCTCACCTGGTATTAGTAATAGGTGCTCTACTTTTGTAATATGCCATATTAGTTATTAAAGCATGCATATTCTTTGATCTAGTAATACCTTGCCTAGGACTTTGTCAGTATTATGCACAAATGCACAAGGTTTTAATAGTGAAAATGTGAAGATAACAAAAATGTCTGCTAATCATGAAAAATCATATTTTATATCATCAAATGCAATGTAGCTATAAGAGAATGATGTAGCTCTGTTTTTTACTAACACAGGAACAGGTCCATGACACATTTTTTAGAAATGACAGAAGTTGTGCAGGGGATTTAGCTGGGTGGGGCCATGCCTGCCTGGCTTGTAAGCACAAGGTCCTGAGTTTGATCCCCTGTACCAAAAAGAAAGAAAAAGAAAAGCAATCATAGAAGTTATAGAATTGTAGGCATAGTGTGATTTTGTAACAACTTTGTAACAAATGTTTCTATTAATGCCTTCTATAGTACCTCAAAATGCTTGCAGTGATTATCTCTGGCTTGTAGCATTACAAGAAACTCTATTTTCTTCTTTACACTTTATTTTCCAAATTCTTTTTGATAGCATCTAGTATCTTTCTATTCAAAAATAGAAAAAAGGAAATCCAATCACTGAGCTACACATGAATTTTGAGAAGCTTAAATGACATAGAATAGGCTACTACTATGTGTGATACTGCCACCTCAGTCCCACCTTGTAGGAACTGCTCTGTGAATCCAGAGTCTAGATGCAGAGTACCCCATATTTGTCCTTAGGCATTGGGGTCAGCCTGAAGTGTGGAGTAGACCTGGAGGCTTGCTGAAGAGCCAACAGGGATAAAGAATTTGTGGAGCTGTAGGCACTAGCTCACCAGGGCTGTTTATGAGGCTTTCTACCAGTTGGGCCATAGGGCTGTTAGCCAGGGACTCCTAACAGAGCCCCTTCTCTCATCTCCCTCTTAAAGCTGGAATGTTCTGAATTCCAACTTGAGCCAAATAACTGACCCCCCCCCTTCTCCTGGGTGCTCAGAGGTCAGCACACAAAAGCTCAGCTGGAGTTTTTGACAGGAAAAACACAAAACCCACCAATTTTTTTAAGTACCTCAATGTTCCCAGCCTCCAGGGGTTTAATTCTCATCTGTAATAAGGCTTGGATTTGCAGATGGATTTTGCAAAGCTGTGGTTAACCATTAGAAATCCTTTATCACCTTAGCTTGTGGCCCCTTGGACCTCACTCTCCTTTCTCAGAACCCCTTCCTTCCTCTTTAGGGGCATCTCTTCCTCCAAGGCTCTGCAGAAGAACAGCTCTGTAAGTATCTCAATTCTGATTTAGTTGCCTTTCAAGTTCATCTTGGTGGGTGCTTTTTTCTCCCTAGTTGCTTGTCGATTAGCCCGTGGAATCGGGTTGAGCCACCTTGGGTTTCTGAATGAAGGGTATGGGAGAGAAAATTCTTATGGCACTTGTGTTGTTGATATTTGTTTCCTCAAAGCTGTCACAAAAGTTCTACTCTTTGAAAGTACAGAGCCAGAAGAAACACTATTCAAATTAATTCACTGCTGGCTGGAACTTTGGGGACCAAAAGGCTGGGGTAAATACAGGAAGAAAAGACCTACAACTTTACTAGTCTACCTAACTGTGGGGGCTGAGGAGGCCTGGATGCTTTAAAGCCCTTTTCAGCATAAAAGCTCAGGGAAGCAGCAGAAAGGAGATTCCTAAGAGAAATCATAAAGTCTTCCTTTCAAGCTCTTAAATAACTCTCCAGGACTGGGAGACTGGTCTGTGAGTCTGTCCGAAATTTCTTGTGTGGACTGAGTCATTATTCTCAAAGGTCCTCCTTGAAAATGGAGTTGGAGCCAAAATGTTCACAGCACTTCTAGCTACAGATTGTAGGTGCTTTTCATTTTCTAAATTCTGCCTTTCTGTGTTTTCCAGCATTCTAAACTGAGCCAATACCATAGAACAAAATGAACATGCTTTATCTAAATGACAAGACAAAAATAAACCTTTCTAGAAAAAAACAATCAGTAAATCTCTCAGTCCATTTGCAATTCACTGAGCTGTTCTCAACCAGCCAGTGCAGAAGGAAAGGTGAACTGTTCTGAGAACAAACTTTCCAGAAAATAGGGTCTTAAAGGAATGGCACAAACACTTGATGAAGCCATTGGGAGTGAGGTACAGAAGGACAAGAAAAGTGTCTTAGATTCCTCTGAACAGCTATGAGATCAAGTGGTAGAGAAATGAAGCTGACAGAAGAGGGTTGTGGTGGCTTCCACCAGCTCCAGATGATCACACAGGTCCTTCCTTGAACCAGAGAACCCTAATTGTGCCATCCTACTCAGTCTCTTGAGAGTTCTGTAAAAGGAGTAGCAGCATCATGTGCAAGACTTTTGGAGTAAAAGCAAAAAGTAGGGAAAATATCAGGCAAGTGCCCGGTAAGAAAGGGTTAAGTCAGGAGCTGCTGTCACTGTTGAACCTTCTAATTCTCTCCTGCAGTTTCAGTCCCTCCTCTAAAGGAAGATTAGGTAAGGATCCTAGTGGAAATTTCTTGCCCAGCCCTTTGGCCATGGAGGATGTTGGCATCATGCCCAGCAGACAAACTCAGCGGGCAAGGCGTAGAGTTCTGTTCCTCCAGAGCAGGCAGTGCTTGGCTTCTAGGAGGATCTCTCAAAGGGAGTTTCTTTTTTAAAGGTACCTGCTTCTATTAGCTGCTCTTCAGTCTTCCATATTTGATAAGATGGTTTCCTGTCCTCATTACCTCATTTGAGAATGAAAACCTTAGAGATGAGCAAATGAGGGACTAGAGAAGTGAGAGGACTTGTGCAATAGGTCCCAGGCAGAACCAAAACAGGAAATTAGATCTTCTAACATTCAGGCCAGGGTCCCATTATCTAAACCCTTTCTACCCTTGCCTCTTCTGCTCATCAAACAAAAGCAGAATCTAGCCTGACTCACCACACAACTCATACTTGCTATTTTGTCTACCTTATTTTCCTGACCCTGCTGAGGTTAGTCTCCAGGGAGCATTTTTTTCCATTTGAATAAGTTCTAACAACATGTTCTTCCTCCTACCCACCTATGCCAAACTAGACTCTAGAGTTACCAAGCCTAAGTAATAACATTTTATTGGTCCTGCCCTCCCTGTGCCTCCAAATATTCTCCTACTCTCAAATACTCTCTGAGGAGAAGCTCTCCTCTTGGGGATACTGTTGATTCCCATTCAATCTTGGCTGGTTCGTTGCCATCCCAGGGAGGCTAAAGCAAAAGCTGCTGTTCTGAGAGGGAAGAGGGCTTTCCCATAAAAACCTCAAGGTAGCTCAGCAACTTTTACTGGAAGCACAGATATAGATAGAAGATACAGAGGAAAAGTATTTACTCCATCTTGGGGGGCTAAGGATACCTTTCTCTGTCTCTGTTTCCATCTCTCTCTTCTGGGGATTTAACATATTTTCCAACTGAGTTACATTCCCAGATTATTTATTTTTATGTTTTTATTTTTTTAGACAGCATCTTATTAAGTAATTAAGCTGTCCAGGGTGAGGTCAAATTTGCAATTCTGCTGCCTCAGCCTGCCAGAGTGCTAGGATTCAAGATGTGCACCACCTCTTCCAACCCCAAGGACAGTTTCAAGGAGAGGATGAGTCCTGAATGATGACTAGCAACTAGCCAAACAAATGGTAGATGGTAGAACAGCATTTATAAGGACTTGGAGACAAAAAAAGGAGGCAAATTACAATAAACACAAGTGCCCAGGTATGGCTGGACTCTGTGTGTGTGTGTGTGTGTGTGTGTGTGTGTGTGTGTGTGTGTGTCATAGGAGTAAAATGTATAAAATTGAATCTTAATAGTGCAAGATAGAGGTAGGAAGAAAAGCAGAGTCAGACATTGGACAGCTTTTCTGGTTTCCTCAGATAGGGAGTCTGAACTTCATCTTGAAGGGAATTAAAGGCTCCTTAAGGTTTTTTTTCAGCTTTAATTGAGTTTATTGGTACATTTTAGGGATACAGTACAGTTACATTCATTGTGGGGGTCTTGTACCTCTACATGACAGGTCTTGGTTCTCATTTTTTCCCCTTGTCCCTGCCCTCCCTTCACCCCCTCCTCCGCTCCCCATCTACAAACACTTTATTTCTATTTTTTCATTATCTCACATTTTTTTCTTTTCCCTTATTACCTGAAGTTTTTGAAGCATAACAAAGGTGATAGTCATGATTTGATTTCCACATTAGAAGGAACCTTGATTACTGGAAGGATAGTTGATTACAGGGATGGGTGGAAGTAGAATTATAGAGACCAATTTGAGATGCCTATGTGATGTCTAAGTGTACAAGAGATCATGGTTTCATTGTCTGAACTAAGATTTGGGAAGTGGAGATAGAGAGAACTGGATTAATTTGTGATTTATTTAGAAGGTAGACCTGACAGGAGGATTTCATAAGAAGTCAGGAAAAGGAGAGGAATCAAGTTGACTGCTGTGGGTTATCGAATTGTTAATGATCCAAGGAAATAAGGAAACGAGATGGAGAACATTGAGTACTTTCGGGGTAAAGAGAGAAGAGGGCAAATGGTTTCAGTTTTACAACTATTGAGTGTGAGGTGCCATTAACACTTTCATTTGGGGCCACTCCGAATGCAGTTGACTATATAAACCTTGAGTTCAAGAGGGAGATCTGCAGCAGAAGTTGGATTTAGAACTCACTGGCACAGAGATAGAGTGAATGAGATCACCCATGGAGATCGAACAATAGGCAGAGCAGTCTGGATGAAACTCTTGGGGGAATAGTCAGACTTAAATAGTGGGCAGAAAAAGAGGGACTTGGGAGACCTAAAAAACTCAATTTGAGGGCTAGGGAAAACTGGGAGTGGGGCTACAAAAAAACAAGGGAAAATCAGTTATAAGAGGAGAGGGACAGGTAAGACGACAGGGACGGGATCATTAAATGTTGGGATAGGAAATAATTGATAATCTTGGTGAGAACATTCTCAGTGGAGGGCTAAGCACAAATACCAGATTGCAAAGATTGCGGAGAAGTGAGTGGAATGGTAAAGAACTAGAGACAGCAATAGTAAATGGCTTTTTTAAGGACCTTGGGTGCAAAAGAGAACGAACTTCAGAAAAACTGGTAAATACTTGAAGTGGTTACCGAGGATGAATACCAGGGTGAAGGAGAAGGATTTCCAAGTAGCACTGAAGGTCTTACCAACATGCATAGTCATGATCCTGATAAATGCCTAAGTATGTAGTTAAAAAAAAAACAAATGCTGGAAAAGGATTTAGCATCACAACTGATAAGTGACAGAGATCATCAAGTATTTATTGGCTTTTGCTCTGCATTGCTTTTCATGAACATTGGCATCATCATATCTAACACTGATGAATAGTGTTGATTATTAACCGTGTGTCTGATATTCCAGAAGCACAAGTAAAGTTTCATATATTTTACATCCTCAAATTGTTTAGAACTTGAGAAGACAAGCCATTCAACAAGTTACTATATATGCATATATATATATATATATATATATATCAATACACATGTAGAATTGCTTTCTGTTTGTTTCTCCCTCTCCCTCTGCTCTATTTAATTCCTTCTATCTCTGATCCCTTCATCTCAAACTTCTTTCTCAACATTAGATAATATTTTGGTAATTCTTACACTGAGATGACAATGACTCATTTAGAAAGTCTCTTTTAAAGTTATGTGGAGGCCCTCAAACCTCTCTACCACTCTTATTCATTCATTAAAAAGACATTTTTGTGGGCCAGGGATTTAGCTCAGTGGTGCCATGACCTTCCTCACAAGTGCAAGGTCCAGAGTTTGATCCCCGGTCAAAAAAAAAAA
>NW_022900951.1:83150300-83172638 GCF_012274545.1 Fukomys damarensis
CAAGTTGGAGGCCAGCGTGGGCAACTTAATGACTCAGTGAGACCCTGTCTGAAAATAAGATGAAAAAGGAGCTAGTAAAAGAAGATATTTTTGAACACTTGCTCGAGTAAAGCACTGTGTACATAACATAAGATAGAGATAGAGATATATTCTCTGCCCTCAAGTAGCTCACAGACTAGCAGAAAATAAGAGTGTACACAGGAAACTGTAATATAGGGCAAAAAGTGAAATCTCTACCTCAGTTTCCTCACTACTGTACAGTAGGGATCATTAGTGCCTACTACAAAAAATGAGATAATAAATGAATTAACATATGTAAAGTGCTTACAATGGTCAAAAATGAAACCTTATATAGGTGTTACTATTGTGATGATGATAATGGTGACGATGATGATGATGATGATGATGATGATGATGATGATGATGGAGGAAATACATAAATATCAGATAATGTAAGGACATAGAAGAGGGATACTTGGCCTAGGCTAGAGTAAGAGACATTTGAGCTGAGTCTTAAAGGATGAGAAAGAGCTAAACAAGGGAAAAATTGAGAACCAAGACTTGTCATGTAAAGGAACAAGATCCCAATGATGAATGTAATTGTACTGTATACCTAAAATATACCAATAAACTCAATAAAAAAAACAGAAGAAGAATGCAGTGGAATATGTAGAACAGCCTGTACTAATATTCGCTGACAAAAAAAAGAGACATGATTGAAGAGATAAGGGTAATATAATATACTATAATATAGTAAAAGTAGAGAGTATAAGGAAGGTAGTAGCAAGAGGTGAAGTTTGGGAGGTAATAGAATACAAACAAGTTTGGACCTTATCCTTTGAATTAATGGGGAACTATTGGAATATATTACTTAAGTACTGATTTTATCAGATATGTGAAAAGATCTCCTTGGCAACAGTGTGGAGAATGAATTAGAACAGATGAGACTGAAGTGCAAGGTCCTGAGTTCAATCCCTGGTACAAAAAAAAAATAAGAGAGAGAGGCTGTAGCCATGGATTTAAGGTATATTATAGAGATGTAACTAGTGAAACATAGTAACAAACAGTAGACTGCAAGACATAAGCACAAGAAAGGTGTCAAGAATCACTCCTGGGAGTTTGGTCTCCTGGCTCCTGGGGGGAGACAGAGATACCTTTCAGTGACCAGGCAAGAATTACTTTGACCACCACCTGCCTCACAAGTGCAAGGACCTGAGATCAATCCCCTGTACCAAAAAAAAAAAAAAAAAAAAAAAAAAAAAAAAAAAAAGGAATTGCTTTGGGAAAAATGCAATGGCAGAGGTTATGTGTTCTCTTGTAGACATGTCAAATTCAAATTGTCTATGAGATTTCCATGTGAGTTTAATTATTTATATTTGTTTATTTATTGGGGTTTTTTATATTCATTCAGTTAAGTTTGTTGATTTTACTGTGTGCTTAGCACTGTCCTAGGCAATAACATGAGAAAAATTACAAAACGATAAGGGAAAAATATACTCTGCACTCCGCTAATTTCCAGTCATTTCTATGTTGCTTTTTAAAAGTATTCTTAGGTCATTTTAAAGTATGTAAACTCCCTATTTTTCTATCTTTCCCTAAAGTTTCTGGACCTGTTGAATTATATACCCACTTTAGCCCCACCTAAGGAGCAGAGGGTGGGGTAGGACAAATTGCTTCCTGTGGATGGGGCAGCCAGGGTTGATCAGGGCTGGGGTCCCCTGGAAGGGGAGATATGCTGAGAGGGAAACCATCTACCCTGAGGGCTCAGGACCCTCACGGTGAATCAGAGGAAGGCCAAACCTGGGGATTGAAGAGGGCTCTGGGCCCTCCCTCACCCCCTCTCCTAGGGAATGTGCTTAAAGTGGTGCTAATGTTGTAAAAATTGATGCATAGCTACATGCAGTCCTGGATGCCACCAGACTTGTCACTGCTCTCTTCTTCCCAGACTTGTGCTAACACCAGGCACTGGCACTGCTTGGGGTCAGGTCAATATGGAAGTTTAGAACCCAGTGAAGAAACAAGATCCAATGTATAACTTGTGATATCCAGGAAGATGCAAGGCCAGTGGCATGGGGTGTTGAAGAAGGAGGTATGCAGTGAAATGGACTAGTTTGTGTTTGGCAGGGGCCCCTTGGCCACAGGTTGGTTCTTGTGCAAAGGGCAGTTTGGTTCTATACAGCTAGCAGGGTACTGCAGTCTCCCTGAGGGAACAAAGCTGCATAGCATAAGAAGGACATTCAAGACATACAGGGCCCTCCCTACTTATATGCCCCCCAATGCCTATTATGCAAAGTGCTATTGAGTATGGGTGTGGGGCATGTAGCAGGCCATGCCACACTTAGTGGCTGGGTGACACCTGGACACACCTAAGCAAAAGGCTACATCTGCCTGGGCCTAATCATTGCATGTAGGCCCCAGCCTGAGTTAGCACAAGACACTTAGTTCTGGCTGGCAGCTTTGCCAAGGATACCTGTGTCCTATGGGTCAGATTCTAGTGAAATAGATAATACACTTGACCCCTAGGGTACCCCAGCCAGGAGGACCAGGCAGTGGCATGACTTCTTCATGTTGGCCACATGGCCAGGCAGAGGATGCATGGGAGGAGCAGGGGACAGGGTGCTCCGGGTGTCTGGGGCCAAAGGGCACTCCTAATTCACCTTGCTCAGAGCCAGATCTCATCACTGCTCCATTTATTGGTTTTTTTGTTTGTTTGGGTTTTTTTGTGTGGGTTTTTTTTGGGGGGGGTACCAGGGATCGAACTCAGGTCCTTGTGCTTGCAAGTCTGGCAGTGGAACCACTGAGCTAAATCCCAAGCCTATTTATTGGTTTTTTGAGACAGAGTCTCAGTATGTAATTCAGGCTGATCTTGACCTTATTATGTAGCCCAGGCTGGCTTCAAACTTGCAACAACCCTGTCTCAGACACCTGAGTGCAGGCATGCATTGCCACACCTGGCTACCATGTGGAAATTCTGACTATAGGATTCCTTGGCCAGTCTTGAAAGTCAGAAGTTTCTGTAAGAGAAATTCAGATTTGGGTGTGTCAGTAGATGCATTATAGATTTACAGAGGTTTTCTCAGTGACACAATGTTGACTGAGGAAAGAATAGATTTCTGAGGAATACTCCAATTTAAGATATGAAAGGGAAAGAAAAAATTTAAAGAAGATTAAAAATGAAACAGTAAATTCAGATTTTAGTGGGTTGGAACATTACTTGGCTGGAAGATCTTGTAGAAGATGGGGAGGAGGAAGTATACATGACTTTTGCCATCCTGAAACTTGAAAAGAGTGAGAATTTTCTCTTCTGTGCAGAGCAACAGAGGTGCACAGAAGCAGTGCGAGGCCCTCTGGTAGGGCCTCCCCTTTGGTCCAGTGCAGCAGAGGAGCCCAGCTGCACACCAACAGAGTGGTGTCTGAGCCCCCCTTCCCCCACATGCATGGGAACAAGAGAATGAGGGCCATTCTGAGGCTCCTAGATGAAAATTGAAGTCCACTGGAAAAGTGAAGAAAATCTTTGTGATAAAGGCATACCACACCACCATAGTTCGTAAATCGGAGGGACTAGCACCTCATATCAGAACCTGGTCTAACTTTGGAGAAAGTCAACTGGAACCTGCAGTAGAACCTTGCAGAGTTCAACCCAGCAGGAAATCTGAGATCTGAACTTGGGCCTTGCAGACAGAAATCAGCCTGAACCTCAGGGGACAGCTGCTGGCTTGCTGAGACTAACTAACATAGATCTGCACACTCCTGTCAACAGTGTCCACTGTGTCAACAGAGGCATAACCTGAAGGAGGCCCTCTAATTGTATTTGTATTTTTTATTTTCAAAGTCATATTTTCTCTTGCATTTAAACATTTAACATTTTTTATCTATCTTTTTTCTCAATTTTTTAAGTTTTTATCTTCTTTTGTAATCTCTCTCTCTCTCTCTCTCTCTCTCTCTCCCTCACCTTGATCTTCATTTCTCTTCTGTTTTGTTCCAGTTCCTATACTAATTTGAATTTTTCTTTTCTTCTGTTTTTCCTTCTCTCAATTGCCATTAGTTTTCAAAGAAAGTGTTACAGTCTCTAGCCTCCCTATTGCTGTTAGTTTGTTCTTTTCTTGTGTATATTTTGTTCTATCTCTCCTCTTCTCTTCAACAGCTTCCTAGAGTTTATGTGATCTTCCTGTGTCCTCTGATCTCACTTCTAAACTTTATCCTATCTATCTATCCCTTCCTCTCAAAATCCTTCTATGTCCCCAATCTGAAGGGTAAAGTTGCCATATTGAAGAGTTTATTCACTATAAACATATGTTGGGCTGGTCCTCAATTTTGATTTAATTCACATAGTTAAAGATGATAGATTAATGATGCCACAAATTGTCATTTTCTAAACTGTGTTTGATGCTATTGTGTTGCTGATTGTATCACTTGGGCTAAGGTGTTGTGATTGATCTAATCATTTGTCCTTCCTAGTATAATGAAAATGAGTTTGCCTCAGAATCATTAGAGACTCAAAACCTAAAGACTAATATCTGTAATATCAAAGTATTGACCCAGGAATTAAACCAAGGACAGTGCGAACAACAAAAATAGAAACAAGAAGACATTTAAACAAGGCACAAACACAGACTTCCACCTCACCAAAAGTAAACTCTGGGGGTAATGAGGTGGAAAAGTCTGACAATCAACCATGTGGACTCCCTGAACTGATAGCACTGGAAGTAACAAAACAGATAAATGAGGCTCTAGAAAAATTCAAAATAGAAATAATTTCCCAGATAACCACAGATGTGGTGAGAAGAATGAAAGACATGGGTCCTGAGATTTAGCTCAGTGGTGCTACCACCTACGTCACAAGTGCAAGGGCCACAAATTTAACCAAAAAAAAAAAAAAAAAAAAAAAAAAAAGAAAGGCATGATTAGAGATTCTACAGCAGAAACATATTTTAAAAAAAAAAATAGATGAGCTTAGGACCATGATGGAAACCATAAATGCCCAGTGTAGGAAAGAAATGGAAACCACAAAAGCCCAACATAGGAAAGAAATGGAAGATAAAACAGATTCAAACAGATATCCAGGAGATTAAAAAGCTATTGAAAGTATTCACAGCAGGATAAATGAATGTGAAGATAGAATTTCTGATATAGAAGATAGGGTTGCAGTCAGTGACCATGAAAAGAGAGATCTCTTAAAAACAGCAAGGGATCATGAGAAATCGATCCAACAACTCTTAGATGATGCAAAGAGGAATAATATAAGATGGATGAGAATCCATGAAGTAGCAAGAGAAAGTATAAATGGCATTAAAAAATCTGTTCACAGAGTTAATGAGAGAAAACTTCCCAAACAGGAAGAATTTGACATACAGATAAGTGAGGCATATAGGACTCCAAGTAGCCATGATCAAAAAAAAAAAATCTACACTGGGCTGGGGATTTAGCTCAGCAGTTCGGAGAGAGAGGGAAAAATAAAAAATAAAAGATCCAATAACAGGAAAATAACATGACAATGAAAAGTCAATGCATAACAGTAATAACCATCAATGTTAAAAGTCCTCAATTCACCAATCAAAAGAAGTAACCTGACAGAATGGATTAAGGAGCAAAGTCCAACAATATGCTGTATACAAGAGACCCACTTAATCCACAAGGAAAAGACTGAAAGTAAAAGGATGGAAAACAGTTCTCTATGTGACAGGACCCCTGAAAAAAGCGGGGGTAGCTATCTTATTTGCAGATAGAACAGATTTCAAACCAAAACTAATTAAGAGAGACAAAGAAGGCCACTACATCCTTGTAAAGGGAACAATACACAAGAAAGAAATGACAATCATAAATATATATGCACTGAATACTTTCCCCCTACTACACAAAACAAATATTAATGGATATGAATAATGAAATAAGCACTAATACAATTGTAATGGGGGACCTAAATACTCCACTGACATAAATATACAGCTCATCTAGACAAAAAAATCAATAATGAAATAACAGAATGGAACCAAGTCTTTGAAGAAATGGATGTAGTAGATGTCTACAGCATGTTCCACCCCCCAAAAAATCAGAATATACATTCTTTTCGGCTGCAGATGGGTCATTCTCCAAAATAGACCACATGCTAGCTCATAGAACATTCTTAATTAAATGCAAAGGAATTAAAGTTATCCCCTTTGTATTATCAGACCATAGTGCAATTAAACTGGAGATCAATAGCCTAAGAAACCACAGGAACTTCACAACCATTGGGTCACAGGGGAAATTAAAGAAGAAATTAGACAGTTTCTACATTTAAATGATAATGCAATACAACATACAGGAATCTATGGGACACAATGAAAGCAGTTCAATGAGGGAAATTCATAGCAGTGAATGCCCATACTAGAAAAACATAGTGAACTCAATTAAGCCACCTAATGCTTAACCTTAAGCTCCTAGAAAAAGAAGAGCAAGGCAAACTGAAAGCTAATATGAGGGAGGAAATTATAAAGATCAGAGCAAAAATTAATGCAATGGAGACTAAGAATGATACAAAAAAATCAATGAATCAAAGAATTGTTTTTTTAAAGAATAAATAAAATTGATAAACCCTTAGCCAACTTTATCAAAAAAAGGAAAGAAAAGGCTCAAATTGATGCAATTACGAATGAAAAGTTTAAGTCACAATAGATCCACTAGAAATCCAGATCATCAATACCTACTTTGAAAACCTGTACTCTAATTAAATGGAAAATACACAAGAAATGGACAGATTCCTAGATACATATCAACTTTCAAAGTGGAATGAAAAAGACTAAAAACAAAAAGGCCAGGCATGGTGGCTCTCGCCTGTAATCCCAGCTCTCGGGAGGCTGAGGCAAGAGGATTGCTGCTGTGAGTTGGAGACCAGCCTGGGCTACACAGTGAGTTCCAGGTCATTCTCAACTACATAGTGAGACCCTGTCTCAAAAAACCAAAAAAAATTAAAAAAAAGTTGAATGAAGAAGATGTAAAAAGTCTAAACACCTAATTACATTCAGTGAATTTGAAAATGTAATTAAAACATTACCAACGAAGAAAACCCAGGTCCTGATGGCTTCATTGCTGAATTCTACAAGACATTTAGAGAACTATCACCACTACTCTTTAAACTCTTCAATGAAATTGAAAGGGAAAAAAATACTTCCAAATTCATTTCTGGAAGCAAGTATTACATTGATTCCAAAACACGGAAAGACCCAACCAAAAAAGAGAACTAGAGGCCAATCTCCCTAATGGACATAGATGCAAAAATCCTCACTAAGATACTGGCAAACAGAATACAGAAAATCATCAAGAAGATCATACACCCTGACCAAGAGGGATCTATCCCAAGGATACAAGGATGGTTCAACATATGTAAATCAATAAATGTAATACACTATATTAGCAGAGCCAAAGACAAAAACCACAGGAGCATCTCAATAGATGCAGAAAAAGCATTTGAAAAAATTCAACACGAATTTGCTATAAAAACCCTACAGAAAATTGAAATAGATGGTCTTTATTTCAACCTGATAAAGGCTATGTATGAAAAACCACCAGCCAATATCATACAAAATGGTCAACAACTGAAAACTTTCACGTCAAAATCAGGAAAAAGATGAGGATGACCATTATCACTACTCCTGTTCAATATAGTTCTAGAAACATTAGCCACAGCAATTAGACAAGAAAAAGAAATAAAAGGAATAAAGATAGGAAAGGAAGAAATTAAAATGTCACTATTGGCTGATGATACAATACTCTACCTAGAAGACCCAAAAAACTCTGCCAAAAGACTTCTAGACTTAATTGACAGATTCAGTAGAGTAGCTGGATGCAAGGTCAACACTCAAAAATAAATAACCTTCTTGTACACAAATAACAGACTCACTGAGAAAGAAATTAGGAAACAATGCCTTTCACAATAACATTCAAAAAATGAAATATCTAGGAATCAATCGAATCAATCTAACGAAGGAGACAAAAGACCCCTACACTGAAAACTACAGCACTCTGAAAAAATAGATAGAAGAAGATATAAGAAAATGGAAAGACATCCCTTGCTCCTGGGTAGAAAGACTCAACATAGTGAAAATGGCCATACTTCCAAGACTGCTATATAAATTCAATGCAATCCCAACTGAAATCCCAATCATATATTTCACAGAACTTGAGAAAACAATCCAAAAATTCATTTGGAAACAGAAGAGACCAAGAATAGCAAAAGCAATTATTGGCAACATAGACATGGCAGTTGGTATCACAATCCCCAATCTGAAACTATACTTCAAAGCCACTGTGATAAAAACAGCATGGCACTGGCAAAGAAACCCAAGGGTCAATGGAATGGATGAGAAAATGCAGAAACAACACCAGACATACTCAGCTACCTCATCTTTGACAAAGGAGCCAAACATCTTCACTGTAGGAAAGATAGCCACTTTAATAAATGGTGTTGGAAAAACTGGATTTCTACTTGCCAAAGCTTAAAACCAGACCCACATCTTTCACCATGCACTAAACTAAAATCCAAGTAGATTAAAGATCTAAATCTCAAAACAGAAACACTAAACTTACTGGAAAATAAATTAGATAGAACTCTCAAAGACATTGGCATAGGAAAAGACTTTCTGAACAATCCTCAGCAGGACAAGAATTTGTACAAGGAATCAACAACTGGGATCTCATTGTACAAAAATGTTTTTGTAGTGCAAGAGAAATCAACAACACAGCTAAGAGACAACCTACAAGGTGGCAAAAAAAAAAAATTACCACCTACTCCTCAAACAAAGGACTACTATCTAGAATATATAAAGAATTCAAAAAATCGGACCCCCAAATACAAAGACCTGATTCAAAAATGGGCATCTAAAATGAACAGACATTTCTCAGACAAGTAAAAGCAGCAAATATGTATATGAAAAAATATTCAACATCACTGGTCATTCGAGAGATGCAAGAAAACAACACCAAGATTCCATTTCACCCCAGAAAGAATAGCCTCTATCAAACAATAAACTAATAACAAATGCTGGCAGGTCTGTGGAGAGAAAGAAATCCTTCTCCATTGTTGGTGGGAGTGCAGACTAGTGCAACCACTGTGGAAATCAATATGGAGACACCTCAAAGAACTAGGATTAGAGGTCCCATTTGACCCAGCCATCCCTCTGCTGAGTATCTGTCCAAAAGAATTTAAAAATTATACCACAGTGATATATGCACACCCATGTTTATAGCAGCACAGTTTGTAATAGCTAAAACTTAGAAACAACCCAGATGCCCATCAACTGAAGACTGGATAAAGAAGATGTGGTTTTTCTATAAAATGGAGTACTATTCAGCCACAAAGAATGAGAAACTAGAGACATTTACAGCTAAATGGATACACAGTGAAGGTATACTCTTAAGTGACGTAAATAGGACACACTTGAGTAAATACTGAATCATTTCTCTAGTGTAAAAAATTAAAAGTGTAAATAAGGTTCAAATGGTATAATTGATAATGTGACATAGGAAGAAATGGCCAAAGGGGAAGTAGGGATGGGAAAGGAAATAAGGCAAAGAAAAAAATGTGAAAAAAGGAAAAAATGAAAACAAAGAGTTTGTAAATAGGTAAGGGTGAAGAGGGTGAAGGGAGGGCAGGGGTATGGGGAAAAATAAGAACCAAGATATATCATGTAAAGGTACAAGAGCCCAGTGATAAAAGTAAGTGTATTGTTTGCTTTAAATGTACCAATAAACTTAACGGAAAAAAAAGAGTGACAATTCACTGAACACTGAAATCCTGTACAGTTCTGAAATTCCAAAGGATTGCTCAAATATACTCCTTCTAATAAAGCCTTCTATTCTAAAGCAGTTTCCCTTTCCCTTGTCTACTCTACTACTCCTAACAGAGAGCTCAGAGAACTTCAGGGATCACCCTTAGGACTTGGAACAACCTTCTTAAGTCTTCTCACATCATCTGAGAGGCTGATGATAGGAGCATGGTTTAGGAGATAACATAGAAATATCTGGTGTGTATACATGAAGGGGTCTTGCAGAGAGGGATTCTGACAGCCTGGGAGTGCCTGAACTCTCAGGGTGTGGAAAGAATATTTTTTGTCTGCCCCAATCTGCCCTAGAGTGGATTTTTGACATGGGCAAAAAGTTCCAGAGGTAAGCCACTACCCTCTGAGCCCTTCAAGATTAATGTGGCCCCTAACAAGCTGGAGTCAAAGGCTATAGTCTAGGACCTGTTTCTCCTGACCCAGTCCCCTGGAGTTTGGCCTCTGTCTGCAGCTGAGGGGCCCCATGGCACTGTTGCTTGGCAATGCATTAAACAGCAGACCTTGGAGACTAGAGTGGAGTTGACACAACCATAACTGCCACTGCCATCACTACCTTCTCGGAAAGCAGCCACCTGTCTGGCCTCTGCTTTTGTCTGACTGCCAACCTAAGGCATGTGCCTACGCAGAATGTGATGACATTCTGGCTCTACTTGCAAAGGTTTTTTTTTTTTTTTTCCTTTCTCATGTGTTATTTCAAAAGATAACAAAGGTCAAAAGGCACCCAGCATTTTCTGGTTTCTCATAAGCTTCTGGTCAATATTTAATCTGGTTTATGGATTTTTTTTTTTTTAGATTTTCTGGATGCCTTCTTGAGCCTGCTTGTGGCCACCCACAGAGACGTAAGGAGGAGAGAGATCAGCCTGGCAGACACTCTGAAATGAGAGATTAGAGGCTGTGATCCAAGGAGCAAGAGCCACAGCCAGAAGAACAAGGAACAAGCCTTGAAGATACATCTACTCAGACGTCTGCCATGGTATCTCTTGGCATCCAACTTGTGGGCTATATCCTAGGCCTTCTGGGACTGTTGGGCACAATAATTGCCATGCTGCTCCCCAGCTGGCGAACAAGTTCTTATGTTGGTGCCAGCATTGTGACAGCAGTCGGCTTCTCCAAGGGTCTCTGGATGGAATGTGCTACGCACAGCACAGGCATCACCCAGTGTGACATCTACAGCACCCTTCTAGGCCTGCCCGCTGATATCCAGGCTGCCCAGGCCCTGATGGTGACTTCCAGTGCAATCTCCTCACTGGCCTGCATTATTTCTGTGGTGGGCATGAGATGCACAATCTTTTGCCAGGAATCCCGAGCCAAAGACAGAGTGGCTATAGTGGGTGGAATCTTCTTCATTCTTGGAGGCCTCCTGGGCTTCATTCCTGTTGCCTGGAATCTTCATGGGATTTTGAGGGACTTTTACTCACCACTGGTGCCTGACAGCATGAAATATGAGATTGGAGAAGCTATTTATTTGGGCATTATTTCCTCTCTGTTTTCCCTGGTGGCTGGAATTATCCTCTGCTTTTCCTGCTCATCCCAACAAAATCATGCCAACTACTATGATGGCTACCAGGCCCAGCCTTTTGCAACTAGGAGCTCTCCAAAGCCTGGTCAACCATCCAAAGCCAAGAGTGAGTTCAACTCCTACAGCCTAACGGGGTATGTGTGAAGAACCAGGGGCCAGAGCTGGGGGTGGGCCTTGGCTGGGTCTGTGAAAAACAGTGGACAGCACCCCCAGTGCCATGGGTGAGGGACATTGCCCTTGGATTATGTCAGAAAGTGCTGCTGAGGATAGACTGGTTTTGGCCAATGGATCAAGTGAAGGCAAAGCAAGAGCTGATATGACAGCATAAACCAGCTTTTCTGTTTCTCTCATCTTGCCTCCATACCTCCATGCTCTGAGTTCTCAACTTTAAATTCCAAACCCCACCCCCTACCTTGGGCCAGACCCCCGCGGCTCCCTTCTGTCCTTTGGTTTGCCTGGGACTCCATTCCAAAACCTACTAATCACATCCCACTGACTGACTGGGACAAAGACTGTCCTGGTTGAGGTTGGCTCATAGCTCATTGTTGGGGGAGAAGGAGGAGTGGTGGTTTATATGGTATGAGTCTAACTTCCTTCTCAAACCTCCCTCCAAAGAGACTGATTGGTCAGTAATAGGCTCCAGAGTCTCTATCCCACTCTCGTTATGACTCTGGATTGTCTACACTGGTTTGTACACAAACTGAAAGAAATCTATCTTGCGGTATCCAGAGAACAGAAACTGGGCGCAGCATGGGAGGAAAGGAGGGAAGACTGGGACCACAAAAGACCAAAACCACTTCCTAGGATTTCCTCTCATTTGTGGGGCAAGAATCAAGCCCATGGCTAGAGGAAAACACAAAGAAAGAAGATGTGGAAAGTACAAAGCAGCAGCAGACTTTGACTTCACTGAGGAACTGCCTCAGAAGATGCAGTTTCAGCTTTCACTGAAGCCTCTGCCTTCCTCTGGGGTGCCCAGCCTTGCCTTCTACCTAAACTACAGACTAAGGGTCTTAGACAATGGTTTCCTTGGGAACAATAAACCAGTTTTTCTAGAACTTGACTTTGGCTGGGGATGACAGCACGGGCCTTGTGGGGGACTGAGAAAGATATTATTGTTTGACCTTGGTCAAGAAAGGGTATGAACTTTTGTATCTAAAAAGCTGGGTAGACAATGCTGTGGCTCTGGCAGGTGTTTCTGCTGTACCAATGAGAGGCAGCCCACTGGAGAGTCTTCAGGCCTAATGGAAAATCAGATCAAAAAGCAACACCCTGTGAGTCCCTTGCTACCCTTCATATTTCCCTTACCATCCATTAGAAGACATTTCACAGGTTACCCAAGAGCTCCAATGTATTCACATTGTATGCCCATGGTGCTGTGTTTATGATCTGAGCAATGATAACTGAGCTGCTTCTTGGGATTGCAGTTGAGGAAAGTAGAAAATGGTTCCTGGGCCGACAGTTCCACATCCAAGATCTGAAAATGCTCCATTTCCCTTGGAATCAGAGTGCAGACCATGAAGATTTGTCCTCATCAGCCCAATATGACCAGCTTCTGAAGAAATCCAGCACATCTCCCTAAACGTCAGTGCCAGCCAAAGGGGGACATTCATATTCTCTAACATGCCTTTCATTTTTCCACCATCATGCCTATGTGCAAACTATTCTCCCATCTAGAAACCCTTTCCCCTTAGCCAAGTCCTCCCCATTCTTAGAGAACTTTCTCAGCACCACATCCTCCAATGAGCCTTCTCTGACTATTTTATCCCTCTCTTACCCTTCCTCCTCCAAGCCTCAATGAAAAAATTGCTTCTTTATGCTTATCATTTGCAATTTTTGTTGACAATTCTATGTGTATGTGCATGTCTGACCTTAAAAACACACTGTAAACATTGGAGGGCAGGGGCCATGTTACATCTCTCTGTATACCCCAGACTATCTGTAACAGCTCTGAACACACAATAGGTGATCAATAAATACTTGTTGATTGAGTAACTGTTTTATTGATTAAGGCAGGGTATGTGTGACTGGAAGAAATTGGGCTAAGGGGAGGGAGGATGGAAGCTGGACTTTCTCATCACAGGGTGAAAAGAAAATTCCAAATTCTATGGAAACATAACAATACCCCTCACCAAGGAAACTAACCTCTTCATCTTGCCCAGGGCTCTTCCCTTTTCAGAATAATTGTTTTATTGAAGTTACTTACTAAATGGTTATGTTCTTCTTCCTTTCATTTGCTGAACCACCATTATGAGGCAGATGATATAGATCTGACCATCCCCATTTGGCAAACTAAAGTTCACACAAGTACAGTGATATTCCTAGAGCCATACAGCTGGTGTTACTTACAGCCTCTGATTCCTAAAATAGGACCCTGCTGATCCAAAAATATTCATAGCCAATAGAAAGAGCTGCCAGATATTCCCAAGCAGCTTAAAGAAGATAATTTATAGCCAGCAAGGTAACTAAAGAGGCATGACAGTGATTGGAGAAAATAGGAATTCACTGAGTGTACCACTTGGAACTATCCCCTCTTGCCATGCTAGCCAACTGGCCAGCCTGGGCCCAGCTAACTGTCTCACCAGGGCGATGCTAGGTTTACATTTGAACAAGACACAGCACCTTAGTTCCAATTTTCCTGATTCTGGAAGTGTGGGAGTGTGAAAGACCAATGATTTGACTACCCGGGGAATGAACAAAGCCTAATTCATAAGGTTGTTAACTAGAACAATACTGAGAGTAACAGGGCCTTACAGGAGTCAGCTTCATCAGCCCCTGAACTTAGGAGGCCTCAGCATGTAAGGCTCTTTTAACAGACACTGCCCTTGCACTTCTAATGTGAGCCTTCTTTGATGCAGAGATTAGAATTCCAGGGCTCAAGCCCATTTAGAGGGAATGGCAGCAGGAAGAAACATGGTGTATGTGTGTTGGGAGGCTCTATGGAGAAAAGCCTAACAAGAAGTCATGTCTCTGGTCTGACATCTGGAACCTCAGAGTGATGATTTCAACTAGAGGTTGAAAGGGTTGCTTTGCTGATTCTGCTGTGCTTGGGCAGGAGTTTGATATGAGTTCTGATGATCCACCACCTGGCAGCCAAAACACTTTCAGATCTACCAAATTTATCTTCTAAATACCTCAGTGAAGTAGGTCCTTTTAGCAGACAAAATGGAGGACAGAGGTGAATAAAATCTCTCAGGTTACAGTGTAAGAGTCTGAAAAATCAACCTGGAAACTCCTCACATGACAATGTGGGTTTGGAGTTAAGGTTGAAGACCTATGGCTCTTCAAACTCTGGAAAACTCCCTGTCCCTGTCTGCCACTGGAGTAGAAGGGCTTGTGAGGGAAACAAAGTGTAGAGTTTCTCTTTTCTTAGGGTGAGGTTAGCCTGAGGGTTCCTTAGACCTTTATTAATGTAGGAAATTTCAATACAAGGAATGAAAAGTTCATGTTCAACTAGAAAAACCAAGGAAAACTTGACAAAGAGCTACTGATCCCTCTGGCTGGTTGAGCAAGAAAAGCCTTGCTCTAAGTTTACTCAAAATCTTCCTGAGTCTGGGTCCAAGTTGAATAGCCTCCAGCTCCCCTATTACCTTCCATCATAAAACAATTTAGATTAACCATAGACCTAGGGGATACTGAAAGGCCATTGTGTTAAGGCCCTCACCTCCTAGCTCTGACCCTTGCACAAGGGGACATGTTTCTGCCCTCTTTCACTCCTCTGATAATAGTGTGACTCATGTTTTCTAAATCATGGGGCCCCAGTGACCCACTGCTACATGACATTAATGAAATTGGGGAGAACTAAACTGACTTCTTACCATAAAGGCCAGCTCCAACTTTCTGAGAGATCTTCACACAGCCAAATATTACCAGCCAGCCAGCCCACCCACACTAACTGAACTCTTTTTACTTGATGTCAGGCAATATGCTAAGGGCCATGAGGATGACAAGGGCGAACAATGTAAAGTCTATGCCTTGGAGGAATTGACAGATGATCTAGGGGAGAAAAGCCATGAATATCTAACTGTATTATAAGGCAGAATATGGACTGTCCCATCAAAAACAGGGAAAATTTGGCCTAAAATAGAGATATCAGAGGCTGAGCATGGTGGTGCATGCCTGTAATCCCAGCACTCGGGAGGCTGAGACTACATAGTGAGTTGCAGGTCAGTCTCAACTACACAGTGAGACCCTGTCTCAAAAAAAAATTGAAGTATCAGTAGCTGAGAAAAATATTTGTGTACATCCTCTTAATGGCCAATCCATACAAAATGAGGGCCTGGCACCACTTGAGCATTGTGGGGAAAGAATGTCAAAAGAAACTGCTTTCAAGGGCCAGGGATTTAGTTCAGTGGCTGAGTTACTATGGGAAATTAAGGAATAGGGTGAAATGCAGTGCTGTGGAGGAAACAGAGATACACCACATAGATAAGCCAACACTCTTTTGAGTCTGTCTCACAGAACCCTTAGGGATCTCTAAGAGATAGGGACCCTGATGCTCAGTCTCTGTTCTCTTTTTTCCCTGCTTTAGGCAGTTGTTTAGAAATTACTAGGCCAGCAGAGCCTTTTGGCTCTGAACTAGAGGAGAAACACAGATGTGAGAGTAAGAGGAGAGAAGAGACAGCTACACCAATAAAGTCTTATTTGCCTTTCTGAAATTACAGGAAGACAAATTCAGGTCATGCAGGGTCAACTGCTCTCCCCCACTCAGCCCCAGGCTCGCAGCAGGGGATTCTTTCATGCCTATAGTTGACTACTTTAGGACACAGAGACCCCAGGTTAGGAAGTGCCTGTTCTCTTCAGCTGGCTGAAGCCTGGCCTTCACCCAGCCTTCTCTCCCTGCCCCAGGGGCTCCTGGCTTTGATGGGAAATTTTGTTATCTCACAAGTGAAAGGAACCTTAACAGGAAGTCCAGCAGGTTATCTCTCTCTCTCTTTTGCCCTAAGTGTAGCTCTCACTGTATGCTGTGATGTGATCACTGATAAAAGATTAACAAGTTGTTACCAGGCACAGTGATACAGAGGCTATAAACTAACCACCCCCTCCTACCCACAACCCACCATTTTTCTGGGCATTTCCTAGTTAACCCTCACCTACAATTTCCTACCCTAGGCCTCATTGCTCCAGAAGACAAGCAGGAGTGTCTTAAGGTTTTAACAAAGCAGGCAGCCACTATACAAGGATATCATTAGGTCCCTTTTAAGACAGAGCACTTGCTTTCCTGTCATCCCTGGACCTCTATTCCTCCAGAATGACACCCTCACTACTTCACAAATCACCTCCTCTGATGACTTTGAAGAACATTATGGTTGCAAACAATGACCTTGGGGATGTAATACTGACAATACTCATATTCTTTTAAAAAGATAGTAGGGGGCCGGGGATTTAGCTCAGTGGTTCTGGTACCTGCCTCACAATCTCAAGGACCTGAGTTTGATCCCTGGTACCAAAAATAAAAATAAAATAAAAAGTAAATAAAAAGGTAGTAGGGAGTGTGATAGGATGTGATATTAGATGACAAATACTTACCAGTCATGTCGTAGGCAACCCCACATGTGAGTTTTACCTCCTGTTTTCCAACAGCGCTAATGTCTGAGGTTTTGTGGGGGTTGCTATGGAGAAAGACCAGTTACCTTAAAAGAACAAAGAGAAAATACTCCTTGCAGCTTATTTGCCCGAGTTTGTTTCTGGAATTATCCAGCAGGATGCAAGAAGATGGATCAGCATCTCCCACAAGAGATCTTTGAAGATAATGTGAAGGCCCTACTCTTTTGGCTTAAAAGCCCTGAAAGCCTTGATTTTAAATTCACGTATAGAAGATGACAGAGTAGCAATGTGAAACAGATAGTTTTGAGTGCCTGGGCTGATTTCAGTTCCCATCTTCACAGCAGCTGCGATTGCTGAGTAAAGAGAGCCTAGGGTAGCTGTTCAAGATGCCAAATATCAAAATCTTCAGTGGCAGCTCCCACCACAATATATCTTAGAAGATTGTTGACTGCTTAAACCTGAAGCTAGGCAAGGTGGTGACTAAGAAGTTTAGCAACCAGAAAACCTGCATGGAAACTGGTGAAAGTGTACAGTGGAGAAGATATCCACATTGTTCAGACTGGTTGTGGTAAAATCAATGACAATTTATTGAGCAATTAGATACTGATTAATGCCTGCTAGACTGCATCAGCCAGCCAGTTTACTGCAGTCATCCTGTGCTTTCCTTATGCCCAGCACAATAAGAAGGGTGAGCTTTAATCTCAGCCAAACTTGTTGCAAATATGCTGTCTGTAGCAGATGCAGACTATATCATCACTATGGATCTACATGCTTCTCAAATTTAGGGCTTTTTAAAAAAAATATCTAAATGGATAATTTGACCAGGTATGGTGGTGCACACCGGTAGTCCCAGCACTTGGGAGGCTGAGGCAGGAGTATCATTGTTAGTTCAAGGCCAGCCTGGACTACATAGAGAGACCTTGTCTCAATCAATCAGTCAATCAATTAACAATTTGTATGCAAAGCCAGCTGTCCTGATGTGGATTAGGTAGAATTTTTTTGTGTGGTGGAGCTGTACTACTGTCTCATGTCTCACCTGATGCTGGTACAGCCAAGACAGTTGCCGCTATTGCAGGCAGGTTGAATGTGGACTTTGCCTTGATTCACAAAGAAGGTGGCCAATGAAATGGACCACATGGTACTAGTAAGATATGTGAAGGACAGAGTGGCTATTCTTGTGGATGACATGGCTGACACTTGTGGCTGGAGCTACCAGAGTTTATGACATCTTGACTCATAGACATTTTCTGGCCCAGCCATTTCTCACATTAACAATGTATGCTTCAGAGCAATAGTAGTCACTAATATCACATCTTAGGAGGACAAGATGAAGTAATATTCCAAAGTAGAAGTGATCAACATGTTCATGATCTTTGCAGAACCCATCAGGAGAACTTACAAGGGGGACTCTGTTTCCTTCCTACCTGTTCAGTCATGTCCCTTTATAATAGAGTAACTTCTGAGCTTTTTAAACATAAAATCAATCAGCCCCTTGTCTTCCCTTGGTATTCGATGACAAATTTGGAAGACTCAGCTTGCTCCATTATACCTTTCCACATCCCACATCAGGCATATTAGAGTTTATCCTAAATTGAGAAAAGATAGATTGAGCCTGACTGCTGGGATTTCCTACTTGCATTATCATATTCTGCCTTCCTAGATGATTTTGTGAGCCTTGAAGCTTTGATTAGAGCTCGGGGGGGCTGCAGTTAGGCTTATTTGAATGTGATTATGGAAGCTCAGACTCCTTTCCATGTGAATACTTCAGGGTTCTTTGTTCAGAACACCTAGCAACAGAGCCCACCACCCATGTGTGACAAGTTCGATGAGTTCTATCCTAAAGTACAGAAACCCTTGGGCAGTCCCAAACCTAGTCCCAGTAGTGCAGGTTCCTGTAAGGCATGAGTAGGCAGCTCAGCTCAAGCGGCTCTTGGACGGGATTGTGAAGGTGGGGAAGGGAATAGATAATACCTCCAGCAAATGTTTCTTGGGAGGAGGAAGCCTGACCCATCATCATCTGCTTGTCTGTATAGCTTGGATTCCCCTACCTATTCCTACAGCCACTTTGACCTTCTTGCCAAATAGCCCCTTGGGCCCAAGTGACTCTCTTCCTGCTTTGTCATCGTTAACATTCACATTAGATAATTTGCTGCTGTAGCTCAGTCTTCCTTAGCCTGCTACCACCACAGTAATTGGTTTTAGCTGGTGCCTTTTGATTAATTTAAATATTTAATTTTCATCTTCCTTCCTTGGATCAATTTGGCCTCTCATGACCTGAGAGTTCTGTTAAAAAGATTGATGTTATTGTCTCTTGTAGAGGAAACTAATAAAGTATGTGTGCATGACTTTGGGTCTATATCATAAGTGCACTGATTTCTCTGCTGAAGGTTTAGTTTAGATGTCTTGCAGTCCATTGGTGGTTCATATTTCCAAATTATTTTAGCTACCTTGTTAGTCAAGAGAAAATATAGTAGTAGTTTTATTCAAATGTATCTAGGGTATACTGAGAGCTAGACATAGTCTAATTCTGTGCAGTGTATCTGAATTACAAAATGTATAATGCCTGCTATGTTTCATTTGTTTGTTTTTGTTTGAGACAGTCTCACTGTGTAGTACAGGCTGGCCTTGAACTCACCATGTAGCCCAGGCTGGCCTGGAACTCATAGCAATCCTGCCTCAGCCTCCCAAATGCTGGGATTACAGGCGTGTGCCACTATGCCTGGCCACCTGCTGGATCTCTGATTCTTCTGGTGGACAAAATTAGGTATTTGCCTACAGGAGGAAAGTAGCTTCCATAATTTATTCATTGAATCAACTTTGCCAGATATAATTTCCTTTCACCCGAGTGCTTGGATTATAGGCATGTGCCACCATACTGGGCTTCAAAACAAATTTTATTTAGAAGGGCTGAAATTAAATGCCAGTCATGTCAGCTACTGGTGAAGGGAAATTATATCTGGCAAAGTTGGTTCAAAATGTCCTGAGATTTCTGTTAAAAAGAATGATATTACTGTCTCTTATAGAGGAAACTAATCAAGTATGTTTGTGAAAAAATAAAACTCTAGTATACTCTGTGGGAAGAGAAGCATAATCATCCACAGATCAGCCATTAACTCGAGAATCTGCACTAGTTTCTCATTTTAGCCCTTAAAGGAGCCAGAAAAGATGAGCCCATTGAGCTGGGCTTGGTGACACATTCCTGTAATCCCAGCACTCAAAGCTGAGCCAGAAGGAGTGCTGAGAGTTCGAGGCCTGCTTGAACTACAAAGTGAAAACCTGTCTCAAAAAAAAAGAAAAAAATGATGAATCTTACAGGTTTAAAAAATAGTATAGCTGTGTATTTTCTTTATTAATATCTACTTGTAATATATTAACATTTAAAATTTTAAAATAAAATAGAAACCTGGAAAAAACAGTATAGCAAGACAATACACACTGTAATTTGTGAAGCAGAAGACTTCTCTAAGTAACATACACACCGCACCCTTCAGCTAAATAATTAAACAGCTTCAAAGACAGGCATGAGGTAGAGATCAAGAAAAAGGCAGAAGGATGAGAAAGGTGGTGCCATCCTGCTGTTGGCAATTCTGGAGGCATCTCATATGGTTAATTTTACTCCTCCATGTGTAATAATAAACCAATATGTTCTCAAGTGTCACTTTCTCACTCCCCAAGAAACTTGCCCAACTCAGCATTGTCTGAGAAAGGGGTGTTCAAAGGAGCTAGTGAGAACACCCAGGGGTAGAGGCCAGTAAGTCCAAGACCTCCTGGAGTGTAAGAATAGGATCTTGATGACTGTTTTGATGTCAGGAAAGCTGCCAAGCAACAGCAGTGAGAGAGAAACCCCATTAAGAGGAAATGAATTTCCACATTGTTTGGAGGGACATTTGTTACATAAGTGAACAATTTTCTGATCACGAGGGCAGTTAAACATTGTGTAGGATTGTAGAATGCCCTTCTTTGGAAATTCCTATTGGTGTGGGCTGGCTTTAGCATTTTTCTTTCAAAAGAAAAAGATTCACTGAATGGTGTAATTGGCAGAGAGTTTAGACTTTGAAGCCAGACAGACCTGAGTTTGGATTTTGCTTTGGCACTGTGGGAAAGCCACTTCAGATCTCTGTATTTTAATTTCCTCATCTGGAAAATGGGTATGACTCTTGCCTGTCAGTATGGCTGTGGCACACAGTAAGTTTTAACAAATTATTAACTGTTATTATCTAAGAATACTGGTGACTTAAACAATCATATCACTCACACCAGAATGGAGCGGGGAGCAGAGGGGCACAGCTTCCAGGATGTTTCAGTAAGAGGCATGGGAAGGGTTTAGGGTGCACTGAGTGGAGTGCAGGCACTCAGAAAAGTGAGACATAGTAATTTGGAACTGGGAATCATTATGTGTTTTTAGTAGTCTTGGCTTGGTGAGTGGGGGAGTATAGCCCGCCCACTGTAAGATAATGGTCTATTCCTAGGGGAAATCCTAATTACAGGTGAAAAGGTAGTCTATTCAGAGGTGAAAGGGGACCACTTGCAGGTAAAATAGGAACAGCAGTGCCCTTTTGCAGGTGAAAGAGGGCTGTCCAAGCTTTTGTGTTCTGTGAGATTTCTTCTATGCTCCCTCAAAAATTTCTCAAGATTTTCCCCTAAACTCTAAATGCCCTGAAGACCTCAGAAAGACTGTCTATTCATAAGATTCTATAAACAGAAACTAGGGAAAAATACAGATGAGAAAATGAAAAGAGATGATGATGGCTCCTTCATTCAAATCTGTAAGAATCTGGGGGTGGAAGACTCCCCAGGTCCCATGTTTAGAGAAAAGCTCAGTCCAAGAGAACTGCAGATTGGGAATAACTTCCTAAATTTAACCATTGGGGAAATTTCAACCATCATTTTAAAAAATGTGTAGACTCCAAGAGCACCATTATTTTTGGGGTTTTTGTGTGTCTGTGTTTGTTTTTGGTACCAGGGATTGAATTTGGGTCCTTGTGCTTGTAAGGCAGGCCGTGGAACCACTGAGCTCAATCCCCCGGCCCAAGAGCATCATTATTAAACAAATTCAGAGTAGCTGACTTCTTGCCAGCATCAATAAGTCCTTGATTCATTCTGTTCCTTGTGCTCCAAATTGGATAATTTCCTCTTTCTCAAGCCCTCTTGTGTGCTCCCTTACCCACTGTCTTGTGACCCTACATATACTATTCCCTGTAACTAGAAAGTTCTCCCCTAAAGCCAAGGCTGGAGATTAGGGTGTGCCATACTGGCTAAGAAAATGGGTGTGACTTGTTAATTGCAAAGTTCCCAGACACATGCACAGAACATTTCCCATGTGGACTTCTTGTGAGAAGTCATCAAGGTTTGTGATAGTATGGCTTAAACTTGACATGAGCCTGAAGAGTGGGAAATACAAGGGGAAAGTCGCTATTGAACTCTGGGCTACTGTGTTCTTTTTTTTTTTTTTTTTCTTTT
>NW_022900951.1:83173380-83187224 GCF_012274545.1 Fukomys damarensis
TATATTTATATTTATATAAAAAGACTAATAATAGCAGTATGTTATGCATCAACAGCAGCAACAGCTTTTCCAGTTTCTGCAGTCATCTGAACAAAATTATAGACATTCAGCATATTCCATCAAAAAAACAAACAAACAAACAATGCAAAGAAAAAAAAACAAAGAAAACAATAATATCCAGAAAACAGCAAAGTTTTGTTGCTGTTGTGGTACCTGGCACCATTTTTTTTTATTAGCATCTTAATCATCCTCTGGAAAGAGAACATTCTAGAGTAATATCATTAAATGTAGCTCTGATAAAGCACGGTCCCTACTATGTATCATAAAGCAGGTATTAGATATTTTACATTTGTAGAGGTATGATACAGTACCGTCCTACATCAATAATACTAGAATCAGTTTGGGTTTGAAATTTACTTTGCCTGCAAATAAGATTGCTACCCCTGTTTTTTTCTAGGCTCCTGTCACATGGAGAATTGTTTTCTATCTTTAACAGTAGTCTATGCTCATGCTGTAGAGTTTCTTCCTTTCCTACTTTTTCTTGCCCCAAACTCAGCTTGCAAAGCATGTTTCTTTCCCCGATTTTAATAAATGTAAAACCTTCCTACTGTTTGCATTTGTCTTGACCAATTCTTTGTTGAAGATAGAAAGAACCTAGAAACCACCTTGAAAGGAGACACCAGTACCCCAAAACCTGGTAACATATTTGGCAGAGCCAGCCAGGAGATAAGACCTTTTCGATTGCTCTCTCTCTAAAATCTATGGCCAAGAAGGTTTTCTTTGTTGTTGTTTCCCTCTCATTCTCTCTCCCTAGGTTGGGGAACTCAGGAATCTTTCTCATGGTGCCATGAACAGTTTTCTAGTGTGTTCCATCATGTTGGAAGAAGTGGGGAAAGAGCATGGTCTCTGTGTTTTTCCCAGCTGATAAGGGGCCCATAGGTCTGGCTCAAGTTTATCTCCACTTTTCTTTCTTCTCTTTTCTGTTTTTGGTCAGTCACTGTGAATACGAGTCAGTAAAGAGCAGCCAGAGAGCTTGTTAATAACCCAGTCACAGAACAGATCATTCAAGTTTCATGTGTACAACCTAGAGTTTACTATGCCTTTTTCTCCTCACATTTCTGTTCTCTGATATTTTGCTCAGCTTTCTGACTCTTTTGGAAAAATTAGCTGTTTGGAATTTCAACTCCTGCTTAAATTGATGACCCCTTTTTGTGTTCAAAGTCTCACCTGCACTTTCCTCCTACATGGAGTTTTATCTCTGGGTATCATTAGTGAGCTGCTTTCATTCAAATTCACCTTTCTGCAGTGATTGAGAACCACTTTGGTTCATCATGTATGTTAATCACATGAGTCAGCCATTTTGGTTCCTCCTGTGAGTCAGCCACAGGGATCTGCCATGTTTGTTGTTTATCGGCAATTTTATTTGATCAAATGAGTTGGTCACATGGGTCCGTCATGCTTGTTTGCCATTTTAGTGTTTGTTTGTTTTTTTCAATTGACCTCATGGTCACCAGGAAATCTCACCTTGTAGATAGGAGCTAAGCCTCTAATTTTAGGGAATATATAGGCCTCTTCTACTCTTTTGAATCAGGTTAGGTCTCTTCCTTGTTTTCTCTAACAAATTTGAGTAAATTAAAAACATATGCCTAATGGCTTGAGCAGAACAGAGGAATAGCCAGTAAGCTCAAGTGGCTATAAGTATGTAAAACTGGAGACATTCTTTTTTTAAAAAGAAATTTCTACCTCTACTGCTTTAAACATGGTAGGTACCAAGGTTTTTTATTATTAGGATAAATGTAAAAGATACTGTTTCTCAAGTGGCCCCACTAGGCTAAGGGGGTTCCTAGGTGGGGAGCTCCACCCTGATCTCAAGGAAGACACTAGAGGGCTCCACCCTTCTTCCTAAGGAGTCCGTGGTCCAATGCACCATGGGAAACACCCTGTAGATCCCAGCAACCTTGCCATTAGGTTGTATCCTTAAAAATGTGGAACAATTTGACACTGAAGGAGTCATAGTGGGCCACAAAGTATGGAGAATTCTCAGGAAAAACAAAGCAAAACAAAACAAAACAACTAAGAAGGCACTGGTGTCACTTTGCCAGAGACATCTGGTAGTACAATTGAGTTTCACGGAGGACAGTCCAGGGACTGAATGGGTCTACATCCTTCTGTGAGGAACATCCTCTGAAGAACCCCAGACCTAGGTTTTCTCTTTCTCCATAAGTTCCATGCAGGTAGCTAGTTGAAGTCCTGGCGTTTCTAATATAGTTCTTAACAACTTATATTGCAATACTAATTGAGTCTAGTATGAACTAAGAAATGGAAAGAGATGGGTACAGAATGGCAGTCTAAATTACAATACTATTCTTCAGTTAGATCTTTTTAACAAAAGGCAAAGAGAGTGGTGTGAAATCCCTTATCCCTTTTATGGCTCTTTATCTCTGGAATGGCCCAAGAACCATGGTACTTAAAGAAGAAATTGATGATTCTGTCCTCAGATACCCACCTATCTCTCATGGGGATATTGGCCTCTACCCTATTTCCACCAGAGACTAGCATCCCAGAGAGACCTAGTATTCTCAAATATGACTTAATTGCTGGACACAGCCTTTTGTGTGCTCAATAATTGGGATCTCGATGAGGTTGAAAGGAGAAGGGCTGAGAAAATAAAGACAAACCAAAATTATGGTCATCACAATTGGCAGTGCTTCAAATATACCCAAGTCATCCAAGGGAAAACCCAAGGCCTGCAAAAAAAACTGGACACTTGGCAGGTAACTGTATCAAGCCACTACTCTTGCCCTGCTCTGTGTCAGGCAGTTGATGTGCCTGACTCATGGCACCGGAGGACTGATTGTCCCCATTCCTAGAGAAGGCCTAGGCCAGCCAAAACCCTTACCTCCTGCCCTAATGAAGAGGGCTCAAGGGGCCTGGAGCAACCTGCAATGCAGTTATTGACAGTCATCTCCAGCTCCTGTGAGAAACCCTGGGTGACCTTAGATGTCATAGGTAAGTGATTTCAATTCATTTGGCTTCTGTTTTAACTTTCTTCTCTGGAAAACCCTCCCTTAGATCTATAGCTATTGGGGTCAAGGGGCACCCTAGTTGGATCTTCCTCATTCCTGCTTAATTCAAAGGTCAAATGTTTAACCACAAGTTTTTAATTGTCCCACAGTGTCTTACTCCCTTACTAGTAAGTGATTTACTAGCAAAACTGGGGGCAATTCTCAAATTCCAGCAAAAGCTAAAGTAGATTTTACCTACTGGGACTATGCCAGACCATGTTTCTTAGACAACCTTGAGGTTACTGTAAAGACTTATACTACCTTTTTCTTTTTTGGGGTGGCAGGGGTTTGAGAAAGGGCCTTGCTATGTTCAAGGTAGCTTTGAAGTCATAGACCAGCTCAGGCTGGTCTCTAACTTGTGGCACACTTCCTGCCTCAGCCTCCCAAGGGCATGTAGCACGACACCAAGCAAAACTTGCATTACTCTTAATCCTGCCTCTTTGATGCCTATACACAGAAGTTAGCCACTCTTGTGAACAGGTTATTTCCCAGACCTAAGCAGGTAGAACATCAGTGAACTGCTGCTCCAAGACTGAGGGGGTGGTTCCCTGATGGAAGTAGCTTTGTCCAAGAAAAACAAAAGGCAGGTTATATAGTTGTCAGTTTACAACAGGTTATTAATGATAAAATCTCTTCCCCCAAGGGACCTGTGCTCAAAAATCAGAGCTTACTCGCTCTTTGACACGCCCATGTAGCAATTTTGAAAGGGGCTTGATAACTAATAAAATAAAGCCCCGTCAGGAAATCCTACAACCCCTAGAGGCAGCCTAGCTTTTCAAGCAGGTATTTATCATGCATTTCAAGGGACCTCAAAGAGATCGATCTTAAGTCTCCTTGGGAAATCAGAAAGCTGGTAGAGAAGCAAGAAGTGCAACCTTATATCCCCTCAAGACCCTAGCCTTATTCTTAATTTTTGAGAAAATAATAAACTAGTGCTTCCTCAAGGGATGAAGTAGAAAGCTATAAAACTCTACATGAGAAATGGTCACTAAAAGTTTTACAGGAGTAAAACTTTACTCTTATGAAGCTCTGGCAGACATGAGGCTCTTCAAAAGCAAGACCAATAATGCTTCAGGTGCAGATAAATAGAGTCACTAATAATCCTTCATTCACCACAGTTTAAGTGGAAACCTATACTGAGATTTTTGTTTTCAATTCGATTCATAACATAGGTAAGATTACTAAGGCTGTGGCTTTCAAGCTCTTGACAATTTATCTAACACCCTTTATCATACTGTTTACTCCACAAGAAGCATGAGATTCTGACCTGCTTCTCATATTTGGGCTCTACATCCCCAACCTAGTAAAGTAACCCTCCTGACAAATTCACCAAACTCTCTCCCATTGAATGGGCAGTTCATCAGTCCTTCACACTTTTTTTTTATTTATTTTTTTTTTGTTCTGGGGATCGAACTCAGGACCTTGCACTTGGGAGGTAAGCACAGAGCCCCTGAGCTAAATCCCCTGCCCCACACTAACTCTTTTCTCATTGTCTTCTATACACTTTTTTTTCTTTGACCCAGCCAATGAGCCACAACGCCCCGGGGTAGTTGGAGAGCATGTAATCTGCACAAGGCAGGGCCTATAATCCCTTCCAGCTGGAAGTAGCTTTTTGAAGATAGAGAACTCCACTCCCTTAGCACCCTATAAAGAATTATGGTGGGCCAGGGATTTAGCTCAGTGGCACCGTGCCTGTCTAGCAAATACAAGGTCCTGAGTTCCATCCCCACTATGTGGGGGGGAGGATTATGGGGATATGTGTCTATTGGGGAAATGAGGCAGGAGGTTAGGGTGTGGCAGACAGGCTAGGAAACTGGGTGTGACCTATTAATTGCTAAATTCCGGGACACATGCATCGAACAGTTCCCACAGCCTTACATGTGGACTTCTTGCATGTGGAGGGCCTAAGCCCCAGTCTGAAGAGTGAGAAATACAAAAGGAAAGCTGCCTTTGAGCTCTGGGCTAATGTGTTCTTTTTTAAAAAATTAATTCATTTTATTTGTACACATAAGGTATACAATGTAATGACATTCATTATTGGAAATTTGCACCTTTACATAATCCATCTTGGTTATTTTTTTCCCCATTCCTCTGCCCTCCCTTCAACCCTTCCACCCCTCCCTACCTACAAAGACTTTGTCCATTTTTTCTTTTTCTCCTGTTAATTCCATTCCTTTCTTTTCCTCTACCCCTCCCACTTCCCCTTCCCCTTTTACTGTTAACTCTCATGCTTCAGAGTGTACTTCTTTTCCTACTTTTTCTTGGCCCAAATTTGCTCTGTAGAGCATGTTTCTTTTACTATCTTTAATAAATGTAAAACCTTGCTACTGTTTGCATTTATCTTGACCTATGTTATTTATTATTTATATATTATAGTTGCTTGGATTTTGTTTTGTTTTGTATTGATTTTTGGTACTGGGGATCAAACTCAGGACCTTGTGCTTGCAAGGCAGGTGTCAGCAACACTGAGATAAATCCCCAGCCCTTTTTTTTTTCTTCCATTGAGTTTCTTGGTACTTTATAGGTATACAGTAAAGTTACATTCATCATTGGGATCTTGTATCTTTACGTGATGTATATTAGCTCTTTTTTCCCCATTCCCCTGCCCTCCCTTCACCCTCTCCACCCTTCACTATTTACAAAGTCTTTGTTTCCATTTTTTCTGTATTTTTTCTTTTCCCTTCTTTCCCCTACCCTTCCCACTTCCCCTACTTCTTTAGACCATTTCTCCCTATTTCAATTACACATTTTGAACCTTATTTACACTTTCAGTTTCTCACACCAGGGAAACTCTTTGGTATTTACATACATGTGTCCTATTTATTGAACTTAAGAGTACAGCCTCAATGTGCATCAATTTAGCTATAAATGTCTCTAGTTTCTCATACTTTATGGCTGAGTAGTACTCCATTTTTTTAAACACAAGGTCTCACTATGTACTTCAGACAGGCTTTGAATTGTGTAGCCCAGGCTGGCTTCAAAACTCATGGCAATCCTTCTGCCTCAGCCTCCTAAATGCTGGGATTACAGACATGTACCACTCAGGCCTAAATCATCCTTTTGATATCACACTTGGTTTAGCCTGGTCTCACACCCAGAATTCTTGAGCAGACTTTTATGCTTCATTCCTAATACTACAGAGAAGGGTCTTAACTCACGTACAGATTTTTTTTTTTTTTTTGGTACTGGGGACTGAATTTAGGTCCTTGTGCTTGTGAAACAGCCACCAGAACCACTGAACTAAATCCCCAGCCCTTGTGTACAGAATTCTGAAAGTCACTCTTTGTGAAATTGCCCTTGGTGATGTGGAGAACCATAGATCTGCCCCTCCGCCATTTTATGATATAGCCTATGAAGCCATTTTGTATTAGGTTTAGTTTTCCTGTAGATCACATGATATGTTCCCGTGGGTGTTTGATGTATCCTTATAAGGTAATAATCTGTTCTCTGTATGCTGATTGGTTTCATTATGGTATATATGTTGCCACCCCTTCCGGGCGCGGAGAGAGAGAGGGAGAGCGGGGTAGAGATCCAGAGATGAGGAACTAAAGTAAACTCCTTGTGTATCAAGTGTGTGCCGCTTTGCTCACGCGTCACCAGTTCAGGCCCCTGTAGTCGCAGACCGAGTTGCCCAAGGCAATCCGGCTTGCGACAGGTGGCGCCTGAACAGGGACCTGGACTCGGCAATTTTCGTGGGCAAAGTGAAACGGACCCAGGTCGCCTCGGGTTAAGAGGGACAGCAATCCGTCGGAGCAGCGGCTGCGCCTGATCCACGCAGTGGTAAGTAAAGGCAACCAGGAAGGTTGATTACTCTCGCTTGCTTGTGTTTATAGAAAACAGAAAGAATGGGACAAGGTCCGTCTACGGACTCTATTACCCACGCCATCCAGAAAATTTTACAGACGCAAGGAGTTAAGGCAAGCAAGATTCAAATTGCATCCTTCGTACGCACGATGGATGTTATCTGTCCCTGGTTAAGGGACGAAGAAACCATAGATGATGAAGTTTGGCAAAGAGTAGGTAAACAGATAACCAAAGCATTAGCTGAAACTCCAGACAGATATCCAGAAAATGTTTTTTCATTTTGGGCCATGATATCGGCAGCTCTAGGTCATGGACCCCCCAAGGAAATCCAACAAGCACTTAATGAAGTTGAGGAACATCTCTCTGAGGAAAAGGAAAGACGTAGTACATGCTCGCAGGCATCTGAAGGGAAAAAGAGCAATATAGAGAGAGACAACATGGCGGCGGCTGCAGCAACAAGTCTTTCGGAAGCTCCTCTTCCGGTTTCTTCTTGCTGTCTTTATCCTGCGCTGCCCGCCTCTGCACTTCCTCTTTCAGCTCCGCCTACTGCCCCTCCTCTATATGAGGAGAACCTGCCTTCGGGGCCATTTTGTAAAGAGAAATTTCCCCCCGAATACGGCCACGCAGGAGACTTCTGTACTACTCTGGTAGAAGGGCGCTTCGCCTCTCTATCATTAAGTCAGAAAAGAAGTCCATTAGAACGGTGCTTACAGAATGCCTTGGATAACAAAGAGAGCACTGAGGAAGTCCAGCGACTCTTCCCTGTTTTTGAGTTGCAGGGCCCACAAGGCCTATATAGAGAGTATAGACCCCTTGAATTCAAAATTATAAAGGAGTTGAAACTAGCAGTTAGTCAGTATGGACCTTCAGCGCCATTCACCATGGCCATTTTTGAGAGTCTGGCTGGGAACTGGCTTACACCTGGGGACTGGAAGGCAGTCAGCAAAGCTGTCTTATCAGGAGGAGATTACCTCCTATGGTTGACTAATTATACCGAACAATGCAAAGTGACTGCGCACCGCAATCAACAGGCGGGAGTAGCTTTAGCGAGCTATGAGATGCTTGCAGGAGAAGGGCTCTTTGCTACTACTCAGGCCCAGATGCAATACGAGCCAGCAGTCTTTGACCAGATTGCTAATTGCGCTAGACATGCCTGGTGGCAATTGCCCGGCACAGGTGATCTAAGTAGCAGCCTGAGCAATATCCGCCAGGGCCCAAATGAGCCCAATGGTAAAGACCCCACAACATCTGAAGGGTCTCAAGGCATAGTATCTCCTTTACAAGAGGCTCTTAAACGCGCCGCAGCACAAGGGGAGGAAGTCTTTAGACTATTCCCCGTCCTTCAAGTAGAGGGACTCCAAGGGCCAATTAGAGAACATAGCCCTCTTGAGTTTAAATTGGTAGAAGAATTAAAAACTGCTGTAAATCAGTATGGCACTGCAGCCCCTTTCACTTGTGCTATCCTGGACTCCATTACTGGATCCTGGTGAAACACCAAGTGATTGGATTGCGGTTTGCCATGCAGTTCTTTGGGGAAGGGGTCTTGCTTTTGTTTTTCCACAGGATGCTGATCAACCATGGTGGATCCTGGAGCATTTCATCATTACAGACTCTGTTAATCCCTTAAAGATAAAGATTGTGAAGGCTCCTCCTAAGGGCTAATTCTTCCTGCTTTTCCATCTTATGTGCTTTTCATACTTTGCCTATCATAGTAAATGATTATTTTTTATATCCACAAATAGAAGGTTAATAGTAAATGAGAAAGAAAAACATTAGGAAAGCTATAAGTAAGAGTTATGCTTTTGCATCTTGTTAAAAACAGCTAAAGAAAGATATACAAGATCAGAAGGCCTAAGTATATAGAGAAGGTGTATGGAAATCATATAAAAAGGTTTACATTTACAGTCAAGAAGAGCTTTCATTCCTTTAACCCTAATTCTACAAGAGATCTCTGTTAATTTTGATTTGCAAAAATCTTGACTAGTCATAACAACAAGATCTTATAATTCAATTGGCCAAAACCATCTGAGTGCACTCGTTAAAATTGTCTTATATGTTTGTCTGTCTTAAGTGTTATATGTTTGTCTGTCCTAAATGTTCAAAGATGTTTGTATGTTTTTTGATTGAAATGATGTCAAATATAGATTATTGATATCTACAATCTGGATTTATAGGATCAAATAAAAAATTTAAAAGATAATATAATCTTTAAGTTTGGATACGCTCCTGTTGGTAAATAAAGAAGCAGCTGCTCAGAAAATTTATTCTGATCTTTGTTCACTAATGGGAGCCATCAGGATAATTTTCATAGCCTTATTAAAAGATATGCTTTGTTAAATATGTTGTTAAGAGTCTATATTGGTTATCTAAGGTCTGAATTATAAAAATGTTATTGTAACATGTTTGTGATGGTTATCATTGTAGTTCTTCTGATGGTTCTTTGTATTTGTAATTGTTATATGCATCATAAGATGATAAGAATGTATTAATCTTTTGTGTTTCATCATGGACAACTTGTTATGGCCATCTTACAAATTCCCGTTCAGGTGTGGATTCCTTTGAATACTTCTAACCACTTCTACGCTGTTGTTTGGGCACGGATTTCTTCCCCTTCTGGCAGAAAAAGAGTGGCAGGTGCCGTGGTGGCGGGCATCATCACTGGCATCATAACCTTGGTGTCTGCCATCACCTCCGCAGTGGCGTTGCTGCGCATTCAAGGATTGCTTAATCCACATTTTGGAACTGCTATTGCTGTGCTTCAGGAAGAGGTGGAACTCATACAGGAAGAATTAGAAGGATTATGGGCCCACAGCCGGTTGGCCTGTGATCCCCGTTATGTCAATCTCTGTCTCACGTCGTTTTTCCATTGTTAATCCTTCCCAAAGGCTTTTAGAGTTATCTGCTTATATGCACGGTCCCTGGAATTCAACTTTCCTTAATTATATCAATTCTCTTATTTTAGCCATAGATGTATTGAGCTCCATCCGAGCTAAGCCTGTTACCTTGGATATGGATTTCTTAGCTGAGGCTTGGGAGAATTTGAAACGCTTGTTTTCCTCCTCATGGCTTCTTGTCTGGGGAGGAATATTAGGAGTGTTATTATTGCTTGTTATTGGATCTTGCTGTGTATATCGCTGTTGGCAACGAGAGCGTTATCGCTATGAGCGTTTGACCTTGGCAGTAGAGGCTGCCTCGGCTGGCGACGAGCCGCGTGTAGCCATTTATTTGGCTCAGGCCTGTCGCGCCTGACGGAGCTCACGTTCATGTTTTCCGCCCTTGGGGGACCCAGAGACAGGTAAGGAATCGAGACCATACCTACCAACCTAAGACAGGCACAAGGGACATAAGCCCTTCTGCTGATGACGGGTAAGGAGTTATGGTGACTCGGCCACCTAAGACAGGGCCCCTTTGGCACCTTCCTGATTCTCGCGCAAGAACAGGAGCATGTTGCGGGCATGTAACGTCGACTCCGTTTGCCGTTGCCTTCATTGCTGCTTTTGTTAAAAAGGAAAGGAGGAATTGTGGAGAACCATAGATCCGCCCCTCCGCCATTTTATGATATAGCCTATGAAGCCATTTTGTATTAGGTTTAGTTTTCCTGTAGATCACATGATATGTTCCCGTGGGTGTTTGATGTATCCTTATAAGGTAATAATCTGTTCTCTGTATGCTGATTGGTTGCATTATGGTATATATGTTGCCACCCCTTCCGGGCCCAGAGAGAGAGAGAGAGAGAGGGAGAGCGGGGTAGAGATCTGGAGATGAGGAACTAAAGTAAACTCCTTGTGTATCAAGTGTGTGCCAGTACAGGCCCCTGTAGTCGCAGACCGAGTTGCCCAAGGCAATCCGGCTCGCGACAGGTGAGATAGAACATATAAAAACTAAGCAGAAAGGAGACAAGGAAAATTGTAATTTTAAAAATGAAAACTTCAGCTTCAGGGTACAAGTTCAGCTTACTTTTTGCTCTTTTCCCAGAATAGAATAAGACTGGACAATTCCCTTTGGCCTGCAAATGGTTTGACTATTTCCTTTTTACTTGCAAATTGCCCTCTTCCACATGTGAATAGACCACTTTTCACCTGTAAATTCCCCTGTGAATAAGCCATTATCTTATTATGGATAGGCTATCCCTCCCTCAGACCAACACCAAGACTATAGATTATCAAATTCCAGATTTTTTAAAAAAATTTTTGAGACAGGGTCTCACTATGTAGTTAAGGCAATCTTTTAACTATGTAGCCCAGACTGGCCTCAAGCTCACAGTAAATACTCCAGTCTCAGCCTGTGTGCTGAAATTACAAGTGTGCACCACCATGCCTAGCAAATTGCACAGATTTCCACAACCAAAACCACATATATATTCCCAGTGTTAGGTAAAAGAGCTGAACAACCAGGACCAGACCAGGACTATAACAAGCCTTTATTATGGAGAGGATCTGCAGGGATGTCTCTTAACAAAGGGAAAAGCAGCATGGAGGAACAGGGAACTTCTTTTATAAGAGTGGGGTGGAGCTAACCTGAACTGGGGTGGAGTTGAGTGAGGTAGTATTAAGAGATTTGAGGAACCTGTGACATCACCAAGAGGGGCTTGTGACATCACTGGTTACTTGGAGGTAGCAAGTATAAGGTTACTCTTTTGGCACAAAGAGAGGCATGATGGGAATAAGGCTGCCCCTTGGTAGGAGAAGCCATATTTAACATGGAGGATACTATTCCATGTGGCAGCCATTTTAAGGCACAGAGCATTATGGGAAGAAGGCTACTGTTTTATGTAGCATCCATCTCGAGGAAGGTAAATCTAACACCTAGTTGCAAACTTTAATGCGTATCATTTCTCTCAGGGCCCACTCTACTCTTGTGTGTGCTAAAAATCTCTGCTTAATAAACCCTTCTTGTGCCTCTTACTGACACATCTTGAAAATTATTTTTCTACCATGGAAGTCAGAGAACCTGCAAACTTATTCTGAAAGGGGAATTTTGTCTCCATGGTTCAAGCTGGACTAACTATGGGGAAATTGCCTACTTGAAATTTTCTTTGTTCAACATATCCTGGTCTGTCCTGCCTCACAGTATGTCCAAGCTCAGTAATGTCTTTTGTCTCTAGAAGTTTTGTCACTTCACGAGAATGCAAATAAAATATAAGCCTCTTATTCTAAAGTACCCTATAAGCACGCTGCCAGCATCATGTGTAAGCCAATACCATGACTGAGCCCACCTATCAAACTCTGTAACCAATAAATGTATGTTAGATGTGCCTTATCTGTAACCCCCACTCCTCCCAGAGTTATCTCCTCCTTTGCTGAGCGCTTTACTTTCACTTTGCCTCTGAGACTCCTAGTGTGCTTTCCATCCTTCAGCGAGCTAAAGATGGAGACTTTGCCATTTCAATTCTATAAAAGGGTGGGTTAGGAACTTATTTCAGCTTCAGGGACCTTCTCAGACCCACTCTGGTGACACTGGGAACTAAGAAGTTTCCAGTTAAGCCTCTTTTTCTAGTTATCCCAGATTATTTAAAATAACTGACTATAAGTGAGCATGGTCCTATTCCCTGGTGTCATGAGGCTTCTAGTTGCCCATTTGTTCATCCGACAAGTATGTGCTGACCTCCTAACATGTGCGTGGAAATTTTTTACTTGAGATTTGTTCTGTCCTCTGCTTGTGGATAGCTCTTCTTTCTGCACTTGAAATGAAATGTCATCGCTATCAAAGAGAACAGAAACCCTCTCAGAATTTTTTTTCTCTTTTACTGTCTTTACTCCCAAAGCCTAGTCTCTATAACATTCTCCAGGTTATGTTCTATAGTTCTCAGTATTTAAAACTTGCATGCTAGGAAGCTTCTTTTTGATAATATTCAGAATGTTTGGGGTAAAGAACACCCATGTTCCTTTTCTTCCTGGCAGCCCTTCAAATTATTCACACCAAAGATTAACTGAAGAGAAACTAGGCCACTCGCAATGGCTGCCCCAGACCCCCATAACCTGTAGCACTTAATCATCTATTTCATTTTTCAGAGTTTAATATCCAGGATTATGTGTTTCATTCATATTGCATTTATCCAACCATTTGTATGAATGGAGCCCTGTTTTAGACCCTTGAGGGAGATGTAAATATCAATGAAACTGTTCTGATCATTAACTCATTTTAACAATCATTGATTACTATGTCCCGGGTACTATGGTAGCATACAGTGGTTGGCAAAAGCAGGCATGGACTTTCCCCATTGAACTTATTATTGAGGAAGGCAGTTAGGGACTGTGTTGTGTTTGCTGCTGGATATCGCACTACACATAGTAGGTAACCAATAAGCACTTATTGAATGAATCAAAGGTATGTGACCAAATACTGTACACAGATTGTGAGAAGTGCAATGAATTGAAACAAAACAAAACAGGAAACCCTGAGAGAATAAGATAGAATAAAAAGGGAAGGTCTGTCTGAGGAAGTGACACGCCAAGAACCAAAGGATGAAGAATAGCTAGCCATGCCAAAGCTAGAGATAGAAGCATTCCAGGAGGAGCAATATGGGTAAAGGATCCCATGAGAAAGAAGAGTAAGGGTAAAGGATTTGAGGTAAAAGCTTGACACATTTCACTGAGCCAGGGGAAAAGTGGTCTGTGATGAAAGGACTCATGAGACAAAGTATAGGTAGACAGTCTTGTAGGATTGGGATTTTATTCTAAATTCAGTAAGAATCATTTAATGGCTTTAAGCAGGGGAATCACAAGATTTGATCTGTACTTTTCAAAAAACACAATGTCTCTAGTGATAATGCAATTGTGAGAACAGGAGTGGACACGAAGTCTCCAGTTAGAAGAAGTTATAATCCATGCGAGAACATAATAGTTAGGACTAAAGCAGCTCTAGTAAAAATGAATAGATTTAAGATATATTGTACTAGGGGCTGGGGATTTAGCTTAGCGGTTTGGCGGCCTGCCTTGCAAGCGCAAGGACCTGAGTTCAATCCCCGGTACCAAA
>NW_022900951.1:83187250-83210658 GCF_012274545.1 Fukomys damarensis
ACGGACTTGTGCAGATTGGATATGGGAGACGAAAAAAAAAAGAAAATTAAGTATGATTTCCAGGTTTCCAGCTTAAGTTGGTAGGAGGATGTGCCATTTTCTCAGATGAAGAAAATTAGGTGAGAGGAAGGGCATGTTTATTTTTATATGTTTTATTTGAAGTTTTTTTGAGATGTGTAAGTATAAATGTCAAGTGGGTCACTGAATATCTGAATCTGGAGCTTTCGAATGGGGAAGACAGGACAAGAAAGTTTGTGATATGAAATGTTGTAAATGACATAAAACTTAAATGAGAAATGTCATGCCTAGGTGAGTTAATGAGAGTAACTTGAAAACCACAAAACAAAATAACTGAGAATTTAGCTCAGTGGCACAGCGCCTGCCTCATAAGCACAAAGTCCTGAGTTGGATCCCCAGTACAAAACAAAACAAAACCTGGCATTTGAACCAAAGGAAAAATGACAAGGGAGAAAAAAGAGAAGGGACTAGCAACTATGGAGGAGAGAAATCTTAGGGCATGTTCAGAAACTGAGAGTTTACATTAGATAGAATATAATGTGTGTTTGGAATGATGGAATGTTGGAAGAGAGGGGCCTGAAACCAGATCTTTTTTTTGTTTTTGTTTTGTTTTGTACTGGGGATCAAACTCAGGACCTCACGCTTTCAAGGCAGGTGGTGGCACCACTGAGCTAAATCCCCAGCCATGCCTGAAGCCAGATCTTGAAGGGCTTTAAGCACCATTGCTAAGGAATCTGTATTGCATTTGGTGGACAACTATGAGAACTAGGAAATCTCTAAGCTGAGGCATGTCTTGAAAAAGCTGTGGAAAGCCATTAAGTGATATTGAGTAGGCAAAATTGAGAAGTGAGAATAGGATGCAAAGAAGGCCAGTTAAGAGTCTATTTCAGGTCCAGGGATTTACGTCAGTGGTTCTGCCGCCTGCTTCACAAACACAAGGACCCAAGTTCAATCCCCGGTACCAAAAAAAAAAAAAAAAGTCTTTCAATTAACAAGACATGAGGTAATAAGGATCTGTATTTTGACCAAGGAAACAAAATTAAAAGGCAAATGCAAATGTGAGGAACACCTGAAAGGAAAATTATAATCATGCTAACTTAACAGAAAAGCCAGGAAAAGGAAATTACTTCTTTCTTCCCAGTATTGTTGCCTCCATACCAGATTATGAACTCTGGTAAGGCTTGGGGACACTTTTGAATCTCTCCACAGTGATTTTGTGTGTGTGTGTGTGTGTGTGTGTGTGTGTGTGGGTGTGTGGGTGGTACCTGGGATCAAACTCAGGACCTTACACTTGTGAGGCAGGCACAGCACCACTGAGCTAAATAACTGGTCCCTTCTGCACAGTGGTATTTACTACCTCGTGCTGTTATAGTTTCAGAGTAAATAGGTAACAAAGCAGTAGCTCTGGTATTGAAGTAAACAGATTCACATAGCTAACTGTTGCCGGAAAAAGCAATGTAAGGTCAAGACCATGGGTTGATAGAACATGAGCAGGGAGTGGGCTGACAATAAGCACTAGCAAAGATGAATTGCATTTTTGCATATTTTTCTTTTTAAAATTTACTGTATAGACTGAACCTTTGAGGCTCTGAAATTTTTTCTCTACCACACTCCCATTCATATTATTATATTCCTATTTGTGCAAAGTCCCACACTCTCCTAGCCCTAAATCTGATGAACAAATCACTGAGAAAACGGCTGAATGTGCTAACCTTCCCTCAGTAATATGTACAATTTAGACAACTGAGACCATTGACTATCATGATACAAATGTCTAACATGAAAGTTAATCATATGGCAAGCTGCAGTTGAGGCATGGTAGATTGGCAGGGGCAATGTCCTTTCAGGAGTACCTTGAACTCTTTGGAGTGTATTGCTCTATAAATACAATAAAGCAATGAATTAATAAAATGTCTCCTTTTATAAGAGTATGCATTTAACTATTTCTAATACTATAAGCTCTAAACATCACTCAGGATAACTTGGAGTAAACAGGCATATTCTGAGGGATAGCAGATAGATCTCCCTACTCTAAAATATCACCCCACTGAAATTCCATAATCTGGCGATAAATATTTTAAAATTTTGAGCCCTGAAGGTTTGTTTTCAAGAATCTCTTATTAAAATGCAAATCCCACAGAAGGAAGGTAGGTTGGCTGGCTATGATTTAGCATTATTTCCCTTTACATTAACCCACCACTCCTACCAAACACATTTTTCACATTCTGGATTTTCCATGCCTTTGCTTATGGTGTTCTTCTAAAGGTAATGCTAAGTTTAACATAAATTATGAAGAGAATATTATTTTATAATTTCACAAGTGTCATCCAATATCCAAATACAAGCCTACTTGTCCTTTTTAAAAACAATTTATTTTTCAAATGTAAGAAGAATAACAAGTTTATTGTAGAAAATTTGAAAAAGGCAGGGAGAAAAGAAAAAGAAAAATAACAGCCATAGTTCTACTACCTAAGGAACAACCATTAAGAGTGTAGTCCTGCCTATTCTTTAAACCTTAGATTAGGTCCCATTTCTAGTGTGACACCTTCCTTGGACTTCCTTCCTTAGATTCACTGTCATGTTTGTACCACTCACTTCTGTGTATAATTAGTTAATTTGGTGCGTCTTGTGTTTCCAACCAGAGTATTAAAACCTTGGCAAGCTGAAACTCTGAATTATACTTCTTAGCTTATTCCCAAATACCAGGTACACTGGATCCAATGTTTGCTGACTGATTAAACCTAAATGGATATGAACTTGAGAAAGGATATGAAATAGGACAAATATCTAGGTCATGAAAATTAAAGTTTTCTGATCACCTACCTTGGCAACTATTGGTTTTCTGTTCCTGGACTCTTGAAGGTCTATTTAATTCTTTCTCCACACCAAAACTTAGTAAAAAGCAAACTGATTAAGAGCCAAGATTTACTCGGGTTCCCTATATAAGGTATAAAGGTAGGGAGGAGAGATGGAGAGGGACAGAGAGAGAAAGAGAGAGAGAGAGGAGAGGCTAGGAGGACAGGAGGAGAGGAAGAAGGGAGGGGAAAGAGAAAAGAGAAGGGTAGAAATAAGCACATATGGTACATAGGCTGAAAAGAGAAGTGAGAGAGAATTTATATAGTATGCTCAGTCCAGTATGTGATTTGCCTCCAGCACTGTGTACAGGATCCCATCCACTTGTTCTGAGTCATACCCGATCTCACGAAGCTCCAAGTGAGGGAGGACAGAAGTAAGAAGATAGCTGACGTAGATACGTAGCCGTGTAAGCTTTGCCAAAGTCCTGTATGATGGAGTGAGGGGGCAGGAGAAGAGATGACATGAAGTCATTAGCTAACAAAATAAAATGAAGCCTCTTCAAAATGGGCCTATAAAAAATAAATAAATAAAAATAAAAACACTGGGGCCAGGGATTTAGCTCAGTGGTTTCGCCGACTGCCTTGCAAGCACAAGGGCCGAAGTTCGATCCCCAGTACCAAAAAAAACCAAAACCAAAAACAACAACAACAGCAACAAAACACAATGGGCCTATATTTCTCAAACATTAAGTTTCCATTATTTAGAAACAAAGAAGAAAGCACAATGCCACCAAGCACAGGGCAACTGGCTGCAACTTACTCAATCTTGGTGGCCTATGAATTAAGGCTTCCTTATTGTCTATGGCCAGTAATTGGGGGTCTTAAGGGATGCTTCCCATTAGCACTCACAAGCTGATAACTAAACCCTAGTAATTAACCTTTCTAGGTCATCTCCCTCTGTGGTCCGGTAGGAGACCTGAGTCTTCTGCAGCACTTCCAGGTGTGTCTGTGTCTCCTTCAGTTTCTCTTTTAAATCTTGCTTCTCTTCTTTGGTTCTTTCTAGTTCAGCTTTCAGAATCTGGAATTCAGCTTGGCGATAACCCATGTGTTTCTTGCTCCAATACAGGCCCTCTGTCTCTTGAGTACTATAGGTTACCAATTCATGTTGAACCTTCTTGAATTCAGAACGCCAGTGATTCTTCTCTTGTTCTAGTTCCTCTACCTGCAGTTCAAGAAACAGAAATTCAGTGAGCCCACATACTACTGAAAGGTGAAGAGAGTGCCAAAAATTATTTTTACTCTATCCTGTAATTCCATTATGCATACTTGTATTCCTCTACTTATTGGAATCCCTTTCCAATCAAATGTGAGAAAGAAACCTGTAAGAGTTAACTCAGTCTGAGACATACCACAGAACAGTTCAAAAGACATACCTGCATTTTTTTGGTTTTTATTTTTTATTTTTTTTCTGTACCAGGGACCGAACTCTGGTCCTTGCACTTGCGAGGAAGGCAGCGGAAGCGCTGAGTTAAATCCCCAGCCCATCTGTATTTTGTTTAAAGACCTCAGAACATTAATTCATAAGCCCACGAACACCCTAAGTCCCTTGATTATAAAAATCTCTTATTCCTAGTGATACCATGTTGCCCAAACCTTTTGCTGGAACAAATTCCTTTCAGCCAAAACATGTTCCAATTTTTCTGTAGTTTTCTTCAATTCTTCCAGCTCACTTTGGTTTCGCATCTTTGGTGTATTATGACCTCCAGTCTCCTTGCAGCCTCGTCGTTTCTCTCCAACAGCTACTGCAGAAATTGTAGCAGAGGCCACAGAAGAATAAGGCACTGGGTTCCAGGATTCAACTGCTTTTCTTTTCTCAGCAAGCTCCTCTCTGTTAAAAGGGATTAGCTGAATGGGAGCTCCAGAATCTCTAACACCTTTTGCAACACCAACAATAGCTACAAATGGTCCCTTGTTTACATCTTCTTTGTTTATGCATGTGCTACTTCTGTTAGATTCTTCTGCTACCAATCTTGGCATCTGCTCTTCTAATTCAGGAAGTAGGGACCCCTGGCATTGGCCTTGGGCTCCTGGATATAGAACTGAAACTTCCCTATTCTGTCCTGTATTCTTGCTTGCTTCTGGGTATTCTGGGAAAAGATACGGTGGTGTACTTCTCTCTGAACTGGATTTGTCATGGTTAGTCTCCCCTTCTGGGTAGGAAACAACTGCCTCTACCCTCCTGTAAGAGCCATGCATGGAATAATCTATAGGAGATGTAGTCATCTCATTCTGGAGCCTTCTTCGTTTTTCCACAGGTTCTTCACCAAGGATCCACTTGTACTTACTGCCAAGAGAAAATCAGACTGTAAGTTGTCACAAGTATATTATCCTATGGACCCCATCCTCAAATTCTCCACATTAAAAATGTCTTTAGGTGCTAAACTGAGCAGGGTGGCACGACACCTGTAAACCCAACCCTTGGGAGGCTGAGGCAGGAGGATCACCACAAGTTTGAGGCCAGCAACTTTAAAGCCAGCCTTAACTACATAGAGAGATCTTGTCTCAAAAACAAAACAAAACAAAACAACAACAAAAAACAAACAACAACCCTCCCCTCAAAATACCTCTAAGTGTTACTCACAGATTATTTAGTCATAAATGTAACTGCTATGGTTTAGATGTAGTTTGTGCTCCAAGGGTTCATGTAGCTATGTTCCTACTGTGACAATGTTAAAAGATGGTCGGGAACCTTTAAAAGGTGTAGCCTAGTGACAGGTTGTTACATCATTGACAGTACGGTCATCTGAAGGGATCAAAGCAGTTTTCATGGGACCCTGAGTTATTTCTCATGAGAATAAGATGTTATAAAAGAGGGATCCTGACTCCTGAGTCACATTCGCGTGGCTTCCTATCTCAAAACATGATCTTTTCCTCTCATACGTATCATCATGATCCCACCCTCAGAAGGCCTTTATCAGAGTCAAGCTAATACCAGTACTGCCTTTCAATCTCTAGAACAGCAAGCTAAAAAAGCCTCTTTTTTCAATAAGGTTACCCATTTTCACATATTTCATTAGAGTAAATAAAAACAAACTAGTACCCATATTCATTTGCCAAACCTCAACCTCTTCATTCATGCAACTGGCTAAGTTAGCAACTGTTATTCAGGGAGAAGTGTATTTGAAAGTTTCTAAGGGTCAGTATCTAGATACAACAAGACTAGGCTAAGCTTGGTTAAAATTCTAAATGTATATTTGAAAACAGCTTGACTTGAAGTTTCTTAAATGCAAGTAAAGGAAGACAAATAAACAAACAAAATGTACACACACACACACACACACACACCCAACATCTTCTAACACAAGAACAGAATGAAAAGGTCATAAAAAGCCTTGTGGTGTATGCAGAGAATAAAGCCAGCTTGTTAATTTTAAAGTGTCACAAAACCTTTCCATTATAAAAGGCTTATGCACATTTTTTTATATTGCAATAGAACACAGCACAGTACATTTGCCAGCCAACTGGATTATGGCTATTGCCCATTATTCACTTGTAAAAGTTAATTAAAACACAAGGTCCCAGCCAGAAACAAAGAAAGTGAATTAGCCAATTTAAATCATTTTCCCATTGTGACAAATAACTCCCCTCGGTCAAGCAAAAACAGACACTCCCTCAGTTCTTCAGAGAAGACTAGCAGGATGGCCTCATGTCACCTTCTGTGTCTGACTGCTATAAGCACTAATGGTTAAAAGAACTAACAAAACAATTGAGAAATCTATAGGCAATTTCATATCATATATCACTAGGATGAGAACCTCATTGTTATTCTTTTAACTGTTCTGCTCTTTCTCTCTATACAACCAAGACATTTCAAGGTAAAAATAAACTTTTGAACTTGCAAGGAAAATCAGTTACCTCATCGTATCTAAAGGCTTCCTGCATCTCTGTAATTTCTGTGAACATTCACAAGACATCTCAAACCTTAGCTTCTTATAATACCCTATATATTCTTCAGGAATAAAACTGGCCCGCATTTCAATAGATCCTATTGTGATAGCCTTATAGGAAAAGCAAAAGGATTTAGATGCTGTGTGAAAACAAATATATGCCTCTTTAAACATATCGTAAGGGGCACCACAGATGGTTCATTTAGCAGTGGTACTAAGGAAGATAGTAAAATAATCAGTTGGTAAGAAAGAAGAAAAGGTATATATAATACTAGAGAGCAACAACAAAGTTTTATGAAAGGCAATCAAATCATATTATTTGCTTTATCTTTATTTTCCCACCTTTAAGGGTTCTATTCTTAACTATAGTCTCCTTTTCAGTAACCCTATACCACCTCTTGGCTAATACTTCTGGGCAGTAAATCTCACATTTTCCCAAGTCCTAACCTCCACTATTGAATTTCCAACTGCCTACCACATAGTTCTTCTTCCTGGAGAACCCACTGATCACAAACTTCACCTTCAGTATTTTTTTTTTTTTTTTTTTTTTTACCAGGGATGAAACTCAGGACCTTGAACTTGTGAGGCAGGCTCATTGCTACTGAGCTAAATTCCCCAGCCCTAAACTTCATCTTCAAACGTGTTCCTTCTCGTTTCCTACTTGTATTAACACCACCAAACTGTCAGTAATTTTTATAGTTTTATGCATGACTTATATATTATCAATACTCCAATTCAATTTCTCATTACCTCTCCAGGACTACCACAGAGGCTTTGTCTGGTCTCTGGTCTTCCCTTCTCTGTCTTGAGATTATTCATTGGCCTGACTATGCTACTCCTCTATTTGGAATCTTTATTTAGTGCTTTCCACAAAATGAAAGCTCACCTATCTTAGCTTGTTATTCAAGCCTTTCTATGCCAAAAACACAGGAAACACTATTGAGCATTTACTCTAAACCAGTGTGGTAAGTGCTTAACATTGTATTAGCTTATCTAAGTCTACCAATAATGCCAAGGTAATGTATTCAATTCTTTTAAAAGGATGCTGAGGAAAAGGTTAAGTAACTTTTTAAAGATAGTACATGGTAGAGCTAGGACACAACACTAACTTTATATTCCATTACTTCCTTTACAAATACCAAACTGAATGCTCTATTATTTCTCATGCTGCTCCTTTTGATTGAAATGCCCCTTCTTCTAACACTGCATGTCTAAATCACGCTCAAATGCTACTTCTGAATGAAAGAAGAAATGGATTGTACTTATTGGTTCTGTATTTCTCCAGAAAATCTAGCTCTTCCCTCTAAGAATCAATTCTCAAACCAGACCTGCACTCATTTATTGAGTAAAAGTTAGGGGTTTTATATCATAGGAATTCTCCAACTACATACTTTTCTTTCTTCTTTTTGTCATAATTCTCCATTGTTACTTTATAGGTACACTTTTAGTTATTTTGTCTTTAAGTATTTCACATTTTCTGACAAAAATATAGTTCTAGTATGCTTCTGTTCCTTCAAAGTACTTTCTGAAATATTTGTTTGACCACTATCAGCTTAGTATTTCACTAAGACAGAGTACACTATATTCAAATTATGATTTTTTTATGCCCTCATTTCCATGTTTCCTTTGTTTGGGACAGTATGACAGGCAATGAGGACTAAAAAAAGCAAAAAAACACAAAAAACCAAAAAACATGTTGTATATGTTCTCCTTCCAGATATACTTTTAAACATCTCTATTGATATAAATGCCTTAAATTCACACAATTAAAATGTACAATTCAATTGCTTTACTATATTCACTTATATGACATCACCATAATCTAAGCTTAGAAAATTTACATCATTCTAAGAAACCTTCTACTTCTCTCCATACCTCCAGGTAATCATTGATCTAATATCTGTCTGATGTATCTCAAAAAGGTAAACCTACTCTAGGCATTTCAAATGGAATGATATAATATATTGGATTATTTTGAGACAGGGTCTCACCAAGTTGCCCAGGTTGGACTTGGACTTACAGACTTAAGTGATCTTTACCTCACTCTTCTAAGTAGCTGGGACCAAGGTATACACCAACATACCTGGCTTTTAGTGATCTTTTTTGTTTTTGAAGTTTATTCATGTTGTAGCACTTCACTGTAGCCATGGCACTGATATAGTTTGAGTGTGTACCTTGAAGGTTTGTATATTGAAATTTAATCCCCATTGCGAGATAGAGTGGAAACTAAATTTAACTATGGTGTTTATTTTTATTTTGTTTTGATTTTTAAGACAAGCTCTTGCTAGGTAGTTCACACTAGTCTTAATCTCACCATGTATCTATCCCAGGTTGGTGTCAAACTTGCAGTGATCCTACTACCTCAGCCTCCCAAGTGCTGGGATTATAGGCATGCATCACATCTGGCTCAACCATAGGTGTTTAGAAGTAAAGTCCTTTGGGAGGTGATTAGGATTAAATAAGGTCATCAAGGCAGAACCCCAGTGATTGAACACTGATGGCTATATGAGAGAGGAGGAGATATAGATATAGACCCATGCACACTCCCTGTCTCTTCCCATGAGATACCCTGCACCACTTCAGGACTCTGCCAGAAAAAAGGACTTCATCAGAGCTAATGCTATGCAATTTGGATGTATAGGCTTCAGAACTGAGTAAATAAACCTATTTTCATTATAAAGTCACCCAGCCTCAGGTATTTCATTACAGTAAGAAAAAGCTGATTATTAAAATCCCTTTGTATAGCTGAGTAATATCTCATTGTATGGATAATCCACATTTTGTATTTATCCATTTACCAGTTGACAGATATTTGGGTTCCTTCCACTTTTAGGTACTGTGAATATATATGTATAGTTAGATGCTTGTATGCAACTGCATTTTTTCAGTTTTCATAGATATGTACTTAGGAGTGGAATTACTGGGTCATATAGTAACTCTATTTTTAAAATTTTGGATCAATGCCAGACTTCTTCAAAGCAGCTGCAACATTTTGCATTTATACCACACCAATATATGACAGTTCTAATTTTGTCACAGCTTCACCAACACTTGCTATTGGCCATTTTTAAAATTACAGTCATCTTACTGGCTGTGGAGTAGCAGCTCATTGTGGTTTTGATTTGCAATTCCTCAAAGGCTTGTGATGTTGAGCATCATTTCATGTGTTTATTGATCATTTGCATATGTTCTAAAGGGAATTGTCTATAGGGATCTTTTGACCAGTTTTAAGTAGACTATTTGTCTTATTAGTGATTATAATAGTTTTATCTAGTCTGGATTCTAATCCATCCTCAGATATTATTTCCAAAGTTGTCTTCCCATTCTTTTCACTTTCCTGATAATGACCTTACAACTGAATTTTTAAATATTCACATAGGAAAATTTAACTATTTTTCATTGTTTCTTGAGCTTTTGGAGTCATATCTAATAAACTACAATCTAATCCAAGGTTGAAAAGACGTTCATGTTTTCTAAGATTTTTAAAATTTAGGTCTTAAATTTAGATCTGTGAGCCATTTTGAATAAGTTTTGTGTATAGTGTGAAATAGGGACTCAACTTCATTTTCTTGCTTGCAGGTATCTTAGTTGCTCTGGCACTATTTGTTCAAAAGACTGTTCTTTCCCCCACTGAATTTCCATGACACCTTTGATAGAAATACAATGATTATAAATGTGAGTGTATTTTTTTAACCTTTCCATTGATGTATATATCCAACCTTGTATCAGCACCAATCTGTCTTGATTACTGTAGCTTTGCTATAAAACATAATAGGAAAGTAGGACTTCTAACTTTCTTCTTTTCTTTCAAAATAGTTCTGACTGCCGGGGATTTAGCTCAGTGGTTCGATCCCCGGCACCAAAAAAAAAAAAAGTTCTGATGACTCCCTATCTCTAGAATTTCCATGTGAATTTACGGGTGAGGCTGTTGATTAACCAGAAGAGCCAGCTGGAATTCTGATAAGGACTACATTCAATCTGTAGGTCATTTTGGAAATACTGTCAACACTATTAAAATTTCTGAGCCACAAACAAGAAATACCTTTGTTTATTTAGATTGTCTTTAACGTCGTTCAACAATATTTTGTTGTTTTCAGTATGTAAGTGTTGGCATTTTTTTATATTTATAAATATGTTTAAGGTATTATAAATTGAGTTATTTTCTTTTTATTATACTTTTCAAAGAGCCAACTTTTGGTTTCACCCATTTTCTCTATTGTTTTTTAGTCTCTATTTCATTTCTGTTCTAATCTTTATTATTTCTTTCCTCATGATTGATTGGATTTAGTGCTCTTTTTGTTTGTTTTCTTGTTTTTTATTTTTTATTTTTTTGTACCAGGGATTGAACTCAGGCCCTTGTGCTTGCAAGGCAGGCAGTGGAACCACTGAGCTAAATCCCCAGTCCTTGTTTTGGTTTGAGACAAGGTCTTACCATGTAGTTCAAGCTGGCCTTGAATGCACTGTGAAGCCCAGGCTGGCCTCAAACTCATGGTGATCCTCCTGCTTCAGCTTTCCAGAGTACTGAGTATATAAGTGTACCACAATGCCTGGCTTAATGCTCTTGTTATTAGATCTTTCTAATGAACTTTATCACTATGAAGTAGCTCTATATCTACAACGTTTTTATTGTTTTAAAACATATTTTGTCTGATATTAGCAGAACTACTCTAGTTCTCTTACATTGTAGTTGCTGTTTGATCAATAACTATCATTTTACTTTCAAACTGTTTATATCTTTGCATCTCAAGTGTGTCTCCCGAGTAATCTATTTGGATATTTAAAGAATTATCTAATACAACAATATCTCTCTTTTGATTGGATTATTTAATCCAGTCACATTTAATGTTATTACTGATCTGGCAGAATTTACATCTGCTACTTAGCTTTTTGTTTTCTATTGTGGGTCATACATTGTTCTTTTGTTCCTCCTTTTCTGTTACTTTTTATGTTATGTGGAAATTTTCTAGCATAACATTTAGAAATGTAAAAATGAAAAAAATAATGTAAAAATGTATTGCTATAATTATTATTTTATAATTGTTATACCTTCTGATTCAGCCAAGAGAAGAAACCACTGAGTACATATTTATAGTCTGTTTTATTTGCCTTCTTTTTACCATTTTAGTTTTATTCATTTTTTATTTTGTCTGAGTCACTCCTATCATTTTCTTTCACCAGTACAGATTTGGTCCCACCTCCCTCCTTTATCCTGTAACTGTCAAATATTTTATCTTTATATATAAGTCCAATGAAAAAATGATATACTTATATATATAAAATTACACATAAATATATACTGTTGTATTTAATTTTTCTTGAAATTGAGTGAGAATGGAAAGAGGAAGAAATATGCTCTTATGTTGTTTCCCCTTATAATTATTTTTATCATCATTCTTTGTTTTTTAATATAAATTCAGATTACTATCTGGCATTACTTGCTTTTACCCTGAAGAACTCCCTCTAGTTTTTTTTTTTTTTTGGCACCAGGAATCAAACTCAGCACCTTGTGCTTGCGAAATAGGCAGCAGAACTACTGAGCTAAATCCCCGGCCCTTCATCTAGTATTTTTTGTAAGGGAGGTCTGCTAGCAACACATTTTTTCAGTTTGTCCTTATCTGGGAATATATTCATTTCACCTTCATTTCCAAAGATGGTTTTACTGCAATTAAAATTCTTGGTTGACAATCTTTTTTCCTAGTACTTTGATGTCATTGTGGGGGGTGTACCAGGGATCAAACTCAGCACCCTGTGCTTGCAAGGCAGGCAGCAGCACCACTGAGCTAAATCCCTGGCCCACTTTGATGTCATTTTTGTCAGTTTTCCATTGCTGTAACAGAACACTTAAGGTTGTGTACCTTATAAAGGAAAGAGGTTTCTTTCGGCTCCCGGTTCTGGAGAGTTTGAACATCAGATAGTCATAACTTGTTGGCTTTTGGTAAAGGTCTCATGGCAAAAAATGGAAGAGTAAGTAGACATGTGCAAAGAGATCACATGGTGAAAGAAGCAAGAGAAAGCTGAAATCACTTCATAACAACTTACTTACACAGCAACAAATCCATTCTAATGGGAACTACATTAATCCCTTCATGAAGGGAGAGCCTCCATGACCCCAACCACCTCTTAATACTGTTACGTTGGCAATTAAATAGAAACAGGAGTTTTGGTGAAGATAAACACTATCTAAAACATAGCAGCATCCCACTGCCTTCTGGTTTCTATTATTTTGGGTGAGAAATCAGCTGTTGATCTTATTAGAGTTGTCTTGTACATGACAAATCATTTCCTCACTGCTTTAGAGACTTTTTTTTCATCTTTGGTTTTCAGTATTTTCAGTATGATATACCTGGTATCCTGAAACTCTTTGCATTTATCTTATTTTGAATTTATTGAGCTTGAATGTATAGGGTTTGGAAGTTTTTAGCTATTAAAAATATTCTTCTACATTTTTCTCTCTTTTCCATGTACTATTATGCAAAGATGGTGGTTGTTTTCATTTTTTCTTCATTCTGATTATATAACCTATAACTGATTTATTTTCACATTTGCTGATCCTTTCTTCTTCCAACACTAAAGTGCTTTTGAGTCTCTATAGAGAAAATGTCACCTTATTGTATTTGCCATACAATTCTGGAAAATTCTGTACCAGAATTTCCATTTCATTCTCTTTTTAAAAACCAATTTCTGATGAGAAATTAGAGTCATTCATAGGAAAATGGATACATTTTGAAGATATACTCCTAAGTGAAATAAGTGTTACACATGTGTAAATACTGAATAGTTTCTCTGTGTGAAAAACTATAATAGTACTCAAGATCCTAATGGGATAATTAACAATGTGAAATAGGAAGAAAGGGGCTAAAGGTGTAGGGAAAGTGGGAAGGATAGGGGAAGGGGAATAAGGGAAAAGAAAAAAATGTGAGAAAATGGAAAAATGGAATTAAAGTGTTTGTAAATGGGGAGGGGAGGAGGGGGTAAAGGGAGGGTAGGGACAAGGGGAAAAAATGAGAACCAAGACCTGTCATGTAATAGGTACAAGATCCCAGTAATGAAAGTAACTGCACTATATACCTATAATGTACCAATAAACTCAATTTTAAAAAAATTAAAAAAATAAAAAATAAAAACCAATTTCTGTTCCTTTATTAGTCTGTACTTGATAAGACACTGTCATACTTTCTTTGTATAGACATATTGCTGGAATTTTGATAGTAGCCTCCAAAGCCACATACATACTTCAAATAATAAGAGGTTTTCTTGAACTTGTTTAGTGTTTTAAACATATTTTTAATGGCTGCTCTGAAGTCTTTGTCTGCTAAATTCAACATCTCAGTCTTTAGAAAAGCAATTGCTATTGTCTGGTTCCCTCCTATGTATAGGTTATACTTTCCTGTTCTTTGGCGGTCTCATTTTTCTGACAACTGGTTATTTTAGATGATACACTATAGTAATACTGGACACATTTCTCCTCACTCTCGGAGATTGATATAACTGCTGTTTTCTTGTTTTTTAACTGAGTGACTTGGCTGAATTGACTCCATGAAGTCTATTTTCCCTTTAGTATGCAGCCTCTAAGGTTTTTTCTCATTTTCAAAATTGATTTCATCCTTTTGCCTGGCAACCTAGGATTCATCCTTGGCTCAGCATAGGCCACTTGTTGGCCAAAGGTCGTGCTTAGGCTCCTTTAGCCATATAGATTCTTACACTTTATTACTAGAAGTGTGTGTGGCTTGGAGGCTGTCAAAATTGAAGATTATGTTTCCATGACACATTCAGCCAGGGACTAATAGCTTAGATTTTTCCTTCTTTAGTTACTGTGAGAGATCACAGCCTTGAGTGCGTACACTACCTTAAGGTTTTCCAGGGATGTTTATGATTTTATGTTTAAGCTTGGTTTTCTAGGACTTGCCCCTGGGTCGATGTATTGTTTATTTAGTGAGTGGTAGGGCTTAAACTCCTATGACAATGAGGTTCCTGCCCTTTGATGTTTGATTTTTTTTTTATGGTACTGGGGATCAAACTTGGGACCTTGCACTTGTTAGGCAGGCAGCTGCACCACGGAGCTAAATCCCCAGCCCTGTTGTTTGATTTGTGCACTGCTTGGGTCCTGATTTTGAGTCTACCTCATGTCCTGCTCTAGCTATTTAGTAGGTGCTGACTTGTTTATGCACAGTCTTCACAGCCTTCCTGAAATCCAAGACTGGCTTAGATTGCAGGAGGGGTCTTAACTGTCTTTCCCTGATTCTATTACCAAACTTATTATGTGGTCATTTTGCTGTGTCATGGAGTTACGAGTGCTTCCCAGTTAACCTCTACCATGATCTCTTATATTTGACAGTATCTTTAGGCATGGGATTCCCCATTTTTGTTCACATACAGTCAATCTTCTCAGATGGAGCTTCATTACTGAGGCCTGCCTTTCTGTCTAAGAAACTCTACAACACTGTGCAAGATATAGAGGCAGAGATAATGGCTTACTTCTTCCAGAGTGAAATCATTTTTATGAATAGATGCTAGGATGGTTTTTCCCTTTCCTGCATGAACTTATGATATATGCACAAGCTTGGGGTAGAGTAATGGGGGACTAGTTTGCTGTGCTTGGGTGAATATCTCTACCCTGCAAGTGAGAGAAAAGAAAGCTCAATGGGAGAAGAGATACTCAGTCATTTTGGGTCTATCTGTAATAAAGCTTGTACAAAACAGAGCTGGGGGAGATGAAAAAGTAAGAGGCTCATCCCTTCCAGGTGAAACCGTAGCTCTGGACAGGGAACAACAAGAAGGAGGCCTCTTCTTGATCACACTGAAGTACTTGGATTAGTGTTCCCTTGAATACTTTCTATAAAGCAGAGTCTGAAGAGGGACAGATGTAAATCACAGTTTAAATGCTATTGACTCTCACTGTTCTTCCTGAGAGTACTTTAGATCTCTTGAATATTTTTATATTTGCTGTATTCCCTTAGAACAATTTATATTTACATATAAAACTGACTACTCTAAGCTCTTTCATCTTAAATCCTATCATCATTACTCTAAAGAATACTTTTCATACAGAAAGCACTCAAATATAAGGTAAATAAATGAACAGAAAGGAGCTATTTACTTTAATAGAAATATGCTCTCTTCCCCTAAGAGGTTATGCTAGTTTACATTCTGGCTAAACCTACTTATTGCAGATCTTCTCCTCCCTTTATTAGATTTTGAAAACTCATAGAGTTATTTCTAATGACCTCTCTGGAGCCCTTCTTCACTTGATCTTAGCCAAAAGGCTGAGAAGCGATATGGAGACCTTCTTAACCTATTCACTACAACTTCTTAAAGTTCTCTTGAACAATCTAGGCTTTATTTTATCTAGATTTAGTAAGCTGAACTACATGACTCAAGGACTCATTCATTTTAGCTTTTGATAACAAAGGAGACCTTTGCAATTTGTCTTTTTTTTGGTACTGGGGATCGAACTGAGAACCTTCTGCTTATGAGGCAGGTGATAGCACCACTGAGCTAAATCCCTGGCTCCTGCAATTTTTTATATATATTATTATTATTCCAATAATAATATTATATCAGAACCCTGCATATTTTATTCAAATTGTGAGCACATCTGTCTTTTTTCCTTAAATGGCAGGCTCTCCCCAGTAGCCAATTCTCTAATCAATTTGAAACCCTTCTACACGTAGCTTAAAATGATACAATTATTATTTACTAACTTTATACAACATATACCTTACATAATATGAAAGGCATGAGATATCACATATTTCACTCTCTTGAAAATCTTATTCTCAATAAATTAAAATTATACATGAATGTTCAAAGCACTTTACCTGCCTTCTAAGCCAGAACCTCACTCTGGATATAGCATTCCGTACAGACTCATAAAAATCCCAACAAAGACTGATGAAGTATGCCACCTAATGGATATACTGCAGTATTGCACTCATAAAATACACGGTATAATGCATAAAGTTAGCATTTGTAATACAATTAAATTACCAAAATCCACTACAGTTACAAAAAAATTGGGAAAAAGAAAAATGGTCATAGTAGGGAAAGACTCAAAAGAAATGATATGAATATCTTCAGAAGACCAAGGTACAGAGGTAACAAGGTGCTTCAAATAGAGTACTTACTGTGCACCCCTCTAAACCTAAATGGGAATTTATTTATTTATTTAATTTTGGGGGTACTAGGGATCGAACTCATGACCTTGCACTTGTGAGACAGGTGATGGAACCACTGAGCTAAATCCCTGGAACTACAAAGGGAATTTTAAAAATTTAGATGGGTATAGGGTAAAACTGAGCTCAAACTTCTAAGACTAAAACTGTATTATTTTTTTAACCCTTTCTTCTAAAAACATTTATTCTTAGAAATTGTTCCTTCAATATGACTCAAATTCAACCATTCCTTATTTAGTACCTACTATATTCCAAGGCACTGATCTAGATGTTTTCATACAGATTCTCATTTGACTCTTTTAAGAATTTTATCAGTTTTGCTCCGAAAAGCTTATTTCCTCTTGAGACTGCTCATGTTCAAGGGGTCTTGAGGTTCCTCCATTACCTACACAAAGCTTAATTGTAGAAGAATCAATGAATAGGGGACTTGCACACCTGTGCAGATGTTTATCTAGATGAGAAGCTGAAAAGATCCACCTAAGAAGCAACAAAGGGGAAATAAATCAGTAACACTGGGGATGAAGAAAAACCAGGATTCATTTTATCCTATGATATATTCTATTGCTTCTATCCTACAATATATTATGAAGACACCCAAAAGAGTCACTGCCAAGTTCACACCCAGTATAAAGTCACTGTATAAATGACTATATAAATTTTGACTTTTAAAGAGTAATTCTGTGCTTACTCTATGGCTTGCCTATGAAAGAGTGAGAAAAACAGTAGAAGAGAAACTAAGCAGTCATAATTAGGTTTGCTGAGTTATTATCATGGAAACCATGTCTTTCAGTGCTTCAAATACTCCTTATACAGGTTTTTTGTTTTTTTGTTTTTTTGTTTTTTTTTTTTTTTTGGTACCGGGGATCAAACTTGGGTCCTTGCACTTGACAAGGCAGGCGGAACCGCTGAGCTAAATCCCCAGCATCCTTATACAGTATTTAAGAAAATGAATAAGTTATGTTCCTTCCCATTATAAGATTAACAAAATGGTGCTCGCTTCGGCAGTACATATACTAAAATAGGATTAACAAAATGACATTGATGAGATCCTAGAAGATGAACAGGTATAGCCCAAGATGAAACTTTACTAAGTATTTTCTCTAGGAAACAATGAACAATATAAGGCTAACCTAATAGCATAGATTTCTAATAGTTATTTTTATACAAGGCCAACATTTGGTAAGTATATAAGGCCCCAAAAGACTCAAGATCCACAAACTGAAGGAAATGACCAATGCTCATCTATATAACATTACCTTATGTCATAGCATTTTATGTTCAAAGTTATCACACTCATTTCACTTGTACAATTTCCAACATAATGTGAATGTATAACACATAGAAGAGTGTCAACAAATGATCACTTCAAAATACATAGACTTGACATAGCAGTTGTAACATGGAAAAATTCAGAGTATATCACCACAATTCTGTTGATCCAAAAGTGTTTTTCTCCTTATGAATTCCATGCTAGGCCTTTGGAAAAATATAAACATGTTAAGACACATCAACTCACTGAGCAGGAAAACAGACCCTGAGTCTTACTATCAACAACACATTATTTTTTTGTAAGTCACCTGGAAAACTGATAAACACTGGAATCCAGAGGTTTAAGTTGAAGAGAAGGTGACTGGCTTTCTTCTTCAACACATGGAAGCAGGCTAGGGGTATTCATTCCTTCATATCCAATTGTCTTGTCATTCAGTCTAGCAATATCTTGAACAGTAGGAGTCTCTGGTAGATTACTGAGTACCTAGAAAAGAAAGAAATGATTCATAAACATCCTGAATTCAAACCAAATACCAATGGTTTGAGTCAATTCTTCTGATGCTGGGAAAGAATGCTTGGCCAAATAAAAAGAAACTGTTTCCTACACAAAACAGTGTGCAATAATGTACACTAGAACACTAAGCCCAGGCACATTCAGTTATTAACCTTATCAGGTAGATATGAACAGACCTCCCCCATTCATTTACTAGCTCCTAGAGCTATCCCATCCACAACATAAACCTAGGTCCTTTATCACTGTCTTTCTCTCTTTTGATCCAATGGAATGCTAGGATTTCATTCTTTCTGAGATCTGTAATGAGAATAGGGGTAAAGGGAAAAAAGCAATTCAGCAGGTGTCTGCACTGGTTTGGGAGAAATGCATGCAAGAGACAACATATATTCATAGTGCACATACAGAAACATGCATCTGGGATCTGTGGGAGAGCCAACTTATGAAGATAGTATGAATAATTATGGTGAAGGGATATGAAGGGGAGGTAAACTAAATGAGGACAGGGCAGTCCTAGATAATCTCCCAATCTCTACATAAGACCATTAAGCTAAGACATCAGTGCATGAAACTTTACTCCTCATATGCCTGGGTTTTGGCAGGATATCAGAAGAATCTGTATTAAATTGCATTTATCCTTACCAGTCTGACCTACCCTGACTGAGTGGGGGGAAAGTGAATCAAACATGCGACTAGTAAATCTTTCTGGGAAAAAGGGTCAAAAGGAAAATCATGCAGAAAGGCAGGGTTGAGTAGGGAAGACATATGGGTGCTATGGTGGCTGTCGGGAGAGGAAAGTCCCTAAAAGGACGGCCAACCTTATTGCACCCTTCAGCGTCCGGAGCTGGGCAACCATGTCCGGGAGACAGTGCTCCTGAAAATTCAAAACAGCAGAGTCTTTACAAAGCCAGCCAGCCTGAAAGCAGGGATCAGGAAAGGGCAAAAAGAACCAACCCTTCTTTCCAAGAGAAAAGAGGAAGGAATCATCCCTGAATCCTGGAAGAAAGGAGACAGGAAAACCAGACTTTCAATAGGAACAGTCTATAAGGATGGAAGACGATCAGTCCTGGATATACCGTGGCACTGAATGTGACATTTCCACTGCCTAAATTACTGACTCCAAATCTGGGAAACAAATGATTTGAGTCTTCTATTTTAGGTGACCTGAACATCAGTAAAAGCAGCAGATCAACATAACCCAAAGATCCAATACAAAGAAAAGACCATGAGAAGAAATGGTTTGTTATTTCTGTGCAGCATTTTTTTAAAAACAGGTTCTCACTTTGTAGTTCCGGCTAGCCCTGAACTCACTATGTAGCCCAGGCTAGCCTCAAACTTGAGGCGATCCTCCTTCGTCTGCCTCCCGAGTGCTGGGATTACAGGCATGCACTACCACACCCGGCTTTTTACGCAGCTTTCAAGATTGCTGCTTCCTTCAACCTATTCCTGTGCTGTGGAAAATTTCATGTAAGGAAAGGAAGAGGAAGGCTGTCTCTCACCTGGTAAGTCTCACTTTCCATAGGTATCTTCTCAACAGTTTGATCTCTAGAAGATAAAAGCACTATTGAGTTCACACATGAAACATCTCAATTTGAAATGGATTACCAATTGTAGATCTAGGTTTTAATGTTCATTCAAAATTAGAAACAGAGTGAGCCTCACTGAGTAACTAAGGTTGCCCTCCTGAAGTGTGATACTGAAGAGAATTTTCAAATGTTATTCCTCTCCCAGAGAGAAAGAAAAGGGGAAAGGAGAGAGGAGAGAGGAGAGAGGAGGGAGGAAAGGAGGGAGAGAGGGAGGGAGAAGGAGAGAGAGAGGGAGGGAGAGAGAGAGAGAGAGATGGGAGGGAGAAGGAGAAAGGGAGAGGGACAGGGAAAGGGAGGGAGAGAGCACGTGCAAGAGAGGGAGAGATATTACAAACACAAGTTGAGACATTCAGAATGGCTAAAAGGAATACAGAATTAGCAGGGTGAGGTGAGAAATCACTGAGAATCTCCCCAAATTACCCCTCTTCCCCAAACTTCCTTGTCTTCTCACAATGTGTTAAGTTCCTGTATTATATGATATAGAACACCATCTCATATATACTTAACTGTTTTTTAGCTTTGCTTAAATATAGATCTTCATCAATGACTTCTTGTTCCTCTGGAACAGAGCATCTCCTGCAGTACAGATAAGAAATCATCTTTTGGAAGAAAAATGTGTTTTTCACTTTTACCCTTTACTTTCCTTATAACTATCAAAGGGCAGTTAAACAACCCTCTAACAGTATATAAAACATGAAGAAGAGAATTTTAGGAGTAAAAACCAAAAGAGTACTGAAAATTTATTCAGTGGTCAAAAGTAATTCCAAAGACAAACAAAAATTAATAATAATTATAACCTATGTTGTATCCATTTTATAAGGAAGCAAAATGGCTTAGAAGGCTGTCTCTTGGACTCAGTATAAGCAGATAAAAGATAAAGTATTGAAAAATGAAACTTTTAAACAATCAGTCCCATATTCTAATCACACAATCGTATTTACTCTTCAATGAAAAGTGCTTAGGCATTATCTTGAGACTATAAGGGAATGCTTACACATTATAGACCCACATTTCATTTAGTTAACTTCTTCCATTTTAGACATTTTCCCCCTAAAAAGCATATTCTGTTGTAGCACCCTTTTTCTATCAGCATTTACCCTGAAGGAAAAAGAAGAATTTTAAGATGATCACAGATGGACTTAAGCAAACTGGCTTGTCATGAACATATGTGATTGCTGAGTCAAATAAAATGATGGTTTAATTGAAGTTAATCCCCATGGATATGACAACTGCTATTTAGATGTCAGATGTTGAAAGCAACGTATGGAATATCAGGAAGACAAACATGTAAATGAATAGTATTGAATGTAAAATAGGTACTGTTAGCATTGATTCCATATAGAAGGCATATTTAAAAAATCATCAATTCAGCCAGGGATTTAGCTCAGCAGTTCCGCTGTCTGCCTTGCAAGCACAAGGACCAGAGTTCGATCCCCAGTACCAAAAACAAAAACAAAAACAAAACAACAACAACAACAAAACACATCGTCAATTCAACCTGGAATGTAAAGACTATGTTCTCAAAGAATTTAAAATATCCTAAAGAGCCAAAGCATATGCATATGAAAAACAACCAAAAAATACAAAATAAGGTCAGGGATTTAGCTCACTGCACCTGCCTTGTAAGCACAAGGTCCTGAGTTCGATCCCCAGTACCAAAAAAGAAAAAAAAAAAAAAAAGGAAAGAAAAAACAACAACCAAAAACCAAAACAGAGTGTGAACAAATGTCAAGAATCAAATACCACAGAGAAATCAGAGTAAAATCACCATAAACTACTACCAACCAGAAAAAAAACATTACATAAGAGTTCAGCTCCTGAGATGGAGATGATTTAGACAGGCAGATGGAACGCACAAGGTCATTGCAAGTGAGAAAAATAACATAATCAAAGTCATGGAAGAGAGAGTAAGCACGGCTTGTGCGGGGAAACGTAAAGCCGTAGCACTTGCTCAGGTACAAAAGTATAAAGTAAAGTAAAGTACAAAAAAGTTTTCACTAAGATTAAGGCTGGATAGGTTCTGTAAGGATAGGGGCTTGAATGCCAGGAGAAGAGTATATAGACTTGAGATTAAGCGTTTTCAAAGATAAACAAATCAGGTATAATCTCAGGCATAATACGGAGTCTTGGAACCTTACCTGTATTTTGGATGGGAATTATAGTAACAAAACCACCTTGCAGGTAATGTAGATGGGTCTACTTTGCCAGGAAGCTTTCTCCATTTTAGACACTCATCACACTGTACCCATGTCTGATCAGGAATCTTCCTGCATGAGGGAAGATAGAAGTGTGACTAGGTATCCTCTATCTCTGTGCTTTGTCTTATATTAGAAAGGTACAACCAAGCTAAAAAAACTAATTTTATATACAAAATGTGTTACAAATGTTATAGTTTAGATGTCTAAAATGTGTGTACTTTGAACTTCATAGATAAAATAATGATAAAAATATGAAAATATGATAAAGATATGAAAAATAAAAAGTACAAGGTACTTTATTAACAAGGTAAGGTATCATTACTTATGGAGTTCAATATTTATCTTGGAAACTTTTGTTCTAAGAAAATAATAATTTTAATTATAAAATTTATTAACTTGAAGAAAACATTTTATGATTATATTATTACCAAGATATAAAACCCATACAGTCAATTTATTTGCTTCTATTCAATCACTAACAGATTTAAAATGCATTTATAGGAGTCAGTGAAGTACTGTTATTAAAACATCTCTTCCATTTTCCTGAAGATCCCCCTATTTTATTTTACTTCAAAACAAAAAATTTGTTTGTAGTGTGCTTCAATCAAAAATTTACTAGGCTGATATTCTCATAGTAAATCTTTAAAGTCTCCCAGAACTCAACTCTTAAAATTCTTACTCCCATCCACAGCTGGAATTGGCAACCAGACACCTACATCTTAAAGTGAGTTTGTTTCTCTGTGATAAGAGGTGGCTCATATATAAGATATATAAACAAAAAATTAGTGTGCTTCAATCAAAAATTTACTAGGCTGATATTCTCATAGTAAATCTTTAAAGTCTCCCAGAACTCAACTCTTAAAATTCTTACTCCCATCCACAGCTGGAATTGGCAACCAGACACCAGACACC
>NW_022900951.1:83213645-83224073 GCF_012274545.1 Fukomys damarensis
TATATATTATATATAAGATATTGTTAAACTTACACTGTTTTTATAGATATTTCTACAGAACAGTGTGGTTCTTTTAACCCTTGGTTTAGTGCTTTTCTTATCATTTTAAATGATTCTTTTTTCCCTAGTTATAAATCATAAAATCTCATCACAGAAAAACGGAAGATACACAAAGCACTCATAATTCTACCACTCAAATACAATGTCTTTTTTTTTTAAGGTACCAGGGATCGAACTCAAGCCCTTCCACTTGCGAGGCAGGTGGCAGTACCACTAAGCTAAATCCCTGGCCCCAATGTCTTTTTCTTTTTAAAATTCTTTTTTTTTCTTTTTTGAGAAAAGGTCTGTCTGTGTATTTCAGGTTGGCCTTATAGTTCAAGTTGAATTCAGTTTTGTGGCCCAGGCTGGCAATGAAGTCATGGTGATCCTCCCAAGTTCTAGGATTACAGGAGTGCACCACCTACCTCACCAGGTTACAACTGTTTTAATGGAGATGGTTTGTATACATTTTTGGACCCATAGCTTCCTATCTCTTAGGTCTGGTCTGCTTCAGACTTGCAACCTTTAAGCTCTAAGCTCGGGCTTGATCTCTGATTTCCATGCACATTTTCACACAGATACTGTTTCATTTAGAGCCACAGTCAACAAAAAGTAGTTTACAGGGTGGGGTGTCATATTAGCTTTGGATTTACATCCATATATATGGAGTCTCCTACAAAAAGATGTCAATTTTGTGCCCTCAGAGACAAGAATACATAATGACAGTGACTTTCTGCTTTGGGTTACATGTGGATCATGGTGGATCCTTCATTCCAGGCAGGCAGGAGAGGCTTTTAACTCAGGTTTGCATTAAATAGGAAGTTGAGGGAGCCATACTGTATTTCCTCTCTATTTTTTCTGCAAAGCATATAGTGGTTAAGAACTGTAGTTTAGGGGCCTGACTGCCTATATTTGAACCTTGGCTCTATCATTTTCTGCTTGCTAAGTTTGAGGAAGTTACTTAAATTCTCTGTATGTCAGTCTCTACAACTATAAAGAAATAATCTATTTTAAGACTTATTGTGATGATTAAATAAATTACATGTAAAGAACTTAGAACAATATCCAACATATAATTACTCATAAATACCAGAATTACAATTCTGTCTCTAGTACTACACTATCAGTATATAATATTTGTTTCACTGCATTAATCATTGCTAATTTGAAAGATAAAAAGAGCATCTTAATTTGCATTTCTTTGAAAGCCACAGAGGATGGACATAAATTGAGATCCTTAGAATAAGGATGAAATAAACATATAGCTGTTGATTTCAATTTCTACTTATTCAATTATTAGTATGTTTATGACACATAATAAATACATTCAGCATGGAGAATTGGTACATATACATATCACATCTTGATCAATTTTACTTCCCCTTCTGCTACTCTCCTTCCCAAATGAACTTTAAACACTCTAATCTCTATTTTGACAGTGATGTAATTGGAATTGTATGTGTTGATATTCATTCTGTCCTCTGTATTATACTCCTTTTCTGACTTACTGATGCATTTCATCCCATTCAGTGTGTAATTCCCTATATTAGATGCAAATTCTACCTTGTCTCTAATATGGTGGGTTCTCTGTTTCTCTTCTGAAATACAAGTTCACTTCCAACAATATTCTGTAGGAATAAGAAGGGAAATTTGCTAACGTGTCTGAATACCTACTCTATGACAGGCACTGTGCCAGAAGTGAAGTAAATTATTTATTCAAGTCCATCCAACTATTAAGAAGCAGATGTTGACTTTACACCTGGGATTGTGGTGAAAAGACCCAAGATTGGGTCTAATTTAAATGGTCATCATCTGCCTCTATATTACACTGCCTCTATTAAATCGACAGTACTAAATTCTTCACATTTATGATCCAAACTGCATAAGTGTTAAACAAGAATGAAGAGGATTAGAAAATGAAGCAATTAGTACCTGTGTTTTCTCATTTTTGGCTGATTAAATTTTCTGGTGTAAAAAACATTTTACCCTTGTTGTCTCCATTTGGTCTATGGACATTACCCTTAATACTTTCACATATGATATATTTTATTACTTATGTTACTGGCCTGGTTACAGCTGAAGTTTCACATTTCTCTTGAGATGTCTTTTCCTTCCAATAAGCATTGAGCTTCTGAGCAAGGGCATTTATTGTAAGTCTGAAAGAAAATGTAAGAGAAATGTCAAGGTTCAGCATTGTTGAATAATTTTTCCATTTTTGAGAAGCCCCCATTTAATAAAAACAATTTAGAATATTCAGCATAGTTTGGAACATATACACATTAAGAAGCTAAGATGGGGGCCTACTGACTTTGAAAACTATGTATCATATTAACAAAGTCATACTATTGAATAACCACTTTAGTTCAAAAGATAAAATGGATATAAGACCTAAAAAGTAGAGTTCTACAAATTTTCAGGGTTGTGGGATCATGGAAAGGGCAAGTTGACGTCAGAGACTACAACAGAAAACCACTTTTCAGACATGACATAGCCAAATTCTGCTAAATTGATAGGGAGTTATTTGTCAGATAACTGGTAAATAATTCATAATCAAGTTAAAACTCAGATGATCAAATACAGCACTCTATAAATCAGCGAAATATTAACTTTAATATGTCTATAGCTTCTGCATCTAAATGTTGATTAGAGCGATAACAGCACTAATGGGCAAAAATTCCCCTTCAACATCTACTACACAGCTGTTATAGCTCATATCTAGGTGTTCATCCAGAGCCTCATGCACTCATAGGTGGGGCTTTTCAAGAGGTATTTGGATTTAGGGTGTGTGCATAATGAATTAAGGGTGTGTGACATCTGGATCAGTCCCTTAATCCAAGTAGTGTAGTTCTGGATGTGGCTGAACAAACTAGTGAGAGGCAAGCCTCAGCCTCGGTGTGGGTGGCACCAATAAGCTTGTAGCCTGGACCAAATATAAAGGGACAGAAATAAGGCCTTCTAGCCTGCTATGCTATGGACTATTTCTCCTCTGCTATGCCCTTCTGCCATGCTACCCTGCTGTGGAGCCAGCTGACTATGGAATGAAACCCCTACAAATGGTGAGCTAAAATAAGCCTCCAACTTGTGAGTGTTGAGTATTTTGTCCTGGTAATAACAAAGTAACTAAAACAGATTTTGGTACCAGAGAAGTGGGGTCCTTGCTGTGACACTACCTGACCATACTGTTCAGAAGCCTTTGGTACTGGCTTGTAGAAAGAGCTTAGAAAGGTTTGGAGATGCCTGCTGAACAAACAGCCCTGGAATGCTGTAAGCTGCATTTGATGGGAGATTCTAGTCAGAGCTCAGAAGACCAGAATGCTGATAAAAATGCCAGTGGCAAACACCAGGCTCAGATGGTTTCTGTTGGGAAGAAGGACTCAATATCATGTGTGCTATGTTCTGGCAGAAAATTTGTCTACATTTTGCTCATGTCTGGAGAAACTTCAGGATAGGAGACTAATCTGGCAGGAGAAATTTCAAGGCAGTCTAATGTTGAGGTGGTAGTATGGCTACTGTTGGGGGCTTTAAGCCAGATCAATGTTGAGAATCAAGAGCAAAGGGTCCAGCAGAATAATTTAAAAAGTTTTTAGTCTGGCCAGAAAGAAAACTCCAGTAAAACTGTGGCCTACAAGATAGAACAGAGGAGGGCCAGGGATTAAGTTTAGTAGGGCTGCTGCCTGCCTTACAAGCACAAGGTCTTGAGTTCAAACCCTACTACTGCAAAAAAAAAAAAAAGGAGGAGAACTTGGTTGCTGAAAAGCTTAGCAATAAAAAGCCAAGTATTTCAGAAGAGGGCAATAGAAACGATGACCCGAGGGCATGACAAGAACCAACCAAAATTCTGCTTTTTACAGACTCAAAATTTCAAAAGTGAAAAACTTTGCTTTGAGAGGAAAGCCAGAGTGTTGTGCTCCAGAATGGTAATGGCCTAGATAAATGTGTTCCTCAGGATTAGGTCCATAGTGCTCAGCAATCCAGGCACTCAACCCTTATGTCCAAGAGAGAAGGAAGCCCGGCTACAGCTCTAGCTGCCATCCTTGGTGTCTGTCATCCATATGATGCTGGTTTTAGGCACATGCAGAATGCAAGAGTTGTAGGGTCAGGAAAGCTTCTACCCAGATCTCAGAAGGCCTAGGTCAGAAAGTGTGACCTTAAAAGAGCAGTGTGTGAAATAGTGAGTGTAAAGCTGAAGGTGCAGTGGAAATCCCAGAAGGTTGCAGAAGCCAGGAATGTGGTTCATCAGAGGAAAGCCACAAGGAGTGAGCAAAGGAGGCCCAAGAGAAAGCCACAAGAGCTACAATCACCAGCAGTGGCACAGGGATGGAGCCACTCAAATACGACCTTTGGAGTATACATCTTGCTACAAATTGCCCAGGTACTGGACATGGAATTATGGGATTTATTTTTTGTCCTACTGGATTTCAGTCTTGTTTCAGCCCCATTCTCTTCCAGCCCCCTATTTAAAATGGTAATGTTTATCTTGTGCCACTGTATGTTGGAAGTGTTTAATTTTCTTTTCATATTTACAGAGGCTTGCAGCTAAGAGTTTGCCTTAAATCTCAGAGAATTCTGACTTGGACTTTTCAGCAATATTGAAACTGTTAAGACTTTGGCAACTCTTCAAGATGGACTAAATGCATTTTCTGTAAGGGTTGCACATGAATTTTTTGGAGGCCAGGGCAAAATGTTTTGGCTTGTATCTAGATATTCCACCAAAGCCTCATGCACTCATAGGTGGGGCTTTTCATAGGTGGTTTGGATCTAGGGTGTGTAATATCTGGATTAGTCCTTTAACTGGATTAGCAGAGTTTTGTGTGTGGCTGAATGTATTTACTGAAAGGGGAAGCTCCACCCTGGGTGTGGTTAGAACTAAGCAACAGGCTTGTAGCCTGGATGGATTATAAAGAGACAGAAAGAAGGTAGGCTTATTGCCTTCCTGTCTTCTAAACTACAGACTGTTTCTTCTCTGCATGCCCCTCTGCCATGTTACTGTGCCTTGGAGCCGGCTGACTATGGAGTGAAACCCCTACAAACTGTGAGCTAAAATAAACCTTTCCTCCTTCAATTTGTGAGTGTCAGGTATTTTGTCCCAGCAATGAGGAAGTAACTAAAACAATAGCTATTATTGGAGGATGCAACTGAGTTCTGGTTCTTGCTCTTTTTTCTTTTTTCTTTTTTTTGGTATCAGAGATCAAACTCAGGACCTTTTGCTTGCCAGACAGGCACAGTGCCACTGAGCTAAATCCCTGGCCCTCTTGCTCTTTTTCTTATTTCTCTTGTCAAATAAACAACAGTAGGTTCAGGGTCAACAACAAATACAATGTGTAAAACTCAAAACCTGAGTTTACTTTTAAAATTGTTAACTTTCTTTAAAAAAGACTGATAATTTTGTAATCAATAATTCACATTTAATTCTACAGCCCAGGATTACAATTCAGTGTAGATCTATATAAACCTAGGACACTCCAAATTTAAAATTTAGATATGAATTTTTCAGTACTGGAAATTGAACCCAGGGCCTTACATATACTAGGCCAGTGTTCTGCCACTGAACTACATCCCCAGCTCTGTTTTAAAATTTTAAGTTGACTGAGTATTGCTAAGTTGCACAGGCTTGCCTCAAACTTGTGATGCTCCTGTGATGCCTCTGAGGTTGCTGAAATTACAGGTGTGCGCCACCATGTCCAAAAGAATTTTAAAAATCTTCACTCTCTGAATCATTCTTCAAGAATTTTGCAAACCACTGCTCTTCATAAGACAATCTTTCTTACCTACAAATTACTCATATTAGATTCTCACTATACAGAGATTAAAACAATCGTGAATTATCCTATAAATTCTTATTTCTCCTTAACCTACCAATATTTTTACCTCTGTGTTTCTATCGTTCCCTCAAGTTATAGATCAAGAACTATGCTTTGTCTCCCCTTAAAAGTCTACTTAAAAATCTGCTTCAAAAAGAAGTAGATTCCATGGGTTTCTGGGAAAGTGTCAGAATAGGAGGTACATAAAAGATTTTTATCTCCTTACCTAGACAACAATTGCATTGGTAGAATCCACCTGATATGAGTATTTTGGAACTATGGTAGCTACTGAAAGCTTACAACTTCCAATGGAAGGCTGAGATGGTAGAGTGTTAATTTTGGTCAATATCAGCTTTTAGCTCAGTAGCAACTACCCATGCCCTACCCCGATCCCTATAGAAGGCAATTCTCTGTGTAGGAGCCAGACTAGGCAAAACAAATGGTGGCTTCCAAAAGTAGAGACCTGGGATGTGAGGGTGATCTGGCTGCTTTATCTGTCACCCCAAGCAAGGGTTGATTCAGCTGATCTGGCTGGCTAGGCGGGTGTCTCCTTCCTCCCTCACCACTCCATGTGCATCCCTTCTGAAGCTGTGCACTGGAAGAATATAACCACTCCTGATAGAGAAGGACCATTTCCTTCATCAAGGGTACATGAGTAGCTGCGCCACCCTGCTAGAATCTCCAAACAAGCTCCCAAAATTAGGGACCTGTGCTCTCATGAATAATTACTAGTTCTAATCACAGAAATATAGACAAAAGGGCAGACGGCCAGTTTTGCTGTATTTCATCCATTGTTATGATCCTCTTGACTGCTAGCTGGAGTGATGTCCAGGTGATTCAAAAGGCTGACACCCCTCACCCTTCACTTTTTACTTTTTCCTATTTGTGAGCCAGATGTTAAAGGTTAAGACATTCAAAAGCAACCAGGCACACGGAGAAAGTTAGAAAAAGTCACAGTGATAGCCCAAGGAAAGGTGCAGGTTCAGAATATAAATGAGAAGACCTTAATTTTATATTTCAAAGTGCTCTTCGATAAGAGAAAGCCTACAACAAAAAGTAAATAAATTAACCCTAGAATACAGTACTAGGAAAGGGGTAGGGAGAATCTGATTTCCAGAGTCACCATGATATGAGATTCAGGTTTTTACTAGGAAAGGGGTAGGGAGAATCTGATTTCCAGAGTCACCATGTTATGAGATTCAGGTTTTTGTTTGTTTGTTGTTTTTTGAGACAGGGTCTCACTACGTACTTCAGACTGACCTGGAACTCACTATGTAGCCCAGGCTGGTCTTGAACTCACAGCAATCCTCCTGCTTCAGCCTCCTGAGTGATGGGATTACAGGCATGCACCACATCTGGCTGAGATTGTTTTTAACAAACAAACAAAAAAACCACAAGGCATACAAAAAAACAGGAAATATGGTCCTTTCAAAAGAAAAAACTAAGAAGAAACTGCCCCTGAAAAAGATTCAATGATAGATATACTGGAAAAAGGCTTTAAAACAACTCTTAAAGAGGCCCAAAGAGCCAAAGGAAGATGTAAAATACAATAATAGATATTTAAACAAATAGAAATATGAAGTAAAGAGACAAAAAGTAAAAAGAAACAAAAAAGAAAGGCCTGGAGCTGAGAAGTATAGTAGCTCAAGTGAACAATTCACTAGAGGGTCTCAAAGGCAGATTTGAGCAGACAGAAGAATGAATTTAAAAATAAATTATTGAATCTGTGGAAGAGAAATTAAAAATGAAGTAAATAGAGCCTAAGAGATATGTGGGACACTATTAATGGTGTAACTTAGGCATTGTGGCATCCCAGAAGAAGAGATAAAGGAACAGAGATTTTTTTTTTAAACCAGCAATCGAACACAGGACCTTGTGCTTGAGAGGCAGGCAGCGGAGAACACGGAATATTTGAAAAAATAATGGCTAAAATTTTCCCAAATGTGATGAAAGACATGAATTTAAACATTCAAGAATCTCAACTAACTCCAAGTACAATGAATTCAGGCCTATTCTAAGACAAAGTTATAGCCACACCATTGAAAGACAAAGAAAAAGAATTTTGAAAGCAGCACATTCAAGGGATACTTGCAGTTTATAATTGTATCCTTTGTTTTATACCTGATTTAGGAGAACACTGGAAAGAAATAATTACAGGTATTAATCTAAAAGCCAGTATTATTATAACTTTGGTTCTACTCCACGTTTTGTGATTAAGCAACTAATGCATTAAGTTATCTGTTTATGGTTTTTGATACACAATGTATGCAAATATAATTTGGTGACTGATAAAATTAGAATCTAATAACATTGGTAACTATGAAGAGCAGTTCTCACTTACCAGGATTTTATTGTTGCTGTTGTTGTTGTTGTATGCTACCTCTGGGCCAAGGATCAGAATGAAATGTAAATTTAAGGTCTTCTCACATTTTTCTTTCTTTTTTTGTACCAGGGATGGAACTCGGGACCTTGTGCTTGCCAGGCAGTTGTGGCACCACTGAGCTATATCCCCTGCCCCTCTTCTCACATTTTCTAAGCCTATACCTTTCCCTGTGCATAGACAGTGTCTTTCTATTTTTGTGGTAGCAGAGTTGTTAAAGGAACAAAATTTTTGTATTGAACTGAAGCTGGTATAAGCACGATTTAAGGTTGCTAAATGTAATCCCTATGATAACCACAAAGAACATGGATAGCTAGGGCTCGGGATGTGGCACCATACCTGCCTGGCAAGCTCAAGGTCCTGAGATCCATCTCTGGTACTGATTAAAAAAACAGCTAAAGAATATACAGAAAAGGGGGCTTATCAGCCATTTCCCTGTATCACCAGCAGCCCCGAGGTCACAAAGATGATGGAATAAGAACTGGGCTGTGCAGAAGCAGATACCATCTAGTGTCAGTCACTGAAGCTGCAGCAATTTTGGGGAATTTGGCTGTGTAATGAAAGAGGCTTTGAAAATGTAGAACTGGGAGTCACAGAAGAAAAGAAGAAAGTTCCAAGAAGAGTCATCCACTTTGTTAGTGGTGAAACAAAAGAATAAGGGACTAGAAAAGAAAGATGTTTTGCCTACTATTGCTCTTGAAGAAGAAAACAGGATGTCTGAAGAAGCAGAAAGACAATTCCAGCAGAAAAAGCTGCAGGCTGATTCTATCATTCAGACTGATCAAGCAGAAACAGTGATATCCAATTCATTTGTGAATCTTAATTTTAAAATGGAGGAAGACTTTAAAGTAATTACAAACAAAGGCAAACAAAATCCAAGCTCTGTTGCACCATAGAATGAAATGACTATCAACCTTTGAGATTTTTGTTTTTCTTGTACCAGAAACTTTCAAGGTCTCTGTTCAGAGGAATTTTAAATAATTATTTATATTTTAAATTATTAACTTATCTGGAAAGGAAAAATGTTTCATCATTCTTAGGCTCTATGTAGTAAGTAAGTCAGATCTGAAGTTTGGATATTTTTACTATGCTTTCACTGTGTGTTGATTTAAGCTTTAGCTTTTTATTTTTTTGGTAGTGCTGGAGACCAAACCCAGGGCATGCTAGCAAGTGCTTTGCCCCCGAGTTACATCTGCAGCCCAGTGTTTTGGTTTTAAAGTCATCTTTAAAAAATATTAAGGCCTTCTACCTCACCCCACAAAGAATGGCTGCTATCAAGAAATCAACCAATAACAAATGCTGGTGGGGTTGTGGGGAGAAAGGAACCCTTCTCCAGTGTTGGTGGGAGTGCAGATTGGTGCAACCACTATGGAAATCACTATTGGGATAACTCAAAGAACTACAGTTAGAGGTTCCATTTGACCCAGCTATTCCTCTGCTGGGTATCTTTCCAAAAGAATTAAAAGAATCATATCACAGTGATATATCGCACCTATGTTTATAGTGGCACAGTTCGTAATAGCTAAAACTTGGAAACAGCCCATTTGCCCATCCATTGGAGACTGGATAAAGAAGATGTGGTTTTTCTATAAAATGGAATACTACTCAGCCATGAAGAATGAAAAATTAGACTCATTCATAGGAAAATGGACACATATTGAGGATAAACTCCTAAGTGAAATAAATAAGTCACACACGTATAAATGCCGAATAGTTTCTCTGGTGTGAAAAAGTATAATGGTATATAAGATCCTAATGGATTATTGACAATGTGAAATAGGAAAAAAAAGGATAAAGGTGTAGGGGAAATGGGAAGGGTAGGTGAAAGGTAATAAGGGAAAAGGAAAAAAAATGAGAAAATGAAAAAGTGGAAATAAAGTATTTGTAAATAGGGAAGGAGGAGGGGGTTAAGGGAGGGCAGGGACAAGGGGAAAAAATGAGAACCAAGACCTGTCATGTAAAGGTACAAGATCCCAATGATGAATGTAACTGTACTGTATACCTAAAATGTACCAATAAACTCAATGAGAAAAAAAAAGAAATTAAGGCCTCAATAAATTAAGGAGAGTTAAATTAGCAAGCTTGTTATTTATGCATTTCTAAAAGTGGAAAAAATAAGGCTAATGGGGGCGGGGATTTAACTCAGTGTTTCCACCTCCTGCCTAACAAGTGCAAGGTCCCCTGAGTTTGATTCCCAGTTCAAAAAAA
>NW_022900951.1:83224087-83225345 GCF_012274545.1 Fukomys damarensis
AAATTGTTGAAGAAGGCCAACTGGAGCCAGTAATTCTACAGTTTCAGATTAAAATGAAGATCCTCCCCCCATAGATTTTCTCATGTTACACATTACATTTTAAGTATTATATTTAACATATCTGTTATTTTCACCTAAGGATGGTTTACTGGGTATAATAAAATGAATACAATGGAAGCACTTTTTAAATTCATTGATAACTATTTTATGGAGAAATATTTATTACACCAATATTAAGATGAGTTTCCATTTTTAATGCAAGTCATTTAATTTTGTATTCTTTTTCAAGTTATTAAAATTAAATAATTAGCTTTAATCAGAAAGTTAACATTAGTTATGGAATAAATTAATATATAACACCTGATTATCCACATGGCATCTTGATTGTCCCTCATTCAGCCCTTAATGCCTCCCATAGTTGTGAGGTGGGTAACTGAAGACAGATGTAGATTTAAACCATCAAGAGCTGTTAAATATTGTACAAGGTATAACGGTAACATAATAAAATTAGTTACTTATCATTCACCATTTTGAAGTAGCAACAGTAAGAAGGGCAGTTTGCTTGAAGCAGGTTTGGCTATTTCTCTACCTATTGGGTTATTTGCAAACTTTACAAATTTATATAATGCAAAGCTAATTTTGAAAATATTACTAAATATGTGTACAAAACCTTGAGATGTCTGTATGACTGACTTACAAGTAAATGTGAAGAAAAAGAATGTGTGGAGTACTGTGGAAATGCTGATCTTATTGGGGATGTGGCTCAGTGGTGGAGCGCTTGCCCAGTATGTGCTGTGCGTGGCCATGCGTTCAATGCCAGTACAAAATACCCAATCCAAAACAAACAACAAAACACTGTAGGCGCTTTTAGAAATTAATGGTTAAGAGTCTTCTAAACAACTTTAAACTTTCAATCATAAATAAAATTTATGTAAAATACAGTTTAACGGAAACTCAAGATATGCACAGTAGGCCTATCAAGGAAGTCTACTATCAATAAACATGATTTTTTGGGGGGACTTACTGGGGATCGAACTCGGGTCCCTGTGCTTACAAGGCAGGCAGAGGAACCACTGAGCTAAATCGCCAGCCCTGAATTAAGTTTTTAATTGAAAGTTGAAGTTTTTCAACTGAGAGTTGAAGAGTGAAAGGCCAGGGATTTAGCTCAGTGGTTCTGGCAACTGCCTCGCAAGAGCAAGGAGGACCTGAGCTTGATCCCCGGTACCAAAAAAAAAAAAAAAAAAAAAAAAAAAAAAAA
>NW_022900951.1:83225430-83225734 GCF_012274545.1 Fukomys damarensis
AAAAAAAAAAAAAAAAAAAAGAAAAATGAAATTAAAAGCTGAAGTTCTTTAACTGAAATTTGAAGAATTTGGGAAAGATAAATTATTCTTAGGTGTCTTTAGTTATGCGGATTTATGCTACCGTTGCTCATATATATGATGGTCACCTTTTTATTCAGGGGTGTAAACTATATAACTTACTGCTTAACAATTAATCTTGAGATTATGTAATTACTGTCACCATAAATTACACTTTACTAATAGTTCTGAAAGCATGCTAGCCTAACTTCTTCCTTCTAATTTTTTTTTTTTTTTTTTTTTTTTT
>NW_022900951.1:83225805-83233824 GCF_012274545.1 Fukomys damarensis
GTACTGGGGATTGAATGCAGGTCCTATGCATTTGCAAGGCAGGCAGCAGAACCTCTGAGCTAAATAATTGGCCCCGCCCTCCTATTTGTTTTTAACCTTAAACTAGTACCTCTAACTCAGCTATTTAGCTATTATTCAGTGAAGGCAAGTGTGTCTAAAGATCTTCTGAAATGTCTCTTCCCAGAGGTACTAGTATCTAAGAGTTTACCTAGAAACCTTTCTGATTTAAGTAGAAGGAAGACAGTGACTTCTTGTGGGCTTTTTAAAATTTTATTTCCACTACTTGTCCAGTAGTGATCAGTTTATATAGTTACTCATTGTGCCTTACATTTTATACTTTTTTCATCAGCTAGACACAAAATAAAACAAAATTAGGAAGCAAAAGGGAAATATAGCTGTAAGGCATATAGAAAACAAAATAACAGAAGTACATTTCTCCTTATAAGTGAGTACTTTAAAGGTGAATAGATTAAACTCAGATTCAGAAAAATATTATGTAATAAAAAGAATATAGCCAATTTTGGTACCCACAGATGAGGTGCTGCTTTAACAAATAAATACGTGGAAGCAGTATTGGAATTGAAAATTGGCAGAGGCTAGAAGAATTTTAAGCACGACAGAAAGTCTAAAATGTTTTCAGCAGACTGTTAATAGAAATGTGGACATTAAATATTTCACTGGTGAGGGCTTAAAATGAAATGGAGAAGCACAGCAGAGATAACATAAATTGCTCTAGAGAAGGCCTAAATCATTGTAAACAGTCTGTTAGAAATAGGGATGTTAAAGGCTTACTAATGAAGGCTCAGAAAGAAATGAACATGTTATTAGAAAATGAGGGAAGGTGGTAGAAAGCTTATTAGAATCACGTTCTATAGGAATGTAGACAGCACAACGTGTAAATGATTAAATTGAGTATTTAAATTAGGAGATCTCCAAGCAAAGTATTGAAGGGCTGGGGTTCTCTGTCTTTTCATGTAAAATGCAAAAGTTAAGAAATAAATCGAGGGAAGAACTGCTAAGCAAAAATGAACAAGATTTGATGATTTGGAAAATTCCCAGCCCATCCAAATTCCAAGATGCTATAATTTTGTTATGGCTTGTATCTAGATGTCCTCCGCAAAGCTTCATGGACTTATAGGTGGGCTTTTTGATGGTGGTGGATCAAAGATATGTGAATGTAGATTAAGGGTGTGATACTAAGATTAAAGGTGTGTGCTAACTAAAATGATATAGCATAATTCTGGGTGTGGATAACTGGAAGGCCCACTCTAAGTATCATCACCCAAAAGGCTTATAGCCTGGATGGTATCAAAGAAAAAGCATGGCTTGCTGCTTGCTGCCTGATCCTCCTGCCTGGTCTACCATAGTCTGTTTCTCTTCTGCGATGTCCCTCTACCATGCGGCTCTGCCTTGGAGCCAGCCCACTATGGACTGAAAGCTGTACAAACCTGAGCCAAAATGAATCTCTCCTCCTTTAACTTTTGGTGTTGGGTATTGTCTCAGCCACAGAAAAAGTAACTAAGACAAATTTAGACACTGACTGTCAAGAAAGAATGATCTACAGAAAAAGATGCAGATGAAGTTGAACAACCTTTTGGTAATATCTCACTAAGATCAAAAGGTGAGAGTAGCCATTAACACAAAAGGCTTTTTGAAATAATTAAGCACATGACTCAGATCTCCGGTTATCTCAGCTGAAGCCAAGAATAGATATCATCTAGGAAATATGTGTCAAGAGTCTCTTATTGGAGAGTGTGAATATCTGTAACACTCAGGAAGACCCACAAAGTTCTTGAGAATTGTATAAATACAAAACCTCTTCTAGATTGGACTGAAAGGTATGGGAAGAGTACAAAATGAACCTTCACAATTGGGTCTTCACAATTCTCTAGTTGGACCTTCACAACACAGTCAGAAAACTGACTGATGAAACTACTCAGCTGCAAACACATGAACTTCATGAACAAGGGAAAATGCTTTTGAGAGTGAAACTGTAAGCTAAGAGGGCAGAGCTGCAAGCCTGAGTTGAAATTCCCAGTTTTGGAAATGGAATTGAATTTGCTGTGCTGGATGTTTCACATTGCTTGGTGATTTCTTTTTTTTTCTTCCATTTTCACCCCACTTGACCTAGACTATGTCCCACTACTGTATTTTAGGTGTAAAATGTAGAGAGAGGAGAAAGGAGGGAAAGAGGGAGGGACAGAGGGCAGAAGGGAGACATCCAGAGATGGAGAGGAATTTTGCTCCAAGACCATCATACTCACAGTATTACCCATATGTGATTTAGATAATGAGATTTGGAATTTCTGAGCTGATGATATTTAGCTGAAATTTTCTACTCTCAACACTAATAGGGTGAGACTTTTGGAAATTTGAGATGAGGTGCACATTTCACATATGAAAAGTAAATCTTAGGAGACCAGAGGGCAGATTATAGTAAACAAAATAACAGTCCTCCAAAGATGTTATGACCTAATCCCTGAGCCTTGTGACTGTGTTGAGTCATGTAGCAAGGGGGAATTAAGATTGCAGATGGAATTAAAGTTACTCATCATCCGACCTTAAAATAGGAAGATTATCCTAAATTATCCAATGAGATCACAGGGGTCTTTGAAAGAGGAAGAGTGAGGCAGGATTAGAGGAGCTGTGATGACAAGAGTCAAGGTCATCAGAATGACACATGTGAGAACTCTACCCATTATTGCTGACATCGAAATTAGAAAAAGAAGGCTTTGGGCCAAGCAATACTGGCAGCCTCTAGAAACTAGAAAAGCAAATTTCATCTCCCCTAACCTCCAGAAAGGAATGCAGCTTGCCAACATCTTGATTTTACCCAGTGAATTTTGTAGCAGACTTCCAAACCACAGAATTCTAAAACAGTTAGTGTTATTTTAAGCCACTACATTTGTGGTAATTTGTGGCAATAGAAGACCCTTTCTGTTGTTCGTAGACTGGAGTTGAATCTACTTCCCATAAAAATGGGAAATATCTCATGGCTTCTCTGTGAATTTATTATGTGCAACTTGGCACATAGTTTAGGAATTGTGGTTCTAGGACAAGGGTCAGAAAATTATTACAGCCTGGCAGCAAATCCCACCCATTGCCTGTTTTTGTGAGCACAATTGTATTGAACAAAACAACCATACCCATTTCTTTACTTACTATCATATTGTGAATATCTACTTTCATGCTATGGCAGAATTGGTTGTGAAAGAGACCACATAGCTTCAAAGCTCAAAATATTTACCTTCTGTTCCTTCTTAGAAAATGTTTGCTAGTTCCTGCTCTAGGATTTGGCCCAACTCTACCCATCTAACTTGATTTCCCTTCACTCCAGTTACATTCCTTTGTCCTCACTCCCATAATGTTACCATTATGAGTTCTTATTGCTACCTTAGGTCAAGTTACAACTCTGTCCTGGAAATCCTTTCTTTCTTTTCTCTAAATGTCTTCTATCATTTATGGTATATATAAAGTCATACTTTTACCTAAAAACTACCCTATTCTATACTGTACCAGTTAAATTTTAAATGATCAAAGAATCATTTATTTCTGTCTAATTTGTTTCATAGATGTGACAAAAAAAAGAGATCAGAAAGAAAGCAACTATGTCTTGAATTTCTTTGAAAAATCCCACAAGGCCTAGCCACTGTGTTATGTACCAGTGGAGAGCTCAACTAATATGCATTTCTTAAGATGAAGTTCACGTGAAATGTTTTGTTGCAGGTGGAATCTGATATCCATAAATGTTAAAAATGATCATGCAGATGATTTATTTATAGATATTCAAGCATTATAATGGCTGGCATTCCTTTTATTATTTAGAGTTTTGATATTCATAATATTCATAGGATCTGTTTCTCATAGCTGACAACCTTCTCTAAACACCTTCTCAAATTCCTGTATTTTTATCTAAATAATTTCATTTTATGTAAAATAAATTGAGTATAAAACAGCAATAGGGCTGAGGGTATACGTTGGTGGTAGAGTACATCTTTAACATATACATAGTCCTGGGTTCAATCCCCAGCATCAAAAGGGGTGGGGCAATATCAGAATTGGACAAGAATTATGAAAATTTATTATCCCCAAAAGACTGCCTGTAGGGTACTATTTAGTTCTTTATATTTTTAATAAATTGTGTATCATATAGCAAGCTTAAGATAGAAATCCTATATGTTTAACTGAATACAGTATTTAGAGTATCTTTTTAGATACTTGGCAATGACCTCAAACTCCTCATACCAAAACTAGCCATCAAAAACCAAGAGTCTAATGTGTCCAGAATTTGAAATGTAGATGTGAGGTGATAGGGTGGCAAAGATTATATAGAAATGTTAAATATGTATAAAAAATATGTTTAAATGTTAGTATGTAACATTTAGATTTTATAAGTCTTAATTATTTAGGTAACCACCAAAAGTTCACTGCTCCTTTTAGTCAAGAGAAAGAGAACAACTCAGCTTTGAGACTTCTGTTAAATCCATGTTATTTATACACCTGTACTCTTAAGAGTCAAGTCCAGGTCAAAGATCTCCATTATAGGTTAGACTCATATTTAAATGACCAATTTATTTAGACTGAGGGCACCTAGGTGCCATAACCATTGAATAGCCTGAATGACCAAAACCCAATTACACTGAAATAAATTTGGGGTTGCCATTCAAATAGTTACCTCTTTGTTAAACATTAAACTAGAGTTTTCATGGTTCCGGATAAATCAATGTACAACATTTAATTAACAGGCTTTATTATAGTTTTGTTCACACAAAAAAGAGATTGGAGAAATTATTTTTCTTCTACTCTAAGAAAATGTTTTCTATTGTGACATCAAAGAAATGATACCAACTATCCTCGTGACTTTTTCACACTTCCAGGACACCCTGTGACTTTTTCTGGCCTTATATATATTTCCCTCCACTTAGACTGTCTTTCTCCTATTTATCCAGTTAGAAAACTTAAACTTTTCCTTCAAGTTTAAACTCAAATATAATCTGATTAGGAATCCCTTGATTCCTTTAGGTATATTTAAAAGTTCTCCCCGTTTTGCATATGTGCTTCATTAACAGAATTATTTCGTAGTATATATATTTCTTATTGGCATATATCTTATCACACTTGCTCATAGGCATCAAGGATTCTTACTTTCATCCTTATGTACTTCATACCTCACAAATAGGAAGTATCCATAATACTTGATGAAAGAAGGAATGAATGATCCTTCCTTCTCAGAGTTTTTTTTAAAAAATCTCTTCTAACTTAGCTTTCATAATTCCTTTCTTCATCTCATAAAAATATCTCTACTGGTTCAGATGTAATGGCAAGTTCCTTTCTGATCCTTAATCTGTCTTCTCTAATCAAAATGCTCCTATGAATGCACACGTCTTTCTTACTGTTTCCAATACTTCTAAGTCTATTCACTGGATTCAACAAAAATTTTTGGAACATACTTCAAAAAATGTTCCCCAACATATTTAGTATTTTCAGATCCACTCATGTTTTTAATTAAAATTGCCAGGGATTTACCTCAGTGGTTCCGGTGCCTGCCTCACAAGCACAAGGACCAGAGTTTGATCACTGGCACCAAAAAAATTAATTAATTAATTAATTAAAATCAATAAGGCTCTTTATTTTACCAAATGACTATGTTCTTGCTATAATTTGTAAAGGTGAGGTTTTTCTCAACTTGACTTACATATCAAATATTAGTAAGCTTTAATTTAAAAATAAAGTAATTTTATCTCTAATCTTGGAAAATAGATCTCAAGAAATTCTCCGTTACATCATTTAGATGACTTTTTAGAGATGGCTGTAGAGGTTTCAAGAGAGTAGAATTACATCTGAAAAAATTCATCAGAAACACCTCAAGTTGGCAATGACTCACCGGTACTCCTTAGTGTACTCAAAATCTTGTTTGTTATAGGTAGGTTTTAGGAAACTGCACTCAATGACTCCAATTACTCCCACACCTTCTCCATGAGTTGGCTTAGAAGAAAAATATTAATTTCAAAAAAAAAATTACTTTCATTACTGTTGACTGCCTAAAGTCATTTTCTTTTTATTTCAAACAATAATAGAAAAGTTACATAATGTTAATGGGCAAAGAAAGGCTATCAAGATATAGAAAAACACTCAGAACTTACTTCAATACATTTCAAGTATTGTATGGAACTAGAAACTAATAAATTCTAAAGTAGATATTTCCAATGATTAACTAATCCCTAGGATTATTTAAGGATTAATAATGATCTCTATTTCATTCATACAACCTTCACTTTCATCTGTTTTACATTCTAGGATTTCCCTAAGAGTGCTTTTGAATAATGAATTAGGCTGTTATAAAAATCAGTATTATATACTACTCTTTTAAGAAACTGAAATGAAACTTCATCTGGAAAAAATTTTATGTGATCATCAAGTCCTTACACTATTAAAGTAAGCATTTTCTTCACATATATAGGCTACCCAACAACCACCAGAGACTTAGATTTGTAGTAATTATTAATGATAAGCTGATATAAGAGGTTTGGGGATTTAAAATCCTTTTTTTATTCTTTAATGGAAGGAACTAAGTTAAGGTGTAATTATAGACTGTCACACAAACATGAGTTGTCTGTCTTAAGATATATACAAGGAAAACCCAAGATAGGCCAAAAATTAGCTATCCTTATATAAATAGCCTCCTGTGTAATATAAAGCAGTCTATCATTTGTTGTGCTTTAGCATCTAACCTATAAGAAATGAAGGGGGCACTTGTGGAAATTATTACTTTAAATTATCATTAAACCATTAAAATATTAGTAACATTTATACAAGTTGATTTATAAAATAATTTTGCATAATTTATCCTAGTTAAATCTTCCTCTTTTTTTCCAATTTTTATTAGCACATGTTTACAGAACATAATGATTACATTCCCATAGAGTTGGTACTTTACATGTACATAAAACTGCAGTTAAATCTTTTAACTCTGTAAACTCTGAGGTAGAAGATTAATATTGTTGTTTCCATATTACAGGTAGAAAATTGAGCCTCAGAGAAATTAAATGATTTATCTAAAGATATAGCTTATAAGTAGAACATCCTATACTCAAATCTTGATCTTCACCAAATTTTATGCTACCTTCTATTATTCCTTATTATCTCCCTAAGATAATAAAAAGAACTACCTTACACCTAATAAACTGATGAATCTGGCAAAGTTGCTGGCATTCTAACTCTTTTATTAACAGCCACCTAGGAAATGCATTTTAGTGAAGTTCCTGGTTTAGTACCCATGACAAATGAAAAGTAGCACAGGTTTTTCAACACAAGATGGCTCACTGGTAACACAGAGTTTCAGTATCAGAATTTAACAACCACCATGAGATGGGAATAAAAATCATTAATGAACCTATCCTCTTTACAAATTTTAAACTCTTCCTACGATTTTTAGTCTTTTATGACAAAGAAACAAAGCACTCACCTTTACCTGGCATCCCACCTTCTCAAAGGACTTTATGAGCCGGTTGTTATGATACATCATTATACCAAAGTGGTTACTTTTCTTGGAGGAGAATCCAAAAGTGATTCTCACTTGCTTATTCTAAGAAAGTCATTAAGGAGATAAATACCAGGGGCTTTAGCAGACAAAATGTTGTATTATAGCAAAACACATGAAATGTCATTGGATATAAATTGGTAAATTTCTAGAGGGCATTAAAAAAATCTGTAGCAATATAGTAGTTTAATATTTTTAACCATTGACCAAGTAATTCTCTTCTTAGGATTTATTCCACAGAAACTTCCAGAGAACTCCACACGTTGTATGAGTTATAAAGATTTTTTTCACTTAATTAAAATAGAAAACAGTCTAAATGATTTACCAAAAGGGGATGATTAGATAAATGTGGGTAAATCCAGAGACTCCATTATTCAGTTCTTCAATCATATCTTTGACAAATATTTGAAAGTGTTAGGAAATGCTCATAATAACAAGCACTATCTATCTAATATATATATATATATGTGTGTATATAT
>NW_022900951.1:83233943-83254471 GCF_012274545.1 Fukomys damarensis
AATAGAAAAGACTATAAGAAAATATATCAAAATGCCAGTTGTGATTGAACAATTCATAAATAATCACAAATACTCCTTAAACCTTGCCAGTTGCTAAATTTGCTGCTAGGCCTCACAGGTTCTGATAAGTGTTGTATATGGTACAATACAAATCTGCTCACTTTTATGCATTATGGTAAATCCTACTACCATACAAAATACTATGAAAACAAAAACAATAAGACCAAAATCATAGCCAGGTGTTGTGTGTCTAATCTCAGCACTCTGGGAGATCACTAAAGAACAAGGAATGGGAGTATACTGGGGTAGGATGCTCCCCAAATTAGTATGAAGGAAAAGAACAAAGTACAGAGCTCAGTATGGTGGCGCAAGCCTGTAATCCCAGCACTAAGGAGGCGGAGGCAGTGGGATTATGCAAGTTTGAGGCCAGCCTGGGCTACATGGTGACAGCCTGAACTACAAACTGAGACCTTGTAACAAAAAAACAAAAACAAAGAAAGAGCCCTTTGATAAGGAAGAATAAATATATCAGTATCAGTGACCTTACTGAAATTTTATTAGGAATTCATTTTACTTATGTCTATATTGAATTTGTTTAACCCAAACTCTAATATGGGAAGGCAACCAGTTTGATGGGGGTGGGGTAGAAGAATTGAGGCATGTATAAAATATATGCATAGATCGGGCTGGGGATATAGCTCAGTGGTTCTGCTATCTGCCTTGCAAGCTCAAGGTTCTGAGTTCAATCCCCAGTACCAAAAACAAAAACCAAAAAAACAAACAAAAAATGAAATTGGCCTGATAGAAACCCACAAAAGGAAGCAGCTGGAAACAGAAATGTGACACATTTTAAAAGAGAAGCTAGAAAACACTTTGGCGGGGTACTGGGGATCAAACTCAGGACCTTGTGCTTGCGAGGCAGGTGGCAGAACCACAGAGTTAAATTCCTGGCCCTAGAAAACACTTCTATAGACTGGCTCTGTTGCATCTCTAACACTAATATCCCAGACCACATAAGGTGCTATTATAACCAATTTGCTCACAGTGCTAGCTCTGGCTTTGCTAAGTTGGGTTTGTTGAGGGCTTTAAAATAGTCCCTTAGTGGAGAAGGTACGTGTTTCTAAAAAGGTGAAAAGTCAATCTGCTTCTGATGAAAATCACTTCTTCGTTAAGAATAGGAACAACAATTTCTAATTTTCAGTCAGGCAAAGGGAGACAAAGATAATTCCTTTGATAGAGGAGTGTGAACATGTTTCTTAGGACAAGTCGTATACTTGCTTACTGGAAAATAAAAGAGCAATTATTCATAACTGCTTATGATTTCTCAGCCTTTCAAATACTTTTATTTTGCTGAAAAAATCATCAATGAAGATTGACCTAATTTCCATACTTTACCTTAAGATTTTATATAGTACATATCTGAAATCCATTCCTAGTGCAAAAAGTAGTTGACAGTTGAAAATCCACATCAATCTTGTTAACAATTCATCTCTCCCTAGGCAAACTAACTTTTAATATCCACTCTCCTAACTTCCATCAATGTCTGTGTTTGACCCTAGTACAACAAAAATAACTCTATACCCAAAAGATTAACAAATTCTAGTCAACATTACATTTGAATCAATGTGATATATGACAAAATTCCAGTACAAACCAAATACGATGTAGATTTTTTTTTTTTTTTGGTACCAGGGATCGAACTCAAGACCTTGTACTTGCAAGGCAGGCGGTGGAACCACTGAGCTAAATCCCCAGCCCTAGATTTATTTCTTAAGGCTGAGATTCTCAAACCTGGCTACTCACTTGAAAAAGCAGAGGATTTTAAAATAACTAAATAAAAATATTTCAGGGCCAGGGATTTAGCTCCTTGGTGCCTGCCTCACAAATGCAAGGACCTAAGTTCGATCCCCACTACAAAAAAAAAAATTGCATAAGTGAGCATGGTGGTGCATGCCTGTAACCCAGCACTCTGGGAGGTAAGAAAGGAAGATCATAAATTTGAACACAGCCTGGGCAATTCAGTGATTTAGATCACTGAATAATCACTGAATGATTTAGATCACTGTTGACCTTATCTCAACATTTAAAGAAAAATGGCCTTAGGTTCAATCTTCAGTATTTAAAAAAAAAATCTAATGAACCAGAATCTCCAAAATATCAGGGCTCTTATTTAAGAGTTTCAATGTGTTTTTTTTTTCTTTTTTTGGTGTTTTGAAACAGGGTCTTCCTATATAGTTCAGGCAGGCCTTGAACTCACTATGTAGCTCAGGCTGGCTGCAAACTTGCAGCAATCCTCAATGCCTTAGCCTCCTAAGTGTTGGGATTATAGGCGTGCACTACCACGCCTGGCTCCATGTGGTAATAATTAGTACATGGATTGACATTTAAGAAATACTTTCTTCGAGTACAGTATAATATTTATAAACATGCAATTCTGAATTAGCAAAAGCACATTTTTGGTTTTTTCTGCCAATCTAGAAATATAATCCTGCAATGAAAAAGTCAACTACATGAAGCTATAAGGATACAGTGAAGGTAGGCTTATATATATCATATCCTACATTGGACAAGGTCTTGGCAATCATCTGGGTAGTCACCTTCTTTTGACGCAGAAAAATTTTCATCCGTGGCTTCATATATAGAATACTACAAAATGCCTATGGAACAGTGAAGAGAAAGTCATTATGCCATATTGCTAGTTGTACTGACATCCCAATAAAATACTGCTAAGTGCACCTCTTCTGGACAAAGATTTGGCTCAGTTTTTATACCTTGTTATATTATGTCAACTACCACACTAAAAATGCTGCTACTATGTTAGCTAAACTACCTTAATGGAGATATAAAAAGGAATCCTAAAAGTTTGTTATCTTTATATATAACTGTAATTCAATTTTCTTCTATAATGTTTTCATATTATAGGAAATCTTACCTCTCACTGTTGAAAAAAAAGCAACCCTTACTCACCCGTAAGGAATACTCTGTTTCTGGCAACTCAGAGGCAACACCATCAATTTCTTTTTCTTCTGCATCAATGTCTGATACCAGGATATCATATTGATCTGTATCAAAGTCTAACTCAGACTTTCCATCTTTGTTTCTGGGTAAAAGAAACAAGTACCAATCTAACAAAAACTGGCTCCAAAGGACAAAAAAAGCACTAGGAACCCAAGAGAGAAGAAAGAGTATGAGCCAATATCAGGTATCTGTTTTTTTCTCTCCCGTGACCACCACTGCAATGAAACTATAAACCCCTTAATCTGAGGATCACACATTATTTAAGGCATTTCTAGTCTAAACAAATCTATTATACTTCACAGTGGCAGTGATGCCAAATTTGTAAGAAAAGAAAATACATGAAAATTCCTGTAATTTGATAAATCAAATGGATGTCAGCTAGCTTTAAACAGGCTCTTAAAATAGATCCCAACTTTCTGGGTATTGCTTGATAATTTTCTCACTATTACTTTCCCCAAATGAATTGATAAAACAAAATCTACTTCTATTAACTCCAGCAATGGTATAAGGACTAATGAGAAACCAATACTTCCCTAGATCTAATCAAATATCTTAAAAGAGAAGAAAAACTAGTCCTCAAGAGCATGATTTATGGAATTAGCACTTAAATTTAATAGCACTGATATTCATAAGAAACTTTCTTATTCCTATCTTTTGCAGCCACTTAGTGTTGGTCCATTCTAAGACCCTGAGCTACATCATTAACCACTTTCAGGGAAAAAAGATAAGGCCCATCTCTGTTCCTAGGAAAACTCAAAACAAATGATGGGTTACACAGAAAATATAAATATCAAAACAACAGTTCTAAAAATTTGCTCTGTGGAACAGTAGTCCCTGGAGATTAAAAAAAAAAAAAACAGAAGAAAATACCACAGAGTAACCTAAATTGATAGCTCTGTCACACTTCATGTTCCACAAGCTCAAAGCTGCTGTATTAAAAGTTGAGATCTTGGACCAGGGATTTAGCTCAGTGGTGCCACTGCCTGCCTCACAAGTGCAAGGTCCCGAGTTCAATCCCCATTAAAAACAATTTTAATTCTATTCTCAGAACTGAACCAAGGCTCCTATTTCATGTAGCATGTAAAAATCCCAGGCCATTGCAATAGTATAGTCTGGATTTTCCAGGATAATCTTTATTCTCACTACCTCACTCTACTCTAGCACATATATCCTGAGATAGTTCTCTAACTTTCATTGCCCCCTATCTTCCCCATTCAAGAGAAAGAGGTCTGAAATTAGGAAATATTACATACTACATTGTTCTCTTAAGTATTTTATATGCAAATTAGCATATAAAAGCCAGAAAAGACTTTAACCAAAGCAATACAATAGGCTGTCAGCTTTTCCCATATTTGACCATGTAACCCTTTACTTCTATAACACCTAGTACAGTAAAACTGAGAAGCAATATACAAAGGAAAAAGTCTGCTTAATATGTGTAAATCTTTGGAAATCCCTCAGGAAATTGATCCTTTATAATACAAATTATATTACAGAATGGTGGTTTTCCTAACAGGACACAGGGAAGATCCTTGTGAGCTCTCCTTAGTTTTTCTTATTAATTGCTAAGTATTCTTTGTATAAATCAGTATTGCTTAGTTTTACCCAGCTAAAAAACAAGACAAAATGCTTGGCCTAATTGGAAAAGGAAAAATGAATATATCTAATATTCTGTTCTATTAAACACAGCAGGGGATTTAGCTCAGTGATTCTGCCCACCTGTCTCACAAGCTCAAGCTCCCAAGTTCAACCCCTGGTACACAAAAAAAAGCAAAAAACAAAAAACAAACACCCAAGAACACACCACACCTCCTCTATTTTATGTGAAAGGCTTTGAGGTTTTTAGTGTTTAGGTTTTATTCCATTTGACATGCCAAAATTAAACAAATAATATATCAGAGACTGTTTCTTGATTGTTTTATTAGCTCTAAAGAAACAAAATTTTTTTTTTTGGTACCAGGGATCAAACTCAGGACCTTGTGCTTGCAGGCAGCAGCACCACTGAGTGAAATCCCCAGCCCTGAAGAAACAATCTTAAGACAGCCTCATTATAGATAAAATTGTTCAGCTTCAAGGATTTTTGCACTTTTATTGTAGCTAAAGATTATGTTTTGCTACTCTAATATCTTTCTCCATACATCATTATTGTCAAACATATAAAATAACTATCATTTACCAATCTCAAAACAAAGTCCATAATATGAAATAGATATATTTATAATGGATTATGGGGATATTAGGATAACACTGCATTGTTTTATCTGTGGCAATAGCCCCAGAGTATGGATGTCTTCACCTTAAATGCACAGCATTTACCAATAAGAGCCCCTATTTCAAACGTAACTAAGAGAAAGTTACATAATGAGACAGAAATATGTAACAAAATTTATCTACTCTTCTTCTTAAGATTTTTTTTTTCTGGCCAGGGATTTAGCTCAGCGGTTCGGTGGCCTGCCTTGCAAGCGCAAGGACCCGAGTTCAATCCCCGGTACCAAAAAAAAGATTTTTTTTCTTTTATTGAGTTTGTTGGTACATTTTAGGTATGCAGTACAGTTACATTCATCATTGGGATCTTGTACCTTTACATGACAGGTCTTGGTTCTCATTTTTTTCCCCTTGTCCCTGCCCTCCCTTATCTACTCTTTCTCTATAAAGATTTCTTAAAACATGCTTCCTCATAATACCTTTGCTTGTCAGAATCTTCCACCCTTAGAATACTATACCTTCGGATATTCCAAATGAGAATACGAGTGCCTTTTTTGCCTGGGATGGCATCAAACTGGGATAGCAGGTCATTTTCACTGTTGAAAATTGAATAGTTCAAGATGGCTTCTAGACTGGGCAAGGAATCCTCAGTAATAATCATTTTTTGTAAAACCAAATGCAGTCAAAGAAAAAGTATTATTGTAAGATGCTATCAGGAAGGAAAAGTACCTTTTAGGTTGTATGTTTAGACAAAAAATATATAGACATTAAATGTGGGCATTACTGTTACAGAAGAAAGGAAAACAGAAAACGGACAACAGTTGTAGAGATAAATATCAAAATCAGCTACACCTGCAAAACACAGCCTCAAAGATGCAGTGTAAATATAGGGCTATGTTTAAGAAAAAGATGAAATTTAAAATTTTTAAACCATTTGGAAACAATACGTTCAAATCCTAACTGCTATGCTACTCCCACCAAAACAATCTGGTGTCTAACAGAAATCATAGCATGTCTAGGTAGAGAAAAATGAACTATTCTGGTATCAGATAAGCTACAGATAGTATTTTTAGGAACAAAAACACAAATGTAGCTAGCCTTAGGGGGAAGAAAAGAGAAGGCCCTGGAAACTTTACTATGGGGTTACTTGGAGGGATACCATACATAAATCAAACTGCATAACAATGAAAATTTCAATATAGCAAAAGCATCTCTAAACTTTGGTCAATGGTCCACTTAATTTATAAATATTTAATATAGAAAATTCCAGTTAAGTTTAAGATATTTGAGTACTTCTTTATATATGAAAACATTTGAAATACAAGATATCAAAAGCACTAGATTTGACCTGAAAAAAAAAAAGAAGTTTTTGTCCAAATAGTCAGATTAGACTAATTTTTAGCCAACATTCTCCATTTCCAGAAAGGATATTGTTTTGCTGGTTGAATGGAACAATTGGTACAATAACTGCCTGGGCCTGGACACATTCCAGATAAGTCTGTGATAGGAGTCCAACAGTGAGAGTACCCCCATTCTTGGTGAAGACAAGAGCATCCTTTCCTAGTCGCATGGAGCCTGACTTGAAACCATTACCAAAGACCCCGATGGGACACTGGCTCTTCTTTATTACTTTATCTGTAAAGCCAAAGCTGTAATTAGAAAAGAGAAATGTGAAGAAAGAAATCAGAAAAGTTAAAAAACATCATAAGCTAGGTTTCAGGCTGAATGCTCAGTTTACACATGAAGAACATTTGTACAAGTTACTCTTTTATTTCTTATGGTATTCCAGGCATAAATATTGTTTTTAAAATGGGAAATTATTACTGGAGTAATGGCATTGACTTTCCTATGTGGTTTGTGTGTAAACAGTTCTACTTCCTTAGAGTCAAACTTTCAAAAATGTAAAGGACCATGTTTTCACTGGCTTAACAAAGACAGCTGGAAAAGGCCTTGTGTAGCTAGCTGCCTTTCTTGTCTAGATAAAATGGCCCTAATTCCTAGAAGTGAGAATAAGTTTCACAAGATAGTTACCTAGAGAGAGAACAAAAGTATCCAATAGTGGCACTAACCAAAGGTACTAGACTGGGTATCTCTTAACCTGATTATACCTAGAAATTGGACTCACTATTTAATTCAGGCTGGCCTTGAACTCACTATATAGCCCAGGCTGTCCTCGAACTCATGGTGATCCTTCTGCCTCAGCCTCTCAAGTACTGGGTTTATAGGTGTGTGCCACCATCCCAAGCGTGATTGTGTAGCATGTATCTTGATAAATTTAACTCTCTACCCAAATGATGAATCTTCCAATCCTTACCCTTTGTTGCATCTGCTGGGAGAGTTCACTGGAATATGACCAAGAGATTATAAAAATATATAGGTAGTTCTGTCTCCAAATGTCTATAAACAGCCGCAGTATAAAAATCTCTCTTGTTCTATTAAGGGCCTTTCACTGAGTCACCTCAGCAAACTCTGTAGCCTCTTACAATCAGCTTAATCTGGGAGCCAGACCTTTTCCTTCCTTTTATTTTCCATCCAAGCACACAACAAAATAACAGAACCTAAAAAAATTCAAAGGTACAAAGATCTTGAAAATTATGATCTTTCCTTTATATCTTTCTTTACCTCAAATACAACTATTTTAAGGATTCTTTGTTTAATTTCCAGGAGAATTTTTTGTTTGTTTGTTTTTTGGTACTAGGGATCAAACACAGGACCTTGTGCTTGAGAGGCAAACGCAGTGCCACCGAGCTAAATCCCTAACCCTTTCCAGACCAACTTGCCAAAGATTAAAACTACACCTATATCTGTCACTACGGACTAAACTAAAGTTGAAATGGAATAAAGATCTAAATATTAAAACAGAAGCACTAATGCCGGAACATAAGTCAGGTAAAACTCTTGAAGACATTGGCATAGGAAACAAATCCTCAATAGCATGAGAACTAGCACAAAGAATCAAGAATCTCATTTTATTAAAAAGCTTCTGCATCGCAAGACAAACCACAAACAGAGCTAATAGACAACCTACAATGTGGGGAAAAAAAAACTTTTACCAGTTGTTCCTCAAAGGTCTACTATCTAGAATATATAAAGAACTTAAAAGAAATCATACCCTCAAAACATAAAGACCTGATTCAAAAATGGGCATCTGAAATGAACAGACATTTCTCAGACAAAGAAGTAAAAGCAGCAAATATAAGAAAAAATGTTCAATATCACTGGTCATTCGAGAGATGCAGATAAAAACAACACTGAGATTCCACCTCACCCCAGAAAGGATGGCTGCTATCAAGAACTCAACCAACAACAGGCAGGGGAATGGGCTAAAAAAGAACCAAGATACATCATGTAAAGGTACAAAATCCCAGTGATGAATGTTAACTGTATTGTTTACCTTAATGTACTAATAAACTTAATGAAAAGAGAAAGAAAAACAAACAAAACAAATAATCAACCAACAACAAATGCTGGTGGGGTTGTGGGGAGAAAGGAACCCTTCTACATTGTTGGTGGGAGTGCAGACTGGTGCAACCACTGTGGAAATCAATGTGGAGATACCTCAGAAAACTAGGATTAGAGATACCATTTGACCCAGCTATTCCTCTGCTGGATATCTTTGCCAAAGAATTAAAATAATCATACCACAGCGATACTTGCTTATCCATGTTTATAGTCGCAGTTTGTAATAGCTAAAACTTAGAAAAAACCCAATTGCCCATCAACTGGAGACTGGATAAAGAAGATGTGGGGTTTTTTTTTTGTTTTTCCTTTGGTACTAGGGATCGAACTCGGGCCCTTCCACTTGTGAAGGCCGCAGAACCACTGAGTCAAATCCTCGGCACAAAACTTTTTTTTTCCCCTGGTGGGATTGAACTCGGGTCCTTGTGCTTTGTGAGGCAGGTGGCGGAACCACTGAGCTAAATCCCCAGCCCTTGGTTTTTTAAAAATAAAATGGAGTATTGTTCAGCCATAAAGAATGAGAAACTAGAGGTATTTATAGCTAAATGGATGCACATTGAGGCCATACTCTTAAGTGAAATAAATAGGACACGTGTAAATACGGAAAAGTTTCTCTGATGTGAAAAAATAAAAGTTTAAATAAGAATCAAAACGTATGCATGATAATGTGAAATAAGAAAAGGTCTAGAGTACGGGCTCTGCCCCAGCTGCAGCGGTGGCTCCAAAGAATCTCTTCCTTTCTCTGGCCCTCGGTTTCCCCACCTACGAAACAAATGGATGGCACCGACCCCCTATGGAAGCATAATCCTGAAGTGAACAATGGGCGCCTTATAATATGACTTTTAAGTGATTATCATTAAATGAAGAAAGGACTATGTCCATGTTAGATTAGGTACCTGCGGTGCACGTACGAGGCCCCTCTGCTAAGCGCTTCTCCATGTGTGGCAGGCATCATCAAGTCCTTTCAGCAGCCTTTGAGGTGTTTTACGAGTCAAAGCTCACAGAGGGGAAATATTTCAAGTTTGGCTAGCTCCAGAGCTGTGTTCTCAGAGACTCTCAGTTTCTTCAACTATGAAATGACACCTATCAAGGCCTCCTGCCGGCCAGTGCCCTGATGGGCCCTTGCTCTGTATCCACTTCACTCTGCTGGACTTTCAAACTCAGCAGGAAAGGAGCGGCCACAGAGAACTGTGCAGACGCTTCTAAGTGCCGGGACCCCACCCACAGGGCACAGATGTGTGCGTGGAGAAACTCCCGGAGCCCCGCCTGACAGTCAACACGCAGGCGCACGTGCCCGGCGCTGCCGGCTCTGATTGGCTACCACGGGTACTTCTCTGGCTGCCGGGGAGATGAGTTTGGCAGAAAAGGGTTTGTAACAGGAAAGTTTAACTTTCAGGCTCTGGTGGATTCTTTCCTGGTAAGACTGAAGGACTGACTATATGAAAAGCCCCCTTTCCTCCCCATAGTAGTTCACAATCTAAGATTGGGTAAGAGGAATATAGACAAGGAAAGCGCAAACTTCAGGACCACCCTCTAGAGACATTTATTGTACAAGTCTTGTGGCATGCTCTGGGCCTAACCGCAGGAGAGTTCTCTGTTCCGAGTGGACCTGCAAAACAAGAAAAATGGAGCTCTTTGCTCCCTGTTGGCTGTTTACAGGAAGCTCCTTTATGGAATGGCTATTGTGTACAGAATCCTAGAACCCAAAAATTAGTGAAGGATTTGGAATAGGTTGATAAAGAACGCTTAGCTCCTAGGGGGTGGGGGTGGAGAAAAGGTCTAAAGGAGTAGGCGAAGTGGGAGGGGTAGGGGAAAGGAAAGAAGTGAATGGAAAAATATGAAGGAAAAAAATGTTTGTTTTTGTTTTTTGGTACCAGGGATTGAACTCGGATCCTAGCGCTTGTGAAGCAGGGGCGGAACCACTGAGCTAAATCCACGGCCCAGGAGAAAGGAAAAAATGTAAACAAGGTCTTTGTAAATAGGGAAGGGTGGAGGGGGTTAAGGGAGGGCAGGGGATTAGTGAAAACTAAGAACCAAGATACATTGTGCAAATGTACAAGATCCCAATGATGAATGTAACCGTACTGTTTACCTAAAATATACCAATAATCTTAATGAAAAAAAAAGTATCTATTGAGCACTTACCACGTACTATGCATTGTGCTAAGCACTACAAATACAATTGTTACCAAGAGACATGATTCTTGCCCTCACAGCTTACAGTCTAAAGAAGGATTTCATAAAACAGATTAGACACTTATACAACATCAGTAAAACAGACTCTGTATGCCAAAGTGAGCAGATTAGTCTTGGCTTTTCTCTTCCAAGCAAAGAGGACCACTGTACCTGTTTTCCATTTCCAGAAGGCTATGGTGTTTTTGAGAAAGAGGACCACTTTTCAATTTTCTAACTCAAAGTATTATGAAATAATACAATTTTGTCCTTTACTTTTTCCTACAAAAAAATCTAATGACGGGAAAGGTAATTTCTAGGGAAGGAGTCCTTTAAAAACTCCTAAAGAGCACTGAGTTAGTACAGTCTATGAGACTTAGTATTCCAGGAATAGACTTATACATTGGTAAGACATTCTCATTTTCCTTATGTGGACGATTAGTTAGGACAGGTGGGGTATTATTATTATATGGATTAAATTATATACTGTATGCAAAACTGCATTCACTATACTATTCGAACCTTTTAAATTTAAATTTTTATTTTATTCATACATGTTTGTAGTACATGAAGTTTATATCCATCTTAAGAAACAGGTACATGTACATGACTCAGCTTGATTATTTTTTAATCCTTTCCCTTTCTATCCACCTTCCTCCCTCTGCCTCTAAATACCCCTCCCTCAAACTTAATTTTTTTTTTTGAGAGAGGGTCTCGCTATGTAATACAAGCTGGCCTTAAACTCTTGGCAATCCTTCTCCTTCAGCCTCCGGAGTGATGGGATTACAGATGTGCACCACCATGCCCAGCTCCAAACTTTAATTTTAAACTAACTCTAGAAATCATTCTGATAATTGTCATGTGCTACTCCATACCTCTATTTTAGATACAGTGTCACATCTAAAACTCAGAATTCTTGATACATAGGAGTCTTATCTACCATATGAAATATATGTGGTAATTTGAACTTGTGGCAATCCTCCTGCCTCAGCCTCCTGAGTGCTTGTATTACAGGTATGGGCTACTATGTCCCGCTCAATTATTTTATTTTATTTATTTATTTTTCGTACCAGGGATTAAGGTCAGGACCTTGTACCCACAAGGCAGGCGTGATCCCACTGAGCTAAATCCCCAGCCCTGGTTCAATTATGTTAAAAGAAGTTGAGGTAAGTGGCATTCTTGGTAAGAAGATAGCATGACTAAATTCTCTTTTAAATAAATTATATCTTATAGCTGACTCGTTTAAAATATAATCACAAATAAAATCCAGTACTATATTACTTACTATATTAAGGACTCATTAAAATAGCTTCTAAAGTAAATTTTTAAGTATGAGCAACAACTGCCTAGGGCAACAGCAGGAAACATATAAAGCATGATGAGTAAAATACTATGAAGTTTCAGCCTAATTTGCTTCTTGGGGAGGGAACCAAATTTTGAATGAACATACTGATCCTTCATATTTTACTTTAAATGTTTCACAGTATGCTGTTTTGATTCCCTAGGCTAGATTAGATCCCTCTGTTGTATATTCTCAAAAGAAACTTTACTCTTCTTTCATAGACTTCCCCATGGGGAGAACAGCCTATTTAGTTGTATTTATTAGGCAACTTTTCTTTCTCATTAAACTGTCAGCACTTTGAGAGCAAGGATGTTTATCTGGTTCTCAACTTTATTTTCCAGTGGTTTCTTTTTTATTTAATTTTATTGGTATATTTAAGGTATACAATATAATGACATTCAGTGTTGGAAATTTGTACCTTTACGTAATCCATCTTGGTTCTTATTTTCCCCCATCCCCCTGCCCTCCCCTCAACCCCTCCCTGCCTCCCTATCTACAAAGCCTTTTTTTCATTTTTTCATATTAATTCCATTTACGTTCCAGTGTTATACACATAACCCTTAGTAAGAATTCAGTGAATGGATAAGTGTGTGAATATGGCACAAAAATTGTTGTAATTATTAAAAAACCATCCTCTTCTTTCTACCTTATAACCATACCAATTTTCACATATATAGTTCCACAGACAAAATAGAAGGTTATTAGATTTGCTGAGGCTACTGTTTGACTCCCATATCATTGGGATAAGACGTAGTGGAAAGGAATAATTAAGAAGATAATTGATTTTAAGGTAAATTGATAATTGTTTCTAGTACCTACTGAGCTAAAGTTATCTTTTTATTTTTTGATACATGTTTACAGTACATAATGATTACATTCATCACTGGGAATTGGTACATGTACCTAACATGTCTTTATTTTTTTTTACATTTAGGAGATAAAATTGATGCTAAAGTTAAAAGATAGGACCAACTCTCTACTTTCACCAACATACTACATTTTTGTCTCACTTCTAGAGGCTTTCCTAAACATTCTTCTAATTAGGAAAAGTCTGAGACACAAGAACATATACTGCTGAGCAGTAAAATATAATCACTTACTTTAAGCAAATTTCACTTTGTTTCTTTGATGGGTAAAGGAATTTCCCTACAGTGTTATTGATTAGATTACCTTCAAAGGGTACTATGACCAAGCTAATTTGTTTTCCATTTCTGGGTTCTGAGCCCTTTCCCTCCTCCCTCAACACCCATCCACTGTTATTTGTGCTTCACACACTTAGTTCAGGAAGCCACATCGACAGCAATCAACTTCATCTGCTAAAAAGGAAGAGAGAAGGAAGGAGTTGAGGAAACACTCATCTTGCACTGAGTGATATGTGAAGATAATAAAGTACAAACTCTCGACTACAAACCTTTTAAAGTAATTAAGTGAATTGAGAGTGGCAAGAGAAGTTTATCACCAGCTTTAACAAAAGAATTTACTAACTTTCAATTCTACTGTAAAATTTTCAAATAGTATATATGGAAATGTCTTCTATTTATCTTTTATGAGGTTTGATTATACTTGGGCACCTTCATAGTTCTGATTCACCAATCATCCCAACTCCAATACTTCTGATTTAAGAGTGAGTTTAGGTTAATTAAGCATTGGAGAAGGTCTCAGATTAGTGAAGGTCCCTAGGTCTTTATACTTGTTGTTCTTCTTGCCTGAACTCTCATTCTCTGCTCTCTGATACTTTTTATCTACTTAAAATTCTACTTGCTCTTAGATCTCAGCATAAATACCATCTCATCTTGGAGGCTTTTGTTAAACTCTAGGATCTGATTAGGTTCACCTGTTGACTCATTCTATGCTTTCCTATCATACTTACCATGTTTTACTATGATCACTTGATTGTCTAATTGTTTGAATTGCCAGCTAGACTGTAAGTTCTGTGAGGGCAGGAACAATGTTTCATCGCCAGCACCCTGGCACTAAGATATGCTTAATAAATATTTGTTGAGTGAATAAAAGGAAAGTAAAATATTAAAGAAACCGATTAAGCATTAAACAGAATTCATGAGCTCATGATAAAAGAAAGAGAAGGAAGAGATTTTTACCTGAGCATTCGGTGGAGTTTGTGAGGTGTCATTCCACATCCATCATCAGTAAAGGACAAACAAGATTTATTCTTGACCTCCTCGACATCTATAAAGACGGTCCTGGCTGATACATCTGGATCTACAGCGTTATCTGAAAAAGGTAGAAATCTGTGATATTAGATCCCACTTCCAACGTTCTATCAAAATCTCTAGTTCAGTGCCCTTATGACGTGGAAAACTGTCCTTTATTTCCCTCCCATGAATGTCTGAGAAGTTAAGTGGTGGGTAATTAATGATATTGCATTTACTGAATTAGAGCAAACAACAGATATGACAGAATTATGTAGCTGATTTCTGGATTTCATATAATGACTGATCTGCAATCTGTCTTTATCCCTTTAAACTTTAGGTCTGTGGGAAGAGTACACCTATTATAAATCATTTTGCTCTGATTTTGCTTTATTCTTGTCTTTAGGCACTTTACTGCTTATGAACACATATAGTAAAGGGTGGCTACAGAGAAAGGTTGAAACAGCAATTTTAGTAAAAAATAGATGCACGTTATACACTTTACATTTGATTCAGGATGATTTTATTTTCTATTTTTTATATTACCTCCTTTGGTTAAAGAATGCAGACATTACCACCATCTCTTTTTATAGCATGAGGACCACTGAAAGAATCAGGAGTTAAAATCAAAACATTTAATTGCCTGTCTAACTCCCAGTCAGGGTAGCAAGCAAGCTTAGAGAGAAAGAGCAATTCTACTGTCTCTGTAACAATATCAAAGGTGAAGTTGTTTGCCATTTAGATCACAATTCCTCCTGAGTTACATCTTCACAATGGGCTATTTAAGGCTTCAAAGATAGCAACCTTAGCCATAGTCTAACATATGGCACCATGTCCCCAGCCCCAGGGATGCCACTGTCTAGTAGCTACATCTTTTGGCCAAAGGTATTAGTTTAACATTGACATGTGTGGGTCAAAAGTCTGATTAGAGTTCACTGGCCTGAGTAGAAGGGCAATCTGTACAAGCTGTTGATGATGCTATTGTTTGGAAGTGGTTTATTCCCCAAAAATCATGTGTTGGAAGCTTTTGCCCTAGTGTGGTAGAATTGAGGTTGGAGAAGCTTTAAGAGGTGGGGCCTAGTGCAAGGTAATTAGATCATTGGGGATGCTGCTCTTGGAAAGGATTTTAATTCTGTGTCAGGAATGATAGGACAGGATTAGTTTTGACTACAGTGAGTTGCTATAAAGAGAGGCTACCCTGTATGACTGGCCCTATCTGCACATGGCCCTATTCCCTTTTAGCTTCTCTACCATATTGTGATGCAGCTAGGGGGCCCTTGACAGGACACTTGTGTCATGCTGCCTGGACCTTCCAGCAGCCAGAATTGTGAGCTAAATAAACTTCTTTACTTATAAGGTACTCAACACCAGGTATTTTGCAACAGCAGCATAAAACATACTAATTCCAATAGGGTCCTTAATCACTCCTGTCCCTATTAACTTTTCAAGCAAGATAGCAACCTTCCCTTCTATTCTCTTCCTTTGTTTTGGCACACTATACTATTTTACCGATACCACATACCTTGGCTGAGAGAGCCAGGTAGGGTCTTGCCTGTATACTTGTCCAATTACCCCTAATCAAACCATGTCATTTTTCTGCTGGGAACATCCCTTACAACCAAGCAGAGTATTAACACATTCAAATTGCAAATTTTGACAATACAATTAAGAGTTGACACTCATTTGCATGTGTGGAATGTCTACTAAATGAAACAAAACACAGATTAATTTCAAAAGCTACAATGGTATTGCTAGAATCATTGATTAATAAAACTATCAATGATTATGACCTGAAAAATCTTAACAGCGGTAACATATTACCAATAGCTCCAGAAGTAGGTTAAGAAGTCTGATAATCTTTAAGGGGCAGGCGGGGCTTAGGCCCATATAATGAGGTAAGGTAAATGGGTTGTCTCTGGGCAAGAGTTACAAGGTGGCAGCATGCAATACTGACTTTATCAGAAATATAGTTCTTTACTTTGTAAGAGGCTGCTTTTTCTTTCTTTATCTGATGAAAGGATTCAGCACCATATATAGCTGCCCACATAATTCAAGAAATTTTACTTGGCAAGCAAGCCCTTTTCAGTCATTTTTGCTAGCAGACAGCCAAAGACATTGAAACAGATAAACCTGTCAGCCAATTGACATAATTTATATATGGAAAACCATGGAAATTGAAATATTTTTCTAACACTTACGAACATTCCCAATACAAACATATAACACACATCAATTCCAATTACACATTTAGACAACAGTGCCTTGAATCAATCAACTCACAGGTCGCTAAGAAAATCATCTTAACTCTTTTCTTCTCTACTGCAGGTGTTACCCAAACTTTACTAGGTATTTTCTTTTTTTAATTTTTAAAAAATTTTTATTTTTTTGGTACTGGGATCAAACTCGGGTCTTTGTACTTGCAAGGCAGGCAGTGGAACCAATGAGCTAAATCCCCAGCCCTACTAGGTATTTTCTTATAGGAATATAAAACATTTTAACAAAGGCATTTCAAGAGTTTAAAAGTAGCTGCCAAGAGCAGCGAAGATATGATATCTCCTTGGATGGAAGCTCATAGAGTCAATGGGGGAGGGGATACATAAAAGGCCAAGGTCAGCTGAAGCAGCAGGGAAAGTGAAATTAGTGGGCAGGCACAGCTTCCCAATTATCTCTGTTCTATGTGGCCTTTCATTTGGCCTCAACAAATGAAATTATAATAATGACAAGGTCAGTTTCCATAGATGAACTTATAATAATACACCACCAATTTGATAGCTGGTTTCATTCTACTTCTTAACCCTCTAAAAACTGGTGAATATGTAGCATATACTATCTGATACCAGGGAGTTCAAGTTCTCCCCTAGCCCAGCCCACCCAGCCTATGAACAGTTAGGATGATGAGAAAACCCTTACTTCCCTCACCTCAGCCACTATTTAGGCAAGAGCGGCACTATCATAGCCTGAGCATCTTTATCCTCTAACCTGGCTATACTGTCCTATTTGCTACCAATTCCCAAGGTGTCTTCCCTCTCCCAACCTGACTTGAGATATCCCTCATCGAGAGGTCCCTATCTCTACCTTCATGTCACCCACTACTTTGGTAAGAGCATAGAATTCTTGGGGAATCTATTTTACACTCCAACCTGGTCCAACAATCTCTTGTCTTCTGAAAAAGCATTATAATTGAAGCCTCATACTTCAGAACCTGGGAGGCAATGAAAAACTGAATGACAGCCTGCCAGGAGAGCTTAAAATGGCTTTGACATAGTGCTTCACAAGCCTCCTATTGTTTCCAGTGGACACCGGCAAGGTGCCAAGTTACTGCCTTACAGTAACTTGCAACTATCTTGCAAGTAGCTGAAAGTAAGGTCATCACCTCTGTCACAAGTGTATCTTTTTCTGTTAAACACACACACACAGTGTCAGCATTCAAATGACTATAAGTTTAATAAATTCAAAAGTCATTTTTAGGGGACTAAGAGTGTAGTTCAGTGGCAAAGTGCTCACCAGTATGCATAAATCTCTAGGTTCAATCTCTAGCACTGCAAAAAAAATCATTTTTTAAACTTCTTTCTCTTCCTGCCCTATATATCCTTAGATTCTCTTACATATTGTTTTTTCTAATTCCCATTGTCACTCTCTTAGTTCACAGTTTATTCCATCTCAAGGTTACTGCAATAGCCTCCTAACTAGTCTTGCAAATCCATGTCTCTCTTTTCTCTCATATGTCTTACACATTGCTGCAAGATTGACTTCCCTAAAGCACAGTTTTGAGGTTTCTTTTCTTTTTGGTACCAGGGATCAAACTCGGGTCCTTACACTTGCAAGGCAGTCGCCAGAACCACTGAGCTAAATCCTCAACCCCCTAAAGCACAGTTTTGATCATGACATTCTTCTGGTCAGAAAACATCAGAGTAACACATCAAATACCAGAACCTCTCAGGCACATCCTAGTCCCAGCTCACCTTTCTAACCTCATTTCCTACTTGGTGCTTGGAGTAAAAACGCCTGTGTTTGAGTCTTGGATCTGTCACTTAGTAGACATGTAACCTTGGAAATTAATTACCTGAACCTCTGTTTCTTCATCTGCAGGATGAAAAAAAAAATACTGTTTACTTCAAAGAGTAAAGTTAAAAAGATAATTGTGAAAAGCTCTTTGTAAACTTTCTAAGGACCTATAATTTTTGCTACCTGTGAACACTATGCTCTAATTATATTCAATGATCAGTATTCTTCATGTCTTCATTTATCCAGTTGTTCCTTTTGCCTGGAATGTCCTTCCCCAACCACATCCACATATCCTAACTAATCCTTCAAATTTCAGCTCAAATATTACCTCCTCCACAAAGCTTTTCTTCAACCTGTACTTCCTAAAAATTGTAAGTCACTTCTCTTTCCTCTAAATTTCATAGCACTTGTATGTATCTTTGTGGATATATAATTTCCATCTTTTGTTATAGAAAGCATGAACTTTCTGCACATGTTTTATCTCCCCTATTAGAAGCATGAATCTGTGTTGTATTCATTTTTGTACCTCCCACAGTAGCCTTGGGCACTGCAGATGCTCGATAAATACTTACTGAATGAATGAATGTTCATTAGAAAAGTAATGCTTTAGTACAGAAAACTGTTGAAGGAAAAACCGAAAATGAAAACTTGAGTTACCAGTTAACACATCGATTTCATTTTTCTCTGTTATCACACATATATGTTATGCTTTTAAAAATCTATGTTTGTATATATGTGTTGGTCATCTTAGGCCAAGCCTAGCTAGGTTCTTTAAAGCTAAATGCTTAAGACAATCATATGTACTCAAAATTACAAATTGAAAACTCACTGAATCACCTATATAGTATGCATAGTACAACAAGGTGCAACTGTGAAAGAACAAGATTATTTCTCACAACACGTTTCTGTCTCCCATCTCTCACTGTGCCTCTCTTCAGATGTTCACCGGTGGCATGGCACAAAATCTAAAACAATTCAAAATGTACCAATGCCACATTCTCTTCTGCATCTTTTAACTGAGTCATACATGTAAAACATTGATGTTATAGTCAAACTGATCATCAAAATTCTCCATCACCTTCCAAGTAACTCTCCTGCTGCCCTCCAACTTCTCGACTAAAACAACTCTCATGGCATCGCCATAGCTATGACTTAGGCAGGGCCTGTGGCTTATTCAGGGAGTTTTGAAACTTTTCCAAGATTTTCTGTACTACTTAGTCCCATAAATCTTTCTTTCTTTCAATTTTTGAAGGACTTATAATGTGCTCTGTATGCTGCTGCATTTAGCGTAGGATTGCTTTTTTACTTTCCACACAGTATTTAGCACACTCCTTCAAAAACTGGTGTACTTGGCTTCAAGGGATCAACTGAAAACTCTTTAAAAGCAAACACTCGCAGAGCAAGAGGTTTCTATGTCCTCAATATTCATTCCAGCGGTGTGAGGGCGCTCTTAGACTACAGGCTCAGTCCTCCGCAGTCTCAGGGAGCCAAATGCACTCGTGTCATCTCTTAAGGGATGGCCCATCATTCCTAGATGTTCTTGTCTCAAAAGTTAAAGAACTCTCTTTTTCAGATCTTTTTAATGACTCTACTCGGTCTTATACAAGACCCCTTTGGTAGCCAGTTTTCTGTTGGTCGCCAGCACCTATTGGATTCCAGCTGCCTCAGGGTCGGATATTTTATGCATGTATTTTTGATTATTAACTAAGCTATCCTGAAGTGCCCGAAACATCATGAGCCAGACAGAAAAAAGCGCACGGTGTTCTAACTCTTCTGAAACACCTTGTTCCCTACGCTTTTATTCGCGGAACCGCGTTCCTCGAAGATACACCCCTCCTCCGCTGGCGGAGCTGAGGCCAGTCCCGAGGGCCCCGCTTCCGCCCGACCGTCCCCAAGCGGCTCCTTGCATTCCTCTCGCGTCTAGACTGCAGCACCACGCTGGCACCACGGCCTTGGGTGAGCACGGCCGGGCCCGCCCTCACCACTCACCTAGCAGCTCCGCGATGGCACCGAAGGGTCGCGTGTGGCTGCTGGAGTTGCTCTGTAGGTAGCGGGGGCTCATCTGGGGGCGAGAGAAGGTCCCGTCCCGCATGAGGCTTCAGCCCCCAGGTCCTTCCCGGGAGCCCCACACCCCCGGGGCCCGCGCGCACGTCCGCCCCCTCGGGCCCCAGACCTAC
>NW_022900951.1:83254784-83260430 GCF_012274545.1 Fukomys damarensis
CGGCGGCCCCGCCCTGTCAGCACCTCTCCAGACCCACGGACTGCCAGGGCTGCCTCGGGGCTGTACGGAAATATGGCGACCTCATGACAGCCGCTCCTAGATCCCCGCCCCTAATTAATTCTTGGCGTTTGCCATAGGCCAGCCGCCCGAGCGGGAAAGAGCTTGTGTGTGGGGAGGAGGAATGAGGCTGGAGGAGGGAGAGGGTGTGTGGGATTTCTGGAACCAAGTCCCACTTAGGCTGTATGACTAATGGGCAGGATAAGACAGGTCTCGCAAATTATAAAGACTGCAGTTAAAAAAAAAAAAGATTTGCAGTTTTGCTATCTGGGAAGTTAGCAGGCTCCCTTGAAAGTAAGTATTTTGACTGCCTCAAAGGTCTCTGGAAGTATCCAGAACTTTTCTAGAAAGCAATGAGCAAACTACAAAGCCTGCAAGCCTTGTAAGCCTGCAAGAAATCTGTTGATAAAGAGGGAAATTGGATTTTCTTAAATACTGCCAAATAGTAGATTGGTTAATTTATAGAGCAACCATGAAAACAAATAGTATGCAATTCTTTTTTTGTTTATTTGTTTGTTTTGTTTTTGAGACAGGGTCTCACTGTGTAGTTGAGACTGACCTGGAATTCACTATGTAGCCCAGGCTGGTCTCGAACTCACAGCGATCCTCCTGCCTCAGCCTCCGGAGTGCTGGGATTACAGGTGTGCGCCACCACACCTGGCAATAGTATGCAATTCTTAAAGGCCATGTTTGTAAAGCAATCTTTATTGTATATTTTATAATTATATTGTATATTTAACATATATTAAATATCGTGTATTTTATAACTATATATATAAAATAGAATTTGATATTTCAATACAAATAGTGTATGTCCATCATGAGGGTACTTAGCATATTCATCATCTCATGCATTTATAACTTCTTTGTAGGGAAACATTCTTTTAGCTATTTTGAAATATTCAATACCTTTATTGTTAACTATAAACACTACTGCTATACAGTAGTGTTACAGAACGAATTGGCAAGTGACACACAGAGAGGGCAGCAGAATGGAAGTAAAATAAAAAAGTTTACTCCATTGATGGGGAGATGACACCTAATGGTAGTGCCCTGATCGACCCCCCCCCATTGGGTTATAACTCCTGCTTTTATAGGGTTTTACAGCCTTGAACTTATTCAGTTGGTTACATTGCATTTTCACAGCTCACATTGCTGATACCCAAAACATGGTAGCAAGGCAGTTGAATTTCAACCTGGATGCAGTTCTCTGTTAGGGAAAGATTTATTCAGTTTACTACTCTAGCCAGAGGGAAGGGAGCGTGTTTGGTCAACAAAGCTAACAATGGTTCTTTTCACTTGCAAAACTTTTAGGGTAGACTAGGTGCCTCCAGTGCTGGTTAAATCTGAACTAAACAGAGTGAGGGGCAGAAGTTATTTTACATTGTGACTTTTCCTAAACTTTCACTATTAAAGTTTTCCCTATGAGTAGAGCACCAGAACTTATTCTTCCTACCTAACTTTGCACCTGTTGACCACCCACTCCCCTTCCTTGGCCCTCCCAATCTCCTGTCTCAGGTAACCACTATTCTACTCTACTTTTATTAGATCAACTATTTTTAGGTTCCATATATGACTGAGATCATATGATACTTGTTTTTCTATATGTGGCTTATTTCACTTAACATACTATCCTCCAAGTTCATCCCTGACTCCAATGATGATTTCATTAATTTTTAATGACTGAATACTCCTCTAAATAGTATTCCTTTTTTTTTTTTCTTCATTGCTGGGGCTTCAGTTCAGGGCCTTGGATAAGCTGGGCAAAGGTTCTGCCATTCCCATCCTAGTATTCTAATTCTGTTGGGAATTTCATTAGATTCCAAGTCTTGGGCCAGTTCTGCAACAGACATGAGAGTACAGATGTTTCCTCAACTTACTGACTTCATTGCCTTTGGAGATAGATGATAGATAGACAGATAGATAGATAGATCCAGTACTGGGACTACTGGGTCATATGGTAATTCTATTTTTAATTTTTTATTAACCTCCATTCTGTTTTTCATAATGGCTATATTAATTTACATTCTCAGCCACAGTATGTGAAGGTTTCCATTTCATCACATCTTCACAAGAACTTTTGTTTTCTAACTAGAGTGAGGTGGTATCTCCAAATGGTTTGGGTTTGCATTTCCCTGATTAGTGATGTTGGTCATTTTTTATATACCTGTTGGCCTTTTGTATGATTCTTTTAAAAAGTATCTATTCAAGTCTTCTGGTTGTTTTAAAATCAGGTTATTTATTTATTGCTAAGTTTCTTATATATTACAGATGTTAATCCCTAGATAAATATTTATTGATGTAAAAAACATTCACAAAGGAATTAAGAAAACAAGAGGTTACAACATATTGTGTAACATTTAATACCTCATTATTGTAAAATCAAATATAGTATATACATATGCATATATACATATGTATACATACATAATGTCATCCTTTGGTATCTGTGGGGGATTGGTTTGAGGACCCCTGCAAATACTGTAAGATTTGAATTGGCTAAAGTGACTCCATGCTAATAGGCCAGACTGTGCTTCTTCATATGCTAATTGCTACCTTGGTTAACAGCCCGCCCAGGGGCAAATGGTATGACAAAAGGTGACCGTAGAACATTTCCTACATAAGATAGGCAATGTGTTTACAGTCTTGTTCTGTGAATTCCCTGACTCTTTGTTTAGAAAAACCTTATAAAAAGTACCTCAGCCCCTGAGCAGTTGCCTCTCTGAGCTACCTGGCTCCAGGAGTGCCTTCTGGCCAGACTAATAAAGGTCTATTTACCATCTAGCCTGGTGTGTTCCTTCATGGGTTTCTTGTTTCTCCTTCGAGCTCACGGAGCCTCATTGGGTGTTAGGGCCCAGCATCGTGGAGGCCTTTTTGGCTGTTCACGCTCCGTGGAGTGGAAGTGAGACTTTAAGTCTTACAATACCAAACTCTCTAGATTACTTATAATACCTGTTACATATAAATGCTATGCAAATTATTGTTATATTGTTTAAGGAACAATGACAAAAGAAGCCTGTACTTGCTCAGTATAGACAAAATTTTTCTCTGAATATTTTAAGTGCAGTTGATTAATTCTGGATGCCAAACCCACTGACACAAAAAGCCATCTATGTACTCACACAATGAAAAACATTTAATATATACCAAGACGAAATTTCTAGATCTGGAATTATGAAAATTTCCCCTATTTATCTGCATTTCCGAAATGTAGTACTACAAATATACTCTGATTATGGTAAATTTTAATTAAAAAAAAATAACACTCCATGGCAAGAATGAACCATTATTTATTTATTTATTGAAGTTTTTTTGAGACAGGTTCTCACTTTATAGTGCAAGCTGGCCTTGAATTCATTATGCAGCCCAGACTGGCCTCAAACTCACAGCAATCCTCCTGATTCAGCCTCCTGAGTGTTGGGACTGCAGTCATGCACCACCACACCCTGCTGAACCATTATTTGTTTGACCAATTTATTTGACCATTATGTTGTGATAATTTAGATTATCTTCAATGTTTTATTTGAACAGTTCAAAAACTGCTGCCCAAGACATCCCATGTACAGATCATTAATTTCTGGTACTTTTATTTCTGCAGAATAAATTCCAAAAAGTAAGATCGCTGTATCTAAATTATGTATGTGGCTTAATATTTATAAGTACTGCAGGGGGCCGGGGATTTAGTTCAGTGGTGCTGCCGCCTGCTTCGCAAGCACAAGGTTCCAAGTTTGGTCCCTAGTACCAAAAGAGAAAAAAAAGTACTGTAGGATGGAAGTGATTTACCTTGCCAACAAGGTAACTATTTACCTTGCTATTTGGCTGTGAGCATAGTACTGCATGGTTCCAGTCTTTGAACAGAAAATAGTATCTCCTTATTGTTTTAGTTTGCATTTCCCTATCAGTAGTGCTTCATGTCTTTTCAAGTGGTTATTGTATATTTGCATCTCCTCTTCTATAAATGCCTATTTTTATCTTTTAAGCCTCATTTGCCCCCGGTGGGTCCTTTGTATTTGTCTTCTTTTTGTCATATTTTTCTTTAATTTTCAAAAATGCAAGAAAGAGCAGAGAACAATATAATGAATCTGTATATGCTTATTACTCTGATGTAGAAATTCTCGAAACTACTGTTAGGGAATTGATCATGTTAAAGTATGCTGTGACGCCGCCTCACAGGCTGCATTCTCCTGGTACATCTTGGCTCCTAAAATGACCTCATGCCCTTATCTCTGGTTTCCCTCCCCACCAAGGCCACAGTGGTCCAGGAAAGTTGAAACCTGTGTCTGCAGGACTCGGCCCATAAAAGCAATCCGGCCTGTGTTAGGTTAAAAGTAGCTCACTCCTCATAAATAAGCAATAGCCCACCCCAAAACTGATAAAAGGACCTTCCTTTCTTTGTTCTTCTCTCTCCTTCTGCTTCTTCTTCCTTCTCTCTCTCTCTCTCTGCCTTCCTGCCTCCTGCTCGCCTCTCTACAATAAAGATCTCCTGCCGGACCTCTTGGTGTGTGAGTGGCCTAATTGGGAAGGGGCACCCGAAAGGGCACCCGAACCCCCTTTCATTGGTGTCAGAACTGAGATCTGGGATTGCCAGGTCCACGGGCTAAACGTCTGGGGCCCGAAACCCAGATTCCAGGGCACCCCTACTCGACCTCCGCCTGATGTCCACTACCATTCTCCTCGTCACCATCTTTACAGCCACCACCGACTCACCGATCTCCCGATCCTCCTTCTGGGTAAGTTTTCCCCTTTTGAGAAGTCCTCGGGGTAACGGGGACCCCAGACCACCCACAAGGATCACATCCGGGACAAGGCCAGGGCCCAGGCTCTCTGTTCCTCAGTTTCAGCAAACCGGGTTTGCCTCCATTGAGTCCGGGACTCAACTGAACTAAGTCCGGGACTTAGTTCACATAAATTCCTATCTTGTATAAGGGACGCCTTCACGGGAGACCAAATTTCAGCTTTCTAGACCGGGTCTAGAAAAAGAGGAGTTTTATCAGAACTCTTGGAGACGTCTGGTCTTCTGATAACCTCCTGTCCTGGTGGTCATGGGCTCTGGTTCCTCCATACCCACCGACTCTCCTTTGGGATGCTTACTCAGGAATTTGGAGGGTCTTGATTTAAAACCCAAATGGCTAATTCGCTTGTCTACTCAAATTTGGCCCCAATATAAATTAGGCAATCAAAACATCTGGCCACCTAATGGCTCCTTTGAATCGGGTCTAATTAGAGACCTTTACAACTTATGTGAGCGACAAGGAAAATGGTCGGAGATCCCATATGTCCACTTCTCCTATGTCTAATCAGCCCTCTCTCTGTTCCGCTGCCTAAACTGCTCCAATACTTCTGCTGACCCAAGGTTTTTCCACCACCAACCCTCTTCTTCTGACTCCCCCACTCAACCAGACCCGGCAGATGACCCTCCCCCATACCGGACGGCCAGAAACCCACTCACCCCCCCTCCTAAGGAATTGTCCGTGTTCATACTCCTTTTCCTATGTCTGAACTAGCTCTCATTCAGGCCAGGCTTGTTTCTTTTACAGCTGATCCAACAACCTTTATAAAACAATTTCAACTTTTGACTCAGTCTTATCA
>NW_022900951.1:83260930-83264963 GCF_012274545.1 Fukomys damarensis
AGGAAATTGTACATGTTACTTTAAACTCCCCCATTTTATACCTGACTTCCGGGTTCTTCCCAACTTGTTTTGTTTTCCCAACTTAAGTTTCGTTTTCCCAATTTAAGTTTCGTTTTCCTCCCCGAGTTGAATTCTTCCCAGAAATGACGCCAACATCTGATAAGGGACTTCTGCAGGACTAAGACCTTATAAGGCAATGTGGCCTGCAATAGGTTAAAAAACAGCTTATTCCCCCTAAATTGCAAAACTCCCACCCAAGACCCTATAAATGAGCCAACACTCCTTCCCTTGGACCCACCTCCCTTTCTTCGCCTCCAGGCCTTTGTGCCTCGCCTGATTCCCTTCAATAAAGATCTCCTGCTGGACTTCTCGGTTTGTGAGTGGTCTAATTGGGAAGGGGCACACGAAAGGGCACGTGAACCCCCTTTCAACTACCATGCCAGATGCAATGGACTGAATATTTGTGTCCCTCCAAAATTTGCTGTGTTGAAGCCCTAACTCCCTAACATGATGGTATTAGATGGTGGGGTCTTTGGGAGGTAAACAGCTCATGAGAGTGGAGTCTTCACAGATGAAATTTGTGTACTTCAAAAGGACCACAGAGACTTCTCTTACCTCCTTTCATACACATGAGGACACAAGAAGTTTGTAGTCTGTGAGCCAGTCTACCTCATACAAAAATCCAGGCATGCTGGCATCCTCATCTCAAATTTATAGCCTCTAGAACTGTGAGAAATAAATTTCTCTTTTAAGCCCCTAGTGTATGAGACTTTGTTACAGTAGTCTGAACTAAAACACCTTTTTTTATATATCCTTTTCTTCTTTTTTATTTTTGAAAGCATTTTAAAGCAAATCTCAAATATCATATCATTTTATCCTATATACCTCAGTGTCTTCTGAAAACACGGACATTTTCTACCCAGTGTAATCAGTACACCATTTCCACATCAAGCAAAATTTATAATTCTTTTGTACCCTGTAATACCTAGGCCATACTCCTATTTTCCCAGTTGTCTCAAAATATCTTTTTATAGTTGGTTTGTTTGAATCCAGATTCAAACAAGATGCACACATTGTATTGGTTATGTGTCTTAAATTTATTTAATTGAAAACAATCTCCCTTTTTCTCATGCTATTGCATTGTTGAGGAAACCAAACCAATTGTACTGAGTGCCCTACATTCTCATCTTTTCTGTTTGCTTCTATGTATTGTCACTTACCTTGCTCTTATTACTAGAGAAATTAGTATAACTTAACCATAAATCATAAGTTGGCTCCGCAGGCTTAAATAAATTCCAGATTTTTAAGCAGTAATGTTCAGATGGTGCTCTGCATTTCTGACTTCATTACATCAGGAGGTATATAGTATATAGTGTTTGGGCATGTTTAGGTTCATCACTGGGTTTAGGTGGGGGCAGCTTGAAGCTTCCACTGTGAAACCCCCATCAGTCTTTTACTTCATGGTTTCAGCAGTTTGATGTTCATTTTTAAAAAATTGTTAGCCCAAAATACCTGTTAACCTAGTCCAGTGATGGCAAACTTTTTAGAACTTTCAATGATAAAAATAGCCCGCTATGGCCTGTATGTCATAGGTTTGCCACCACTGGTCTAATTCTATACTTTCTCCTGTTTTATTAACTGAATCTTTTTGTATAGACCTTACCCATATCAACCATGGCTATTTGGTTTCTCTGTAATATAAATCCTTATAGGAGATAAGAATAAATGTTTAAATATTTGTATTTAATTGACTTTTTTACAGTAAATAGTTGGGGCCTGTGGTGAATACTTCGATATGCCTTCCCATGTTCCATTTCAAGAAAGGATCTGTTGGCTAAGCCCCTGAGAACCTTGACAAGCTGCCTTCTGCTATTAGGCCCTTCAGGAATTCTCTCAAGTATGGTGTGCCTCATGCAAATTCACAAAGTTTTCTGAGGTAGCCCACAATGATTGACCAAAAGAGAATGTAAAGGCTTGACTATCTCAGCTCAACTTGGGGCGATTCTAAAAGGTTATCCTAATTCTAGATCCTCCTGTGAAGTTGGCTGAGACTGCTGTTGGACCTACAGTGCAGCTCAACCTCGCCCTTTGTCCACAGCTGCTTCTTTCCACAGATGTTAATGCCAGGAACATCTCTTAATAAGCATCTTACACATTAAACTGTCTTGGAGCTTGTTTCAAGGGAAATTAAAACTGTACCACATAGGGGCCGGGGATTTAGCTCAGTGTTTCTGCTGCCTGCCTCACAAGCACAAGGTCCCGAGTTTGATCCCCAGTACAAAAAAAAAATCACTTTTGGGGTCCAGGGATTTAGCTCAGTGGTTATGGTGCCTGCCTCACAAGCACAAGGACCCAAGTTCCATCCCCTGTTCAAAACAAAACAAAACAAAACAACAACAACAACAAAAACACCTGTACCACTTGAAGTTGGAAGTTATCTAAGAAAGGTGGCCCTAAGATAATTATTTGGGAGTTGCAACAATCACTTCCAAGTTGGTTATGAGGAATAAGATCGATGGAGTTTGCAGGTCATTGAGGTTTAAAGAAGATTAAACTCCCAGGGAAGACAGATTGGCCATGTAAAACAAGATGCTGCCTGGGAAAGAACAGAAACCTAACACATGGTTTTGGGGCACCAAAATCTTGACTCCCCAGACTTTTCCGAGCCTGTAAAATTGGCTCTGTGTCACTACTGATAGTCTCACCCTATTCCCTTGCATGCTTGTAGGCATGCAAAAATTTTCCCTCATAAAACAACACATGCACTACTCTTCTTCCTGGCACCAGGCCTATATAACAAGTGCTAAGGGACAGCATAGACATGCTTGGCCTAATAAGGGATGAGAGTGATTATTCTCCAAGAAATTGCAAGATTTACCTTGGATTGTAAGGAACTGGAGAAATTCATGCAGAATTAGACTCTGATAGCTGGACGTGGTGGTGCACGCCTGTAATCCCAGCACTCATGAGGCTGAGGAAGGAGGATCACTGTGAGTTTGAGACCAGCCTCACTATATAGTGAGACCCTGTCTCAAACAAAACAAAACAAAACAAAAAAACAGAATTAGATTTTTTTTTTTTTTTTTTTTTTTTTTTTTTTTTTTTTTTTGGTACCAGGCATCGAACTCAGGACCTCGCGCTTGCCAGAGAGGCGCAGTGCCCCTGAACTGCATCCCTGGCCCTGAGAATGCCTGATGAAGGGAGCTAGACTTAAAGATTGAGTAATTGAGAGTTTATCAATGTGGGAGCCCTCTCTTGGAATATAGAAATTAACACCTTTCTTTCTTTCTTTTCTTTTTTTTTCTTTTTTTTTTTTTTTTTTTTTTTTTGTTTTTCACTATGTAGTTCAGACTGCTTTGGAACTCACTGTGTAGCCCAGGCTGGTCTTGAACTCACAGTGATCCTCCTGCATCAGCCTCCCTGAGTGCTGGGATTGCAGGAGTGCACCACCACACCAGGCTAGAATTTAACACCTTGACAAGGACTATAGAAGATGGTGCAAACTCATTAACAAATGACTCCTAGAAGTATAAAAAAGGTCTAATCCATTCTAAGTGAGGTCGAAAGGACAGCATTGCTGTAGCAATTGCAGAAGGAAGAAGAAAAAGATTCAGAAGGGAGCATACTGGACCAGATATACCAAACATGCCTGGGGAAATAAAACAGATAGTCACAGGATATACCATTTGCCAAGGAACATGCTGGTGAAAGGGGAACAACTACTGCAAAAAATTCAGTAGCAGGTCTTTCTGTAGGTTAGACTTGATGATGAGAGATGCCTTTATATCCAGGTTTACCATATCAGTGGAGAGTGTGAAGCTCTAAAATGGTAGTGATACCATCAATATCTGGTGTGATTATCACGAGTGGCAAGGCAGGAGGAGCAGCCGGAAGAGGCTGAGTTTGGTTAGGCAAATGGAATATAAAAATAGCCTCCCTAGAGAGAAATTAGATAGGTGGGGGCAATAAATGTTTATTCTGGGGATTTTTTTTTTTTTTTTTTTGTTTCCGGGGTTTGAACTGATCCTTTTGC
>NW_022900951.1:83265390-83300746 GCF_012274545.1 Fukomys damarensis
CGGGGATTGAACTCGGATCCTTGTGCTTGCGAGCTGGAACCACTGAGCTAAATCCCCAGCCCCTTCTGGGGATGTTTTAACCAGACTCCTTTGTCTGAATGGACTATTCAGTCTTCTTTGCAGAGTGGCCCACTTCATCACTGAGCACAGCACAACATTTTGGGGTTTTTTCTCAATTTTAATTAAATTTTTTTTTTTTTTGGTGCCAGGGATTGGGGATTGAACTCAGGATCTTGTGCTTATGAGGCAGGTGTTGACACCACTGAGCTAAATCCCTAGCCTTTAATGTATTTTTGTGATACATAGTGAATACATACGTATATAATGGGGGAATTGGTAGGTAAACATCACATCCTGATTCTTTTTACTTCCACATCCACTTCCCTCCCTCCCAATAACCCTATTCCTAGGTCTCTCAATTTAATTATTTCCTACTCTGGTCTTTATAATTTCCTTCCTTCTTTAGTGCCATATTTGAATTGTTCTTATCTTTCTAGGACTTCAAGATGTATGACTAGGTTATTTATTTTGTATCATTCTGTTCTTTTTATGTGTGTACGTATAGCTATAAACTTCCATCTTAGAAATGCTTTCATTGTGTCCCATAGGTTTTGATATGTTGTGCTTCCACTGCCATTCAGTTCTAGGTACTTTTGTCTAAAATTGCTTTTCTGATTTCTTCTGTGATCCATTGGTTATTCAATAAGTATTACTTAATTTCCATGTGTTTCATTGTTTATTTAGTTTCTTTTTTGTTGATTTTTAACTTTATTCTGCTATGATCTGACGCAAGGGATTCAGTTATTTTGTGCTCATTTAAGCATGCTTTATGGCCTAGCATGTGGTCTATTCTGGAAAAAGTTCAATGTGCTGTTCATAAAATATATATATTCTATTGTCATTGGATGAAACACTGTAGATATCTGTTAAGTCCATTTTTTCAATGGTGAGCTTTAACTCTGATATTTCTTTGTTCATTTTTTGGGGGGTCTGGTAGACCTGTTTAATTTTGAGAGTGGGGTATTGGAGTCCCCCTCTATTTATTGATGTCTCTCTGTCCTTTTAAGTTTAATAGTTGTTGGCTTATGAAATTGGGTGCACCAAATTTCAGGGCATTTACCATTGTTATATCTTTGTTTTGAATTATTCCCTTTATCAGTATGTGGTGGCCATCTTTATCTCTTTGGCAAATTTTGGATTGAAGTCTACTGTATCTGAAAATAGGATAGCTACTTATGCTAGTTTTCAGGCTCCACTTGAATGGAATGTTGTTTTTTCCACACTTTCACTTTCAGCCTGTGTACTTTTGGATGAGGTGTTTCTTCTGTGGACAGTACATAGTCACATTTTGGTTTTTTATACAATCTGTATCACTGGGGAGTTGAAATCATTGACATTGAGTAATTATTGTAAAATATTTATTGAGCCCTCTCATTGCCTTATTTTTCCAGTGTTGGTTCTTTTATTTTTTCCCTTTACTTAACTAATCTCCCAGTTAAATGTATACTTTCCTTTGAGATCTTTGGTGCTGATGGCTTCTTTGTCTGTCTGGGATTCCTTTACATATTTTGCGCAATACTGGTTTAGTGGTCACATATTTCTTTGTGCTTTCTTTGTCATGGAAAGATTTAACTTCTCTTGTCAATCTTGAAGGCTAATTTTGCAGAATATAAAAGCGTGGGTTGACTTTTTTTTTAAACAGGATCTCACTATGTAGTTCAGGGTGACCTTGAACTCACTATGTAGCCCAGGCTGAACTCATGGCAATCCTCTGTGCCTTAGCCTCCTGAGTGCTGGGATTATGAGCATGCACCACATGCCTGGCACCTTGTTTTCTTTTAGGTCTTGAAAAAGTTCATTCCAGGCTATTCTAGCCTTCCTGGAATTTTGATTATGATGTATTATGGGGAGGCTCTTATCTGGCCTCTATTTGGAGATCTATATGATTCTTTATTGTTGGGTTATGCTTTCTTTGTTGTTGTTTTGTTTTGTTTTTGTACCAGGGATCAAATTTAGTATCTCATACTTGCCAGGCAGGTGCTGTGCCTCTAAGCTACATCCCTCGCCTGATGATTCTCTTACTTGAATATTGAACTGTCTCCCTAGATTTGGAAATTGTTTTACTATGATTTTAGTGAATAAATTTTTTATGTGTTTTGAGGAGTCTGTCTTGGGCAGAACTTTGGACCTCAGGGCCAGCCTTCCCTGGTCAAGGACCTTGGGTCTGAAGCTCTGAGCCATCTTCAGTATCTTTGTTATTTCAGGCTGTCCTTGTGTTGGCCCAGGCTGAGTTCCCTGCCCTGATGGAGCCAGAGAAGCCTTTGGCATGTAACCCTGGTCTGTTAACTTGTGAAAAATAGTTGTAATTGTTTGATATCTTGAGTGTAACCGTTACCATGCCAGGCCACTCTGTGTGTGTGTGTGTGTGTTTCTGCCACCATGCTCTAACCCACTCGAAGGTCACATGCCCCAAGTTTCTCGATGGATATGCCAGAGCTCTCTTAAGGTGTCAGGGTGGGAGGTCAGCCAGGTATGAGAGAGGAGTTGAGAGTCAGAAGTCATGGGCTCCTGTCCTGATGCTCCACTGAATTGGCCTTTGACCTTGTGGATATATTACAGGCCGTGTTCCCAGGGAAGTAGACCAAGCCAGAGCTTCATGGATAGGGGGATTGGAGAGCACACTCAGGATCGCACCTGTAGGGGGCTGAGGAAGCAGGACTGGGCAGCGCAGGAAAACTCATGCTGCAGCCACACTGAAGTCCTCAGCCATCCAAAGGCAGCTCAAAGAAGTCCTGAAATGCATCAAAGGCCAGGACATTCCTGCTCCTTCATAGAGCAGTCATCTGATATAGGCCACCTCCCGGGAAGGGTGCAAGGCCCTAAGCAAGGTGGCTCTCTTCAGCAAGGGCCATGCCTGGAGAGGGACCCAGCTGTGCAGTGTCACTGGGCAGCATTCCTCACAGCCTGGGGAATGAGTGCTTCCATACTAAAAGGGAGGAGCAGGGCTGGGGAGCATCCACACCACGCAGCTCAGCAAATGACCGCCCCTCTCTGGATCCATTTTCTAGCCCATGAGATGTGTGGTCAAAGTGAGCTCTTGGGTTCCTTCTAGCCCAGGGCTGCAGGATTCCACCAGCCACCCCGTCTTACCCCACCCTCTTCCTTTGAAGCTATGCATGTTTAACTGTTGTTCATAGTTGCCTGCACGGACTCCTCACTGACTATGACACAGTAAAAATTCCTTAGGTGAATTCCAAGGCCCTCTGTGATCTAGCCCCAATCTATCCTTTCAGCGCCCTTCCTCCTTACTTACTCTCCATGGTGGACATTTTGCTTCTACTATTATTTCCTTGAAAATTCTCCTTTGTTTCCTCTGCTCTTTCAATAAGGATGTATCTTGTATGTATTCGTGAGCAGGGTGGAGCCAAACCTGGGTTGGAATCCAGGTCTTGCTCTCATAAACTGTGTGATATTAAGCAGTTCACTTAAGCTCTGTGGGGTTCTTTCTTTATCTGCAAAAAAATGTAGCTACTGGTGTATTTTTTATATGGTTGTTGTAAAAAGCAAATGTGATAACAAGTGCCAAGTAGAGCACTAAATGTTAGTAGTCTTCCTTTGTCCCTTTGTGGAAATAGCTGAACCTAAAAATATCATCCAAAGATTAGTTACGAAAACACCTCAGAATGAAAACATGCTGTGTATACTTCGGTACCTTTTTCTGCTAGTCCTTAACTCAAGAAAAATGAAGTCATTCTGAACTTTGTCCAGTGTCAAATCAACCCCCAATCCATGTTCAAGCTGTTCCCTGGTCTGTGTGACTCTCATTGGCAAGGACCCTCGCCCCCAGTCATAGGAACACAGAAGTCTTTCTATTCCCTTTGGCAGGAATTATCAGTCAGCATCACCTAGGGGCTGTTAGAACTGCACATTCTCAGCCTCTCCAGCCCAGGCCTGCTGATCAGAAACTCCTCGGGGGTGGGGCCAGCAATCTGTGTTACCCCAGGTGATTCTGAACACCACTGTACTAGAGCTCTGGGCTCATTTTGGGCCATGTGTCCCAAGGGTTAACAATGCCTCAGTTTCCTCCTCACCCTCTCCTCACTCAAGAAGAGGGACTATGACAGCAGGAGTTAGAGAAGTCCAGAAGAGATTGAACTTTGGCCAGGAGGCCTCCAGTGTAACCTGTTGGAGCTACAGGAAGAGGGTCATGATCTCTGCCCACAGCCAGCATCCCCGAACTGGAACCGTCCCCAGATCACATGGTACAGTCCCTGCTTTTGCACAAGTCCTCCCAGGTCGAGAAGACCCCTGACCTACTCATCACAGCCTGAAAAGCAATGGTTCAAAGTGTGGGCCCCAGATAGGGGGCCACTGGAAATATGTTAATAATGCAGATTCTCAGAGGACGTCCCAGGCCTACTACAGGTGATTCTGATACAGGCTGAAGGTTGGGAATCACCACTGGCCACATTGTGCTGACTAGATTAACAATACAAGAAGCATATAACTTGCTTTTTTAACTTCTGTTCCTGGCCACTTCTTCCTTACTTCACAGAAGATGTAAATGAGGACAAAAACATCAATGGAAATGATATTCGAAGCCACCAACCATCCTAATTAGAAAGACCTCCCTTGCCACTTTCATCTGGAATACTCTGTCCTGACCAGTGGTTTTGAATAGGGCCTGTGGCTGGTCTAACTTGATTAGCACTTAATATTTATTTCTCCAGCACCTTGTTGCTACTGGTAAAAGCACTGACACCGAAAACAGAACATTTAGAATATGATGTAAATAAGCCTTTTGAACAGAGATTTAAAGAAGTTGCATTATAACCACTGGCATGGTGTCGTTTATAGCTCTGATATCAGTTCTAGTTTTGAAAACTCAGGGAAGGCAAACAGCCCTCAGAAAAGATGGGAGAGATATACTCCTCAATTGGCAGATCAATTAGGTCCAAATAGATCTAGGGGCTAAATAAGCCAGGGTGTTTTATACAAAGTGGAGCAGGACACCACCACACTTGGGCATGATTGAACTGTGTAACTGGGGGAGCGCAGGTACATAGCAGGAGTGGCTGAGGGCCTGTTTGGGAGACAAGGGACATGCAGGAGAAGCCCAGGAGGGCACATCAGGGCTTGGGGCATGGACTCAAAAGGGATTTCCCTTCCCATCCCAGTCATGACTGCATGGATGTTGCCCAGATCCTTGCCCTGAAAACAGAAGCAAGAGTCTTCTGGCGGGGGGGTGCCTGCCTTCACCCTGTACCCACCTATTAGAGAGAGATGGCAGGACCTAAGTGTTCAGTGAGCTTCCTCTGCCTCTCCTTTCAGGGCGTCAGCACCCCAATCTGACCTGGCTGGGGTTCCTTCCCTTTTCTTAGTCTGCAGTAAACTATAACAAGAACTAAGCTGAGCCCTGGGCTCCGGGTGGAGAGTAAGGCCCTCTCCTAATGGGATATATTTGTTCTTAAATGTACTCTTCCTTTTGTCCTCTCTTCCTGGGGGCTTTCTTAGGGGCCCAAGTGGGCCTGCCCTAGTACTTGGGCCTTGGCTCTCTGGACAGCCTGCCCTCTGGGCTCCTACCTGGCCAGGAGCTCAGAATACCTCAGGGGGAAGCAGAGAGAAGCTGCAGCTACCTCGAAGGACAGGAAGGGGTCACCTAAGTCGGGAAGGTTTGCTGTAGACCAGGCAGGAGTGTGTCAGTTCACCACAAACTGACTTCCCTGTGCACCCTTCATCCTGGTGCCAGTTGGGCACCTTGCCTGTCTTCAGTGCTGAGTCAAGTACATGGATTTCCTGTGTATGTGGTGGTCAGAGGACCAGATGAGAGGCTTGCTGGGTTTTCACCAAGATCAGGCTTTTCCAGGGTGTTTGTGTGTGTTTGGGGAGGAGTACTTAAACGTTATGATACATAGGTGTATTCAGTTTTCAGAAATCATCAAATGGTGCACTTAACTTTTATTTGTTTCACTGTATGAAAAAATTTCCCCAAAAACTGTAAACAAAGATTGATCTCTCAAGGTATACATGCTGTAGTGTTTCAACGGAAGTGTCATGATGTTACAGAACTAATACCAGAAAATGAAATATGAAATATTATATCTCCCAACCATTTATATGATATGATGAGTTGTTCTCTAGAAATCGCAGAATTAGTCCTAGAAACATCAGAGATTAAGAGTAAGAAGATATTTATTGATAGGAAAGCTCCTGAGGAGCAAGAGGGGGGCCCAAGTGGGTAGTCTGGGGAACCTCACTTTACAGAGGAGTTTTGTAGGATGAAACCCATGTGAGTACAACTTTGGCTACAGCCATGAACATCCAAGTTACAAGTATAGTCACTTAAGTAATAGTGGTCAATGGAAAACAAGTCATGTATCAACTGTGGATGGAAAAAAGCAAAGATTCTGTTAGAAAGTGGTGGATCCAGTGGTCTCTGATCAACCGTTAGGGTAGCTGATTTCAATTTAGACTTCTTGGCCCAGTGTTTGTTCTTTGAGGCAGTGTGTAGGTCTGATCATCTTGTCTTTATCTTGAGGCCTCATTTTCAGCTGATGTGTCTCTGGCACATCTGTGGTGTGTTTTACCTTTGTCCTGACCCTCTCGAGGACCTAGCCCTATCAGACTGCCTATAATATTTCTTTCTGTATTTTTGTCTCATTGAGTTTATTGGTACATTTTAGGTATACAGTACAGTTACATTCATCATTAGGATCTTGTACCTTTACATGACAGGTCTTGGTTCTCATTTTTTTCCCCTTATCCCTGCCCTCCCTCGAAACCCCTCCACCCTTCCCTATTTACAAACACTTCATTTCTATTTTTTATTTTCTTATTTATTCCTTTTCCCTTATTACCTTTCCCCTACCCTTCCCATTTCCCCTACATCTTTATCCCTTTTTTTCCTATTTTACATTGTCAATGATATCATTAGAATCTTATGTACCATTATAGTTTTTCACACCAGAGAAACTATTTGGTATTTACACATGTGTGACATATTTATTTCACTAAGGAGTTTATCCTCAGTATGTATCCACTTTCCTATAAATGATTCTAATTTATCATTCTTTATGGCTGAGTAGTATTCCATTTTATAGAAAAACCACATCTTCTTTACCCAGTCTCCAAATGATGGGCAAATGGGCTGTTTCCAAGTTTTAGCTATTACAAACTGTGCCAGTATAAACATAGGTGTGCATATATCACTGTGATATGATTCTTTTAATTCTTTTGGAAAGATACCCAGCAGAGGGATGGCTGAGTCAAATGGGACCTCTAGTCCCAGCTCTTTGAGGTATCTCCATAATGATTTCCATAGTGTTGGAACCAGTCTGCACTCCCACCAACAACAGAGAAGGATTCCTTTCTCCCCACAACCCTGACAACATTTGTTATTGGTTGATTTCTTGATAGCAGCCATTCTTTGTGGGGTGAGGTGAAATCTCAGTGTTGTTTTCATCTGCATCTCTTGAATGACCAGTGATGTGGAACATTTTTTCATATATTTATTTATTGCTTTTACTTCTTTTGCTGAGAAATGTCTGTTCATTTCAGATGCCCATTTTTGAATCAGGTCTTTATATTTGGGGGGACTGATTGTTTTGAGTTCTTTATATATACTTGATAATAGTCCTTTGTCTAAGGAGCAGCTGGTAAAATTTTTTTTCCCACATTGTGGGTTGTCTCTTAGTTCTGTTGATGGTTTCTTTTGCAGTGCAGAAGCTTCTTAATAATATGAGACCCCAGTTGTTGATTCTTTCTGCTAGCTCCCATTCTACTGAGGATTTGTTCTGAAAGTCTTTTCCTATGCCAATGTCTGCAAGAGTTCTGCCTAACTTATCTTTCAGCAAATTTAGTGACTCTTTTTTAATATTTAGATCTTTAATCCACTTGGATTTTAGTTTAGTGCATGGTGAAAGATAAGGATCTAATTTTAATCTTTGGCAGGTTGAAATCCAGTTTTTCCAACACCATTTATTAGAGGCTATCTTGCCTCCAGTGAGGATGGTTGACTCCTTTGTCCAAAATGAGGTAGCTGAGTACATCTGGAGTTGTTTTTGTATCTTCCAATCTATTCCACTGATCCTCAGGTCTGATTCTTTGCTAGTACCATACTGTTTTTATCACAGTAGCATTATATGCCTATAATATTTCTACCTAGCTCATCTATTTATAATGCTGATCTCTGCAACCTACTTTGACATTCAATGCAATGAATTAGATGAGTTAATGGATAGATAAAAGGATGGATAAAAATATAATAGATATAGTAAAATGTAAATTTTAGAATCTACTTGATATATGTATATGGATGTTCATGGTACAGTTCTTTCAACTTTTTGTAAGTTTCAAAAGTTTCCTTGGAGCCAGGGATTTAAGTAGTGGTAGCCCCCCACCTGCTTCACAAGCTCAAAGTCCCGAGTTTGATCCCTGGCACCCAAAAAAAATTTTTTTCATAGTGTAATATTGTATCAATAATATTGCATTTGACTGGGAGATGTAGAAATCAATGTCATTCTTGACCTTAGAATGCATGTGTTGGAGACCTTGTCATATCTATATTAAATTTACTAGTCTGACTTCTGGTGAAAAAGATTTTGGAAAATGACAGAGCACTATAAACTCTACAAAATTGTTTCCGAATTTCTACCACTGTAGTAGATGTGACATATTTGCCAGAGCTGATTAACACAGCCTCAAGTACATGATATTAATTAATTCAGTGAATGTGTTCCTGTCCATGCTATTCAGAAAAAAGTTCAGGTACATGTAAGAGACAAAAATATACATTTTTTCGAATATTTATTTATTTATTTGTGCTGCTGGGGATGAAACATGGACCTTGCCCATGGTAGGCAAGTGCTCTACTGCTGAGCTACAACCTCAGCCCAAGAATACACATTTGTAATTTTTCTATATGGCTACAGTAATTGCCTTGCCCTTTGCCATACTTCAGTCTGGAGAGGTCTGAATATCCCACAGAATATCATTTTGCTCAGCATTATCAAAGAAATCATGCTAATTTGACCAGCAACATATAGCTTGCACATTAGGCTTTGCTAATACACAATCATTCGCAATATGGAAGATAAATCCGGTGATGATTAAGGGGCCTGCTATCTGTGGTAAAAAAACATTAAGGTGTGCCCTTATCCACCTTATTCACTGAATCTTGTACCATGCAACTTCTGGCTCTTCTCCAATGTCAAAATTACTATGATAGGTAAACATTTTGAACTGATTCAGGACATGGAGGCAGCCACAACAGCACAACTAATACACTTACCAAAGTGGACTTCTTGAATTGCTTCACAAATGGTAAGGGTGATGGAATGTTCAAAGCAAGGGGGAGTATTTTTAAGGGGATTAATGACAATGGAACATTTACTATCATAAATTTAAAAAATTTTAACACTCATCATATTTTCAATCACACTTCATATCCGTATATTTTTTCAGGTGTCCATTGATTAGAACAATCTCATCCTCAGTAAAAGACAAATTATTTCACTTTGCAACTCTCACCAGAAAGAAAGCACTACATTGGTAGCCTTCCTCAGTTTATTCTGAGGCAGTATACTCTTCATGTGTGAAGACTGCCCTGATCCATATATTAGGCAATCTATTGGCAACTTTGAGTGGGGCTCAAAGTACAAAGTCCTCTACAACAGATCTATACTACAGGGGCCTGATGCTTGGACCATATTATCAGCATATTTTGTGGTATTAAAGGTAGTGGTGGTGGGAAAAGTTACTATATGGAATTTATAGCAAACCTTGTGGGATAATCACAGTGCAAATTCCTGGAACATGCTATCTTTAGAGAAGAATTATATGCTTTTGAAAACCAACTTGTGACCCGGTCACAGTGGTATACACTTATAATCCCAGGTACTGGGGAGGCTGAGACAGGATGATTACAATTTTGAGGCCAGCGTGGGTTAGAGAGATCCTATATCAAAAGAGAAAGATGTAGAGTGTCCCTGAATTCTAGCCCTAGTACCATAAAAAAATGAAAAAGAAAAAAAAACAACTTGTAGTATATTTCAGGTTATGGTATAAATTGGAGCAACCTGATGATGAAAGACCAAGTGAGCTTGTGGCTGCGACTTCTAATCTTGAGCTGGCTCTGTCAGACCCACATAAATCCCCCCATTAAGTTTATTGGTACATTTAAAGCAAACAATACAGTTACATTTATCATTGGGATCTTGTACCTTTACATGGTATGTCTTGGTTCTTTTTTTTCCCCCATACCTTTGCCCTCCCTTCACCCCCTTCACCCTTCCCTATTTACAAAGACTTTGTTTCCATTTTTTCCTTTTTTCACATTTTTTCCCTTACTTCCTTTCTCTTCCCCTTCCCACTTCGCCTTTAGCTATTTTCTTCATATTTCATACTCTCAATTATACCATTTGAACCTTATTTATAGTTTTAGTTTTTGATGCCAGTGACACAATTCAGTATTTACTCGTGTCTCCTATTTATTTCACTTAAGAGTATGGCCTCAATATGTATCCATTTTCCTATGAATGACTCTTATTTCTCATTCTCTATGGCTGAGTAGTACTCCATTTTATAGAGAACCCACATCTTCTTTATGCAGTCTCCAGCTGATGGGCACTTGGGTTGTTTCCAAGTTTTAGCTATTATGAACTGTGCCACTATAAACATGGGTGAGCATATATTACTGTGGTATGATTCTTTTAGTTCTTTTGGAAAGATACCCAGCAGAGGGATAGCTGGGTCAAATGGAACCTCTAATCCTAGTTCTTTGAGGTATCTCCATATTGATTTCCACAGTGGTTGCACTAGTCTGCACTCCCACCAACAACAGAGAAGGGTTCCTTTCTCCCCACAATACTGCCAACATTTGTTATTGTGTGATTTCTTGGTAGCAGCCATTCTTTGTGGGGTGAGGTGGAATCTCAGTGTTGTTTTCATCTGCATCTCTTGAATAACCAGTGATGATGAACATTTTTTTCATGTATTTATTTGCTGCTTTTACTTCTTTGAGAAATGTCTGTTCATTTCAGATGCCCATTTTTGAATTGGGTCTTTGTATTTGGATTGGCTGATTTTTTTGAGTTCTTTATATATTCTAGATAGTAGTCCTTTGTCTGAGGAGTAGCTGGTAAAATTTTTTTGCCACCTTGTAGGTTTTCTCTTAGCTCTTTTGTTGATTTCTCTTGCACTGCAAAACATTTTTGTATAATGAGATCCCAGTTGTTGATTCATTGTGCAAGTTCTTGTCCTGCTGAGGATTTGTTCATAAAGTCTTCTCCTATGCCAATGTCTTTGAAACTTCTGCCTAATTTACTTTGTAGTATGTTTAGTGTTTCTGTTTTGAGATGTAGGTCTTTAATCCACTTGGATTTTAGTTTAGTGCTTGGTGAAAGATGTGGGTCTAGTTTTAATCTTTGGCAAGTTGAAATCCAGTTTTTCCAATAACATTTATTAAAGAGGCTATCTTTCCTCTAGTGAGGATGGTTGGCTCCTTTGTCAAAGATGAGGTAGCTGAGTATGTCTGGTGTTGTTTCTGCATCTTCTAATCTATTCTGCATCTTCTAATGTTATTGTGAAAGGGCTTATCTCCCTAATTTCTCTCTCAGTGAGTCTGTTATTTGTGTCCAAGAAGGCTATTGATTTTTGAGTGTTGACTTTGTATCCAGCTACTCTACTGAATCTGTCAATTAAGTCTAGAAGTCTTTTGGCAGAGTTTTTTGGGTCTTCTATGTAGAGTATTGTATATTCAGCAAATAGTGACATTTTAACTTCTTCCTTTCCTCTCTTTATGGCCTTAATTTCTTTCTCATGTTTAATTTCTTTTGCTAATGTTTCTAGAACTATATTGAAAAGGAGTGGTGATAGTGGACATCCTTGTCTTCTTCCTGATTTTAGCATGAAAGTTTTCAGTTTTTGACCATTTAGAATGACATTAGCTATTGATTTTTCATAGATAGCCTTTATTAGGTTGAGATAAAGACCATGTATTCCAATTTTCTGTAGTGTTTTTAACATGAATGTGTTGAATTTTGTCAAAGGCTTTTTCTGCATCTATGGAGACTATCATGTGGTTTTTGTCCTTGACTCTGTTAATATAGTGTATTACATTTATTCATTTTAGTATGTTGAACCATTCTTGGATACTTGGGATAAATCACATTTGGTCAGGGTGTATGATCTTCTTGATGATTTTCTGTATTCTGTTTGCCAATATCTTAGTGAGGATTTTTGCATCTATGTTCATTAGGGAGATTGTCCTGTAGTTCTCTTTTTTGATTGGGTCTTTCTCTGGTTTTGGAATCAAAGTAATACTTGCTTCCAGGAATGAATTTGGAAGTATTGCTTCCCTTTCAATTTCATGAAAGTGTTTAAAGAGTAGTGGCAATAGTTCTTCTCTAAATGTCTTGTGGAATTTAGCAATGAAGTGATCAGGACCTGGGTTTTCTTTGTTGGAAGTGTTTTAATTACATTTTCAATTTCATTAATGTAATTGGGTGTTTGTACTTTTTAAATCTTCTTCATACAACTTTGGAAGTTCATATGTATTTCTTCTGTATTTTCCATTTTATTAGAGTACAGGTTTTTAAAGAAGGTATTGATGATCCTCTGGATTTCTGGTGGATCTGTTGTGACTTCACCTTTTTCATCCTTAATTGCATGAATTTGAGTCTTTTCTTTCCTTTTTTGAATAAGGTTGGCTAAGGGTTTATCTATTTTGTTTAATTCTATTGAAAACCAACTCTTTGATTCATTGATTTTTTCTATAGTTCTCTTAGTCTCCATTGCATTAATTTCTTCTCTGATCTTTATAATTTCCTCCCCGTATTAGCTTTCAGTTTGTCTTGCTCTTCTTTTTCTAGAAGCTTAAGGTTAAGCATTAGGTTGTTTATTTGAGCTCGCTCTGTTTTCCTAGTATGGGCATTTACTGCTATGAATTTCCCTCATAGAGCTGCTTTCATTGTGTCTCATAGATTCCTGTATGTTGTATTGGCATTATCATTTAATTGTAGAACTATCTAATTTCTTCTTTGATTTCCTCTGTGACCCAATGGTTGCTCAGCAGGATGTTATTTAATTTCCATGTGTTTGTGAAGTTCTTGTGATTTTTTTTTAGGCTATTTATCTCCAGTTTAATTGCACTATGGTCTGATAATATACAGGGGATAACTTAAATTCCTTTGCATTTACTTTTAAGTATGTTCTATCAGCTAGCATGACCCACCTAAATTCTAAGGTCAAATAGGCAATAAGTTAGAAATAATAATGATAATAATAAATAATGTAATAAGGCCTTCAAAAGTAGGACCAAAACACAAGTAAATGTGTGGACAGGTGGCCCAGATCTCCATACCATCCACCACTTTTTCAACAGCATCTTTTCCTAAGCTCTCACTTGTGTGGATGCATACTTCATGACCTGCTGACAAAGGAAGAATAGATCTGAGCTTGTTTTATGGATTGATTGACATGGTATGCAGGATAAAGCTGAAAATAAAGACAGATCACTCCTTGTAATGATTTTAAAAGATAGAGATGAGAGATAACTCAGAAGCGCTATTCCAGCTGAAAGCATCTTTGGGCCTCCATCAGAAACTGAGTTCTGCATCTGTCCATTTCTGCTTTTTTTCTCATTTTTATAGATGTTGATCTAAAGATTACTTCTTAATTAATATTTTGGTTACTAATGCCAACCCTAGGTGCTTCTTACTACAACAGTGCCCATTTTTTTTCTCAGTTTTTAAGATCTCTTCATGTATTATGAATACTGCTACATGTCTTACAGATATCTTCTCCTTTTATCTTTTGTTTAGAGTATCTTTTTAAAACAAATGATTAATTTCAGTTTTGTAACTGCATATTTTTATTTTTCCCTGTAAATGATTTAAAGATAATTACTTTGATATTTAGGCATTAACCTGAAAGGAAACATAGTATATTGTTAAGATGTCAAAGCAAGGTGAAGAATAGTGTATAGACAGCATTTATCAAACTCTTCTAATTATAGGACTCATTTAACTTTGATAAATCAAATTCAAGAAGCCTAAGATAGTGCTCAGAAATTTGTATTTTAACAAACACTCAAAGAAATTCTATGACCAATAAATTTGAGTATAAAATATCACTCTATTTTTGTGAAGAAAATAAAAGAAGGGAAAGGAAAAATATGAGAAAAGAAAAAATGGAAACAAACTCTTTGTAAATAGGGAGCAGTGGAAGGGTTGAAGGGAGGGTAATGGAATGAGGAAAAAATAAGAACCAAGATAGATTGTGTTAAGGTACAAATTCCCAATGATGAATGTCATCATATTGTATACCTAAAATGTATGAATAAACTTAATGAAAAAAATGAATTTATTTTAATACAGTATCATCAATATGAAAAAAGAAAATAAAGGAAGGAGAAACTCTATGCATGTGTATGTATTTGTACATACTATATGATCATACAGAAATGCATATGAATATACATCAGATTAACATTGGTTATTCCCACTGGATGGAACCAGAAGAAATGAGATTATGTCTGTATTTATATAATTTTGTTCTTATTACAAAGGGCATGAAATATTTATGACATTTTTTATCAAATTATTTTTAAAGATATTTAAAATTGCCTTGGGGTTACAGCAATAAGGTAAAAAAATACATAAAAAACATTCAGGAAAGCTGTCTTAATGTTTTGTCAAGTCTTCCTTGTCAGTTTCACTACAGCATCATGTATTTTTGCTATATGTTATAGCTAATCTTGGCCAGTGAAGGATGAGGTTTACATCTATGGAACCATGAAATAGTTAACAGAATATCTATGTTGTTAAATCTTGGTTCACACCAAAATAGTTTATACAGGTTGTGTAACAGCTGCTGTTGAAATTATGTCTAATGGAAGGTTTTGATTCACACCAAAAACACTTACATGTGTTTTGAATGGCTAAAACTTCTTGTTTCCTAGGAAATAACTGCACAAGTTTCCCCTGGGGACCCTGAAACCATCCTTACTTTTGCCTGGTTTACTGCCTTGGAAACATTCAAAACAGATTGCTGATCTGCTTCTAGGCACTGGGATTATGAAACTTGTCCTTTTTACTTAAAAAATGTTTTTCTGATTATACAAGTAATTGCATATTCACTATAGAAAATTTGAAAAAGACTGAAAAATATAAAAAAAAAGAATCACTTTGTAACTCTACCACTCAGAAACAATCACTATTAATCTTTTGTCATAATGCCGTTTAATGTTATTTCCTTCTAATTTTTACATAGTTAAGCTCATCCTGGGCCTATAATTCTATATACTGTTTTTATCATGCAATGTGATATAATAATCTGATAAATTATCCTTTTATAACAATTCATTTTACTTAGATGAACTCTGGCTTACTGTAGTGTTCCACTTTTGTTTAAATTAAAATTATTTCTATTGTAAAAGTAATATTGAAGCTTATATTTTTGGGAATAAGACTAAATTTGAAACCATTTTCCATTTATAACATGGGTGATGGCATTGCCTAAATGTTGTATTCTTGTAAGAAACATAACTTTTCACCTTGCAGTCATTATAGTGAATTCCACCAGCTAAGAGACAGTTTTCCTGAGGATGGAGGATAAGGAAACAAATGAAGTCATAGCTCCAATGATAGAAAGGACAAACGTGTTATCCTAAATAACAAAATATATTGAACTTCCAAGACAGTTACAAGAATATCATTATATTTAACCACAACTACTATGTAGCTATTTTTGCATTTGCTCTGTCCTTATCTGAAATGTTGAGTCAAAAAAGGTTTTCATGCTCAGCGTGGTGGTGCAAGCCTGTAATCCCAGCACTCCGGAGGCTGAGGCAGGAGGATCGCTGCGAGTTCAAGACCAGTCTGGGCTACATAGTGAGCTCCAGGTCAGTCTCAACTACGTAGTGAGACCCTGTCTCAAAAAATGAAAAAAATTTTTTCACTTTGTTTGTTCTGACAGAACTCTTCTAAAACAAAGGCCAAAGATACCTTGTCCAGCTGAGGTGTGTGTTGCTAGCTGACTAATGCCATAAGAGAAATTTCACTACAACTGTAATAGTTTTTTTTAAAAAACTATGCTGGCTGGGGATTTAGCTCAGTGGTTCCAGTGCCTGCCTCGCAAATGCAAGGACCTGAGTTTGATCTCCAGTACCCCCCCCAAAAAAAATTATGTTAGCAGTTTAATTCATGCTAATGATTTATAAGGTTTGGAAAGGCATATACTTTCTCATCGTAGTTTCACACTCCTTCAGATCTCTCCAAAAGATAAGGCTTTTGTTCCTTTAAAATACTCTAAAAAAAAATGTGGCTATATATAGAAATACATGAAACAAGATTAGTAAAATGTTGATAACCGTTGAAAGTACTAGATAATGAGTATGTTATCTCTATCCTTGGGTATGTTTGGAATTTTCAATAATAACAATAAGATGAAATATCTAAAAATTAAAAGTAAAAAAAATGTAAGATTGTCATAGAAAAGATAACATTTAATCTCATTTTGGGCTAGAATTTTCTCACCTGTAACTCACTCAAATACCTAAGGAACAATATTGAACTTGTGTATATCTTTTCTTGCTTATAATAAGCTAACTATGACACAAAAATCTGATTGTCTTCTAAATAATTAAACTTGTGTTGCATTGGCTAAGAAAATGCTTGAAATGTTAACTACAGTATTTCATACCTTGCAGACAAAAAGATACATAAATGTGACTGACTTCACAGTTTTTCAAAGACCAACCTGCCTCCCCAGCATCTATTGCTCAAAGGTAGCTAGCTACTCCAGCAGCATGGTCTCCATGGCTGCCGACTCGCTTGGCAGGAGTAGTTATGCCATCAAAATTTTCCAAGTTTCTGTTCCAGCCTCTGGCACCTGGTATCCCTCTCTAAAAGTCTTTCTTCTCTTCTCGGATGTCACCTTAAAGTCAAGACTGTGTCTTACACAGTTTTTGTTTTATAGTACCTAGTAGAGTCTCTGGACATTTGTGGGGAATATAGATGTATGATAAATGAACAAGAAATAAATATACAAAAGTACTGGGACTGGAGTACGTAAATGAGTGGCTAAGATCTGGCTCATATTTTTTATATTTGCTACAGTCTTAACAAAGTTCCTTAACCTGTGTGAGTCTTGGCTCCAAAAATGAGAATGACAGTGTCAAACTTTCCTACTTTTCAGCATTATTTCAAGACTCGAAATCAGCTAGTGGAAGTGTATAGTGAAGTACTTTAGGAACCAAAAGGAGGGAAGGCCACCTATGGTGTGTTAAGAAGAGAGGAAGCACAGCCTGGTGTTTATGGCCCCCTCTCACTGGCTGCTGTGAGAATTTAAAAAAAAAGATGATATGTGTAAAACACTTGACAAGATGCCTGGAACAAAGTAAACTTTCCAGGAATAATACTTGTGTATAATACTGTGTAACAGAGTCAAAATGGTAAGACTGTATGGGTGTTGGTACTATGGACCAAAGGTCCTTTTAAATGACCGTCATGTAGTTTTTGTATAGAATATGAAATTTTTCATTTCTGAATAACATCAGACCTACATACAGTCTCCTTATGGATGGTTGATTAATTCACTGGGCCTGAGAATAGCACTGGCCATGTATGTGTATGCATATATGTACATCTGTATGCGTACATATGTTTGTGCATGTACGTGTGTTTGTGTGAATTTGTGTTAAGCCTCATTATGGCTCCACTTGGATTACACTTAAATTTTGTGTTCATCTGGGTATATATGTGTGTATATTTTTATGCCCACATGTGCCTGCCTGACTGTATGTATATTCAGATGCTATGCATATGTGTAAATATGTGTGTTGTATGCATTTGTATATATCAATATATGTATTTATGTATGTATGTCTTTTTTTATTTTTTGTGGTATGGGGATCAAACTCAGACCTTGTGCTTGCAAGGCAGTTTCAGTGCCACTGAGCTAAATCCCTGGCCCTGTGTACAGCTTTTTTTTTTTTGTACCAGGGATCGAACTCAGGACCTCACACTTGTGAGGCAGTCGGTGGAACTACTGAGCCAAATCCCTGGCCCTGTGTACATCTATCTTAGTCAGGGTTCACCACCTTTACTGATCTTAATACAAGGGTGAGTAGAGACTGCCAATTTGGGCAGGTGCTAGGAAGAAGCAGGTCACAGGCTGCAGCACTCTCAACAAGGCTGTTAGGTAAGTGGTGGGACATTGGTGTTGAGGTCAGATATGGCTAGGTAGGCATCTTCACATGACAGTCAGGTGTAGTGGACACAATGCTAGATCTGAGATGGAGGACAAACCCAGACCATTTGGAGGTCAGGACTGGTGGACAGAAGAAGGAGAACATATAGCTTGTTGAAGGTACAGTGTACAGAAACAGGCCTTTCATTGATGGATATGGAGAGAAGGGGAAGAGCAGTGGAGTACTGAGAGCCCCAAGGGCCAATAGTCATGTCTCCAGCACTAATTTCCACAGTTTTCTAACAGAGTAGTACCCTAAATTGGAACCCAATGCTAAAGAAACTGGATTTGACACTCTGAAGGTACAAACCACATTTCACTCCAGTAGGATACTATACAGAAGTGCAAAGTGAAAAGAAATTCTAAGGATAACACCACCAAGAAATATGCATAACAGTAGCCAGTTTGTACATTCCTTTAATCTGTGGGTGAATTCTTTAAGTTGTTTACTTCAGAGAGTCAAGAATCTTATTTAAAAGCTGAATATGTTGAACCTCCAGGTTAGAGATTTCTGTTGTCTCCGGTTTACATTATACATAGCATTCAAGAGAAATACTGCAGTGGCAAGGAACTCATAGAAACATTGTCACCTGAAAAATCTTACATTTGGATTTTCTCATTAACTGTTCTTGAAAGCTGAGAAAAGTTGGTGGCAACACACCCTCTAAAAAGATTTTATTTAAATTATGATAACTTCACCTCCCAGATAAATTTATATTTATTCATATATAAGGTTAGAAAGCTCATGAAGAAGGTATCTTATAAGTGAAAGCATTTCTTCTGCAGCCCCTCACCCTGAGGATAACCACTTTTTATTAGTTTTTCAATAGTTCTTTCCAGAAAAAAAATTTTTTAGGGGAATAACAAAGGGTAAGGGAAAGGAAATAAGGGAAAAGAAAGAAATATGAGAAAAGGTAAAAAATGGAAACAAAGTCTTTATAAATCTGGGGGGGATGAAGGGAGGGCAGGGGTATGGGGAAAAATGAGAACCAAGATCTGTCAAGTAAAGGTACAAGATCCCAATGATGAATGTAACTGTACTGTATACTTAAAATGTACCAATAAACTCAATGAGAAAAACATTTTTTTTTACTCAACTGTTCAGCAGCATTGGTTTCATGGTTGATCACTCTCATTTTAAAACATGTATTTAGTTTCCAGGTCGCCAAACCCCTGGTTCTCCACTACCATCCTGGGAGGCACCTTCTCAGCCTCCTTCACAGGTCCCTTCATCTCTCCCATTATATCCCCACCCAAAATAAACTGGATGATGGTTCACTTCCTTATTCCATGGGACTAGCAAGTAGATCTAGAGTCACATGCAGTTTAAAAAATTAATTTTATTTGTACATTTTAGATATACTTAATGATAATATTCATAATAGGTAAGTTGTACCTGTACATGATATATCAATTCTTTTTTCCCCATTCACTTCCCCTTCTTATTTATAAAAGTTTTCTTTCCATTTTTCCTTCCATTCTTTTTTCTTTTTCCCTTTCTCCCTTCCCCTCCCCACTCCTTAGTTCCCCTTCACATTTGAACATTTTCTTCCTACTTCACAATATCTATTATGCATTTTGGTCCTTATTTACCTTTTTGGTTTCTCACACTACAGAAACAATGGGATATTTAAACATGTGTGTCCAATTTATTTCACTTAACAGTATGGTCTCAAGGTGCATGCATTTACCTAGAAATGTGTCATGTTTATTCTTCGTTGTTGTTGTTCTTTGTTTGTTTTTTGAGACAGGGTCTCACTATGTAGTTGAGTCTGACCTGGAACTCACTATGTAGCCTAGGCTGGTCTCGAACCCCCAGCGATCTTCCTGCCTCAGCCTCCTGAGTGCTGGGATTACAGGTGTGTGCCACCATGCCCGGCTATGTTTATCCTTCTTATGGCAGAGTAATACTGCATTGTATTTTTAAAAAACATTTTCTTTATTCATTTATCAGTTGATGGGCATTTGGGCTGTTACGAAGATTTAGCTATTACAAACTATACCACTACAAAACATGGGTATGCATATATCTTTGTGGTATGATGCTTTAAATTCTTTTGGAAGATAACAATATTGGAAATAGCTGACTCAAATGGAACATCTAGTTTTAGTTTTTTGAAGAATCTCCACATTGAAAGCCACAGTGGTTGCACAAGTCTACATTCTCAACACCAGTGAAGAAGTGTTCCTTTTTCCCCACAGCCCCTCCAGCATTTGTTATTGGTTGACTTCTTTTTTTTTTCCTCATAAAAACAAGCTGTCACCTTGCTGTACTTTAATGGGTAATACTAGAAAGAAGACATTGCATCTAAAATTGTTATAAATTAAATAAAAGAAATCACATCAGAAATCAAGGGCTCCAGAATGAACAGCATCTTCATAACCTCTATGTTTATCATCTTTACTTTCTGGGTGTAATTTAATCAGATCATTAATTAGAAAATTGGTAATTGCAGCTTCTGTTGCAAATTTCAAGCTCTTTAACTATGGTTGGTTCAAACACTCCTGCTTGCTTGTTGTCTCTTTTGGTTTACTACTGATCAAGTCAAGACCAATGCATTTTAGATTTTTATGTTCTGGGTTAACTTGAGCCTCATTATGAAAAGCCCTTAACTTTGCAACCAGATCTGTGGAGTTTTGGGCAGTGTTCACTGCCAGCATGTTAGGAATGACAAGAAGAGATCTTGCAAATTCTGCAACAGTGAGCTGCTCCCAAGATCCCTTGTTGGTGACATAGTTTCAAGGTACATGGAAAGGGCAGCTTCTCTGGCACCCCCACCAGAAACCACAGATGTAGACTCCAAAACTCTCTTCATCATGCAAAGTGCATCATGTAAAGAGCATTCCACCTCATCACACATGAAATCACTGGCCCCATGTAAGACAATCGATGCAGATATATGGGCCTTTGTAGTTTTGATTAAGATCAGTTCATCATCACAAATTCTCTCCTGTACCACCTCTTTTGCTTGTCCCAAGGTTATAGCTTCAAAAGTTTCTTCACCTTCCAAATTGGCCAAGGTTGACAGAATAGTTGCTCCAGAAGCTTTAGCAATGTGTTTAAATTCCTTTTCTATCTGCCATTGCACCTGCCTCCATGAAATACTTCAGATACGTATCATCAGTTCCATCAGCGGTTAGAATAATATTGGTAATGTTATTACCATCATTAGTAATGGTCGTTCTGGGAGCGGATAGCCTCCCTGGTGGTGCAGTCCCCCAACACAGACAAAGGGCCCTCCATCTTCACAGCAGGTTCCACACTGAGTTTTACTCAGACTCCTCAGGATCGGTAGTACCTTGGTTGTGAGGCAGGGTAGCAGCCACAAGAGCCAGGTTGGGGTGGAGAGCTTTACTTCTTGATAATAGCCATTCTTTCTGGAGTGAGATGGAATCCGAGTTGTTTTATTTAATTTAAATCTCTTGAATGACCAGTAATATCAAACACTTTTTCATATATTTATTTACCATTTCTACTTCTTCATCTGAGAAGTGTCTGTTTATTTCACAATCATGTTTTTGAACTCAGCCTGTACATTTGGGTGGTCTGTTTTTTTTTTTTAGCTCTTTATATATTCTAGATATTAGTCCTTTGTGTGAGGAATAGCTGGCAAATAATTTTCCCACTCTGTGGATTGTCTCTTCACTCTGCTGGTGGTTTCTTTTGCTGCGTCAAAGATTTTAATAAGATGTGGTCCCAGTTGTTGATTCTTTGTGATATTTCCTGTGTGATTTCAGATTTATTTTATAAAATCTTTGCCTACACCTTTGTCTTCAAGAGTTGTACTTATTCTCTGTTCCAGCAGATTTAGTGTTTCTGTTTTAATCTTTAAATAGTTGATCCATTTCAATTTAGGTTTAGTACACTGTGAGAGATATGGGCCTAATTTTAATCTTCAGCATGTGGAAAGCCATTTTTTCCAGCACTATTAAAAAGGTTATCTTCCTTCACATGAAGGTGTTTGGCCTCTTTGTCAAAGATAAGGTGGCTAAAATATGAGAAAATGAAAAAATGGAAATAAAGTGTTTGTAAATGGGGGGGTGAGGGGAGGGCAGGAACAAGGGGAAAAAATGAGAACCAAGACCTGTCATGTGAAGGTACAAGATTCCAATAATGAATGTAACTGCACTGTATACCTAAAATGTACCAATAAACTCAATAAAAGAAAAAAAAAACAAAAAAAGATAAGGTGGCTGAGTACATTTTAAATAGTTTCTGCACTTTTTAATCTGATTTACTAATCCTCAGGTCTGTTTTTTTCCCCCATAACCATGCTGCTTTTAACATGGTAGCTTGGTAATATTATTTAAAGTCAGGGATTTTGATGCTCCCTGTTTTGCCTTTGTTTCCCATAATTACTTTTGCTATTCCAGGTCTTTTCTGGTTCCAAATGAATTTTAGGATTGTTTTCTCTAATTCTGAGAGATATGCTACTGGTAAAAATTTGGGGGGGGGACCTTGCTCTTGAGAGGCAGGCAACAGAACCATTGAGCTAAGTCCCCAGCCCCCTTGTTGAATTTTTGTCTACTTGATCTGTCCATTTGTGATTGTGGGGTTGAGTTCCACCATTACAATTGTATTTGTGTTTATTTGGTGTTTTTGTGTCTCTTAATATTTGTTTTATATAGTTGGGTGCACTGGTATTTGGTGTGTATATATTTATGAGTATTATCCCTTCCTCTTGGATTGTTCCCTTAACAAGGAGGTAATGATCTTCTTTGTCTCTCCTCATTAATCTTAGCTTGAAATCCACTTTTACTGCATGTAGAATAGCTACCCCTCATTTTATCCAGGTTTCTGCCTCATGGAGTAGTGTTTTCCATTCACTGATTTTTTTCAGTCTGTTAATTTCTTCTTGAGTTAAATGTGTTTCTAGCATGCAGTTTATTGTTGGATCTTATTTCTTGATTCATTCTGCTATTCTGTTTCTTTTGATTGATGAATTGAGACCCTTTACATTGATGATTATAACTGTTATACATTGATTATCCTTGTCATGCTATTTTCCTGTTGATTACCTTTCTTTCCCTTCTATTTAATTACTTGCCTTACCTGATGAATTCATTCTGTTGGGGTTCATAGAGTTGTAGTCCTTGTTATCTCTTTCTAGAATGTCTTTCAGAAATGTTTGTAGTGCTGCTTTTGTGCTCATGAATTTCTTGCAGTGTTCTTTGTCACCTATTTCTCCATCAATCCTGAAAGATAGTTTTGTGGGATGCATCAATCTTAGTTGGAGATTGTTTTCTTTTGGGACTTGAAATATTTCACTCTAAGCTCTCCTTGACATAAGGGATGGTGTTGAGATATCTGCTGTGATTCTGATGGGCTTTCTTTCATGTTACTTGTGGTTTTTTTTCCTCTCTCTAACAGCTTTTAATAATTCACTCTTGTGTTGAATTTCTGGAATCTTTAAGAATTAATTTTATTTGAACATTTTAGGTATACAATATAATGACATTCTTCAATGGAGATTTGCACATTTACATAATATATCTCGATTCTTATTTTCCCCCATTGCCCTGCCCTCCTTTCAATCCCTCCACCCCTCCCTATTTACAAAAACTTTGTTTCCATTTTTTCATTTTCTCATATTTATTCCATTCCCTTCTTTCCATTCCCCTACACCTCCCACTTGCCCTTCCCCTTTGCACCTTTTCTTCCCATTTCATATTATCTATTATACATTTTTATCCTTATTTACAGTTTGTTTCTCATAATGAAAAACTATTTGGTATTTACACATATGTGTCTTATTTATTTCATGTAAGAGTATTGCCTCAATGTGCATCCATTTAGCTATAAATGTCTCTAATTTCTCATGCTTTATGGCTGAGTAGTACTTTGTTTTATTAAAAAATTTTTTTAAATAAAACATTTTCTTTATCCAGTCTCCAGTTGATGGGCAGTTGTGCTGTTTCCAAGATTTATCTATTAAAAACTATGCTGCTATGAATATGGATGCATATACATTAATGTGGTTTGATTCTTTTAATTCTTTTTAAAAATTAATTTTATTGGTACATTTAAGGTATACAATGTAATGACAGTTATCATTGGAAATTTCCACCTTTACATAATCCATCTTTGTTCTTATTTTTTCCCCATTCCCCTGCCCTCCCTTCAACCCCTCCATCCCTCCCTATTTACAAAGACTTTGTTTCTACTTTTTAATTTTCTCATATTAATTCCATTCCCTTCTTTCTTTTCCCCTACCCCTCCCATTTCCCCTTCCCCTTTCTACCTTTTCTTCCTATTGATTCTTTTAATTCTTTTGGGAAGATACACAGCAGGGAAATAGTTGGGTCAAATGGGACCTCTAATCCTAGTTTTTTCAGGTATCTCCATTCTGATTTCCACAGTGGTTGCACCAGTCTGTACTCCCACCAGCAGTGGAGTAGGGTTCCTCTTTCTCCACAACCCTGCCAGCATTTGTTATTGGTTGATTTCATGATATCAGCCATTTTTTCTGGGGCGAGGTAGAATCTCAGTGTTGTTTTCATCTGTATCTCTTGAATGACCAGTGATGTGAAACATTTTTTCATATGTTTATTTGCCATTTCTACTTGAATTTCTGGAATCTTGACTGTTATATGTCTTGGTGTAGTTTTTTTGTTTTTTTGTTTTTGTTTGTTTTGTTTTTTGTTTTTGCGGGGGGGAATTGTAGCTAATTGGAGTTCTATATACCTCATTTATATGTATGTCAAATTCTTTTCCCATGCTTGGGAAGTTTTCTGCTACTGTTTCTGTGAATGTGTTTCTTCAGGCTATCTTCTTTTTCATTGACTTCAACCAATCTGTTGTTATTCTTGTTTGCATCATCTAGCAGCTTATGGATCAATTTTTTGTGTCCTTGCTATTTTTAAGAAATCATTCTTTTCATGATCACTAAATGCAATCCTGTCCTCTAGATATAACATTCTGTCCTCAAATTGGTTCATTCTGCTATGTATACTTTCAATAGAATTTTTAATCTTCTGAATATCTGAATCTCTTTCATGGAATCCATTTCTTTTCTATATTGGGCATTCATGGTTTCCATCATTTTTCTAATCTTCTCTTTTAAAAATATGTATATGCTCTGGATTCACTGACTATGTTCTTCATTAGGCTCACCATCTCTACAGTTATCTGAAATTATTTCTGATTTGATTTTTTTTTTCTAGAGCCTCATTCATCTAGTTACTTTTGCCATTACCATTCCAAAGAGTCCAGGTGGGGGCTTTAAATCATTCTACCTCATTGTCCCTGAGTTTGGCTTTCATGAGCTGGAAGTCTGTGTTTGCATGTTGCTTCTTTGTCTTCTCATTTTCTTTTTTAATGTTTTCTTATTGATGCTTGTACATTGCTTATGGTAGGTAGCTTTATTGCTAGTATCAAGAAGCCTGGAAATGACTACTTCTCAGAGATATCTTCCAGGTATAGCTGGATTTTGAGTATTGAGATTGTGAAATCTTGCCTTTTCAATTTATTGGGGATTAAAAGTTGCTGCCTCATTGGTCTAGCCCTTGTTTCTTTGGCTGTGGCCTATAGTATTGTTTATTATTCCTAGGCAATCTCAATCTTGGCATACAAGGAGGAACAATTGACAAGAACAATTACATCACCTTGGCTAAAGTAGTACAAGCAGTAATAACAATAGCATCAAGCACAGCTTCAAAAGTGACAAACTGTGGTAACTATTAATTTTCCATGTTTAACTATAGGAACAAGATTTGTACTTACATAACAAAATTTAAAATAGACCAGAAAATAGTGTATAGTAAATATCCCCTCAGTATTGCAATTTACCATCAGGGGAGAAAATTTTAAATGTTGGGGGAAAAATAGAGAATCAGAAAAAGAGAAAGAGAACTAGAAGCAAGGCTGGAGGACAAATGAAGATTACACAAGTTTTGGAAAACTGATGAAGAAGACAGGAGGGAAAGAAAGAACGAAGAAACAAAAAAGAACAGAACAAAGAACAACAAAAGACTAGAGACAATGTTCACACTCAAAAAAAAAACGAATAAACAATGAAGATAAAGGGAAGAAAAAAATGAAGAAAAGAAAAGGAAAAAATAAGTTCACTTTTGGGCATGTCTCTGCTGTCACTGTTAGAAAAAGGAGGCAGACAGAGCCCAGATCCATGTTGATTTATCCCAGCAAGCCAGCAATAGAATTATAGTGGGGTAGTGGATAATTCCAGTAAATCTGTGCCTTTAGTTTCACTGAAGTTCAGGCTGCTTCTGTTTTCTGGCTGTGAGGCTGGGACCCAAATTGTTCAGCATGCAACACTCCTGGTGAATCCTCCAGGCTTGAACGGAGCTTCCTGCTGGCCTGCATTCAGATCCCTGCCTGTTTGAACTTGGCTCCCTGATCACTTGCTGGCTTGAACTTGGTTGTGCTTCACCCTGACACTGTGAACTGCTAGATGGAGCCAACCCGTGGCTACTCAGAGTTCTGATATCAATTGGCCCCTTTCTAAAATGGTAACCAGCCAATCACCCTGTCCTAGGGGACTTCAGAGCCCAAATACTTCACCAGCCACTGCAGTCTTCAGCATCCACTGTTCTGTTCCACTGATGCATTTCTCTTTGCAGGCCTCTCAGGTAGCCAGTAGTCACCATGTACCTTCATATTTGAGCTGCTCCTCCTATGTCATGAGCCAGGGATGAGGGAGAAAGTGCATTTGCCACCTCCTTCTTCTGTGTTGAGTTCCCTCTATCCACTCTCCCTCTGGGCTCTAATTTTCACTTCAGATCCTTGCTGGGTTCCAGGGACCCACTTCCCTTGTTTTTCTCTTCTTCACGTTGCTATATCCAGCATCTGGACCTCAAATCTCAGTGAGGCTGTTTCGCTGCTGTTCACAACTCTGCCATCTTTCCAGAAGTTTCAAGTTTGCTCAAATCCTTTCTAAAAGACACAATGAGGATATGGATCCACAAGCTCATAATCTAAGCATAATGTATAATTATTTCCAAAATGATCATGATAATTCCTTTCCTTCTGCATTCTCATTTGCAATGTGACTTTGATGCCATTCTTATTATGCAGAATATTTTCTCTGTCCTTGAATCTGGGCTGGCTCTGTGGTTGATTTTCACAAACAGGATGCAAGAGAAGTAATGTGGTAGAGTTTCTGAGTCTGAGCCTGAAAAGGACTCAGTAGCTTCCACTTTTGTCCTTTTGGGAGTTTTACCTGCCAGAAAGAGAAGTCATGTGGAGAACTAAGACATGTCACTGAAGAATCAGAGCCAAGACCCCCAAAATTTTAGTGGGTTTATCTTGAATTTTTACCCTCAGTTATGTTGTCCTAGCTGATGCCATGATGTAGCAGAGATGCCCCCTGTGTGCTGCCTGAACTTCTGAGCCACAACATCATGAGCAAATAAGTAATTTTTTTGAGACAGGGTCTCACTATGTAGTTGAGCCTGACCTGGAACTCACTATGTAGCCCAAACTGGTCTCTAACTCACAGCGATCCTCCTGCCTCAGCCCCCCAAGTGCTGGGATTACAGTCATACACCCAGCAATAAGTAGTTATTTTGTCACTGTTTGGGGGCCATTTGTTATAATGGAAACATTATTTAACCTCCAGGCCAGAGACTTCTATTTGCTTCACTTAGCTTATACATGATGTTCAAGGGAAATAGTAGCAAAGAACTCAAATATAGTAACTCACCTGTGCAATCTTAAATTTGGATGTTCTTATTATCCAACTTACTCAAAAGGTGAGAAAAGTTGGTGGCAAAGTACTTTCTAAAAATACTGCCAGAAGAAACATGGCAGAGTAGAGACAGGCAGCAAAGTGCAGCCTCTCAAGGACATGGGATCAATACCCCTGAAAGACAATTTGGTGAAGAGAAGGAAAGAGGTGAATGTCTGGGAATTTGGAGAAATGTGACAGGAAGACTAAAAACTTCAGAGAAGCTGGGGAGATGGAGCATAGCACAGATAAAGGAATGAGGCAACCAGTGAGAGGTACCAGCCTCCACTGATATATAAAGTAAGTCCACCAGGTTGGCGGCTGGAAGAGACAGCAGAACAGGCCAGCAGCACTGGCCCCCAAGAGAAGCCCACAGCTGTTATAATCTACAAAAATGGTATGGTGTTTTACATTAAAAGTGACTCCTTTGCAAGGCAGGCTAGAGTTGGAGAGGAAGTCTAGTGAAGGACCCACCATATCTGACAGGGTTTAATCAGGAGCCATTTTCAGAAGGAGTTAATTGTGTGGAAATGAGCTGCAGAGGAACTATATCCAGGGTTTCTGGTGTCTGCCTGCCACAGGACTTGGTGGCAGATGACCATAGGAAATAGTCACAGAGCAGAAGCAGATTGGACATAGACCCCTGAAAAATTTAAATTTGGCTGGGAGGGTTGTGGGGGCCTGTAAAGCCAGATCTGGTGTGTGTGACTTTCAGAGATACTTAGGTCTGAAAATGCTGACATTAAGTTCTGTAGTCTGCTGGAACCCCCTCCCTGCTGATTACATCTGGCACAGAGACCAGTGGTCTGTTTGCTTTCATCATGGACCAACACGAACAAAACACATCTTGGCTTAGACAATTGTTATGACCTAAGGGGTATGGCCAAAGGGATATCTAGAGTGGGGTGGGGTCACCTCACAAACTGACAGTCCATAGAGCTAGGCAGAGAAAATTGTGGCATGGGGTGAGCAGAGGTGTATGGAAAGTAGGAGCTGATGTCCATGCCCAGCAGGAAGAACAGGGAAGGATCCAGAATTCACACACAAAAATTTGAATGTGGAAGGAAAATAGTTCTTAGCAGTGACTCATTACCTATCTCCCATATTGCCTAGATTCGAAGACTACAGATACTGGAAAGAAAAGATCCATTAAAAAACAGAGAGGAATTGAAGGGAGGGTCTCATTTCTTTTTAATTTTTTCTTTTTCTTGTTTGTTCCTTTCTGTTATTTTTATATAATTTTATTAACTATCTTTTACTTAATAGGATCCTTTATCTCACTTCTTCATCTTCCTTCTCATCTTTCTTTAATTTTTTTTTTTTTTGAGTAAAGAACTTACTATGTTCCGGGCTGTCCTTGGATTCAAAATGTAGCCTAGGCTGGCCTTGAACTCATAGCAATCTTCGTGCTTCAGCCTCTCAAGTACTGGGATTATAGACATGTGTGATCATGCCTATCTTCATTTTTCTTTTATTTTTCTCAATTTCTCACTCCTCACCCCCTCTGTCATTACTAGTATACCATTAAGCTTTATGAATCTTTAGGTAGTTAACTCTCTACCCTTACTGTTTAATTGTTAGTAAAGATAGCTGTCTCATTCAGTAGATCTCTTTCATTGGTTAAGGGTGGTACATTATTGGTTTGTTTCTTTTTCTTATCCCCTCCCCCTCCTCCTCCTTCTCCTCCTTCTCCTCCTTCTCCTTCTTCTTCTTCTTCTTCTGTACCAGGGATCAAACTCAGGACCTTGCACTTGTGAGGCAGGCAGTGGCACCACTGAGCTAAATCCCTGGCCCATATTATTGTTTTTATGTATTTATTTATTTATTTTGGTACTGGGAATAGAACTCGGGTCCTTGAGCTTGCAAGGCAGGCAGCAGAACCACTGAGCTAAATCACCAGCCCCCACATTATTGGTTTTTATGATGTTTTAATATCTAGTTTTTATTTGACACTAATATTGTTGCTGATTTTGTTGCTGTTAGCAGGGTGGCATAATTATTGCTATCAATTAGTTTTCTCTACATGCCAATACATGGATTGTCTTTGTGTCATTAACAATACTGTTGTTCATTTCTGGAGAACCAGGTGCTGAGCCAATTACACAGCACCTTTCCCTCTCAAATTAACAGATGGTTTAAATCTTGGGACAAAGGCAAAGGCCTACAGTTAGCCATTCTCAAGGGCACAGTGATACAACAATGAAAGCAGTCCCAAAAGGGAAGTTTATAGCTATGAATGTGCATACCAGAATAACAGAGTAAGCCCAAGTAAATAACCTAATGCACCTCAAGATCCTTGGGAAAAAAAAGGCAATCCAAGTCCAAAGCTAGTACAAGGAAGGAAGTTATAAAGATCAGAGTAGAGATTAATAAAATCGACACTAAAAAAAGTAGTGCAAAGAATCAATGAACAAGGGCCAGAGATTTAGCTAAGTGGTTCCATGGCCTGCCTTACAAGCACAAGGAAATTAGTTCGATCCCCAGTATCCCCCCAAAAGAAAAGAATCAATGAATGAAAGAGCTGGTTCTCTGGAAGATTAAACAAAATAGACACTCTTAGTCAATCTTATAAAAAAAAAGAGAAGAAAAGACCCAAGTCAATGTAATTATAAATAGTCAAAAATTATAACATGCTGCTGAAATCTAAAAGATTATTATTAACTACTTTGAAAACTTCTATTGAGAGAATCTAGAAGAAATTGACAGATTCCTAGATAAACATGAATTACCAAAATTGAACCAAAGGTATACAAAACCCTTGAATAATGCAACAACAGACAATGAAATTGAAGCAGTAATAATTATTTTTAAAACTCTACCAACCAAGAAAATATCAGGATCTGATGGATTCACCACAGACTTCTACTAGAACTTCAGAGAAGATAAGGTCAATATTCCTTAAACTCTCTAACAAAACTGAAAGGAAAGAGTACTACTATCAAAGTCATTCCTGGAAGCTAGCACTACCCTGATTCCAACATGAGACACAGATCCAACCAAAAAAAAAAAAAACAAAGTAAGTCCAAGCCAATATCTTTTAAAAACATAGATGCAAAAAAAGAAAAAGTTGCAAAAGTCTTCAGCGAGATACTGGCAAATAGAGCAATAAATCATCAAAACGACCAAGTAGTAGGCTTCATCACAGGAATGCAAGGGTGGTTCAAAATAAGCAAATCAATAAATGTAATACATCACATAAACAGAAGCAAGGACAAAAATCACATTATCATTTCAGTAGATTCAGAAAAAGCCTTTGACAGAGCGTGCATTGTGTCAAGGAGGCAATAGCCTCTGGGGTGGGCGGTAGGTGCATCAGAGGTGGGGCGGTGGCAGCGGTAAATGCTCTCCAGCCACTCACAGAACTGTGGAGCCAGGTCCCAAGGGCGGCCTCAGACCAGGAGACCCTCCTATCCCTCACAGCTCTCTGCTGCTCAGCTACTTGTAGAGCCAGCTGGCCAGCCTAGCTCCCTTCCCAGACCGGCCAGAAGCCAGAAGTAGGTGGAGAATTGTAGGAGAGCAGACTTAGAAGAGAAAACACCTGATCAATTAAATAAACACTATTGGTTGTGTGCCAAACGCTTTGAGACCTTTATGATCTATAGAACTATACATTTTGCAGAGGCATCAGAAGACTAAAGAATGATTGGGTTATTTTATTTCTCAAAATTAATTGAAGCAGATACTTGTGAAGTCATTGGGGAGAGTCCTTATACAACCGTTCTTCGAGATAATGCAATACCAACAATATTTGATCTTACCAGTCATTTGAACAATCTACATAGTAGACACAGAAAACTAATAAAAGAATTGAGTGAAGATGAAATCAGGACACTGAAACAAAAAGAATTGATGAAACTTCTGAACAGGAATAGAAATATAAAGAAACAAACAATAGCAATGCTCAGAATCCCAGTGCTGAAGTGCAGGGGGATGAGCAGGATGAAGATATTTTACCTTTAACCCTTGAATAGAAGGAAAACAAGGAATACTTAAAAGTCTCTATTTGAAATTTTGATTGTTATGGGAAAACAAAACACACCTCTGGATGGGCATGAGACCTCCAAAATCCCAGGTCTCTTTCCACCTGATTACTGTCATGCTTTGTTGGAGTGCTGGGTAAATTCTGGCATATTCTGGCAAAGAAGCTCTGAGAAAGTGCTTTGAGACAACAGCCATTAACACATTGTTCTGTTAAAAAACAAAGCAGAAGCAGATGCTGGAGATCTGTGAGAGTTGTATTAGGGAAGAAACCCTCAGGGAAGTGAGCGAATTCACACTTCTTTTCCATCAGCACTGATGATGTGGTGGACACAGCTGGAGAAGAGCACTTACCTGTCTTGGTGAGGTTTGTTGATGACTCTCATAACCTGAGAGAAGAATTTGTGGGCTTTCTGCCTTATGAAACTGACCCAGAAATTTTGGCTGTGTAATTTCACACTGCAATAACTGAGAAGTCAGAACTAAATATAGAGTATTGTCATGGCCAGGCTTATATTGTGTCCAGTGCATTTTCTTCTAAAATGAAAGTTGTTGCTTCTAGACTTCTAGAGAAACACCCCCAAAGCTATCTACACGCTCTGCTCTTCCTGTGCCTTAAACATGTGGTTGGCAAAATCAGTTCCTGTGGTGGGGGTATCAGTTGCATTGGGAACAATTGAGGAAGTCTGTTCTTTTTTCCATCAATCACCACAACTACTTTTAGAACTTGACAGTGTAATTTCTGTTCTTTTCCAGAACAGTGAAGAAAGGGGTGAAGAAGTGAAGGAAATATGTCCTTCTCAGTGGACAGGCAGGCAAGATGCTTTTGAAGTTGTAGTGGACCTGCTGCAAGCTCTTATTTTATGTTTAGATGGTACAAATAGTGATACAAATATTAGGTGGAATCGCTGTATAGCTGGCTGAGCATTTGTACTCTGTAGTACAGTACCAGAATTTTATTTTATTGTTACCATTGTTGTACTTAAAAATGTCTTATGTTTTACAGGGGCCTTTGGGAAAAATCTCCAGGGACAAACTTCTGCTGTCTTCTTTTTAGCCAGTAGCTTGACTGCTGTACTACACTCACTCAAGGAAGTGATGGAAAATATTGAAGTTCATCATGAGTTTTGGTTTGAGGAAGCCACACATTTGGCAACCAAACTTGATATTCAAATGAAATTCCCTGGGAAATTCCATAGGGCTCAACGAGGTAACCTGGAATCTCAGTTAACCTCTGAGAGTTACTATAAAGAAACACTGAGTGTACCAACAGTGGAGCACATTATCCAGGAACTTAAGGATATATTCTCAGAACAGCATCTCAGAGCTCTGAAATGCTTGGCTCTGGTACCCTCAGTCTTGGAACAGCTCAAATTCAGCACATCAGAGGGACATCATGCTGCCATGCGCAGGAGTGACTTACCCAGTCCTGACACACTCTCAGCTGAACTTCATTGTTGGAGAATCAAATGGAAACACAGAGGGAAAGACACAGAGCTCCATCTACCATTTATGAAGCCCTCCATCTGCCTGACACCAAGTTTTTTCCTAATGTGTATGCCTTGCTGAAGGTCCAGTGTATTCTTCCTGTGATGAATGTTGAGAATGAGCGCTATGAAAATGGACAAAAGTGTCTCAAAGCATACTGGAGGGACACTTTGACAGACCAGAGGTCAAGTAACTTGGCTTTGCTTAACACAAATTTTGATATAAAACATGATCTGGATTTAATGGTGGATACATTTATCAAACTATGTACAACTAAACCAGAGCTTCCTACAGATAATTCAGAAACTGTTGAAAATACCTGAGAGACTTTTAAAGTGGGTGTTTACTTATATTTGATATTTGAAAGAAAAGCTATAAGGGGTATTTAAGCCACCATATCACTGAATATGTTAACCTATAGGACTGTCACTGAATATATTAGCCACTGATAATCTCCATAGTTAAATGGCCTCTCAACTCTCATGCACCTGAGACCTGTCTGTTCTTCCAGAAGATAGCATTGTTAAGTGACACACTTCACTTTAGCATGACCTCTGCTGGTAGCACTATGGAATTGTTTAAATCATTTTAGACAACACACTGTCATTGCGGATCCACTTTCAAGTATTGAGTTATCAGGGTTTTTTATGTTTGTTTGTTTTTTGCTTTGGTACCAGGGATTGAACTCGGGTCCTTGGGCTTGCAAGGCCGGCCACCGAACCACTGAGCTAAATCTCCAGCCCCTAGTTATTAGTTTTTGAAGAAATGAATTTTGAGGTGGTGTGGGAGAAAGGAATGCATCTCATAAAATGTTATGGTGAGCCGGGCGTGGTGGCACATGACTGTAATCCCAGCACTTGGGAAGCTGAGGAAGGAGGATCACTGTATGAGACCAGCCTGGGCTACATAGTGAATTCCAGGTCAGTCTCAACTACATAGTGAGACCTTGTCTCAAAAAACACCCAAAAAAATAAAATGTTATGGTGAAGGCCATTGCTATCATTGACCTGTGATTAGTAGGAGTTTTAAGTGCTTTATTAAAAATCTAATGGACATATATATATACTTCTAAGTAAAATAAATAACTCACACATGTGTAAATACCGAATAGTTTCTCTGGTGTGAATAAACTGTAATAGTACATAAGATCCTAATGAGATAACTGACATTGTGAAATAGGAAGAAAAGGGTTAAAGGTGCAGGGAAAATGGGAAGGGTAGGGGAAAGGTAATAAGGGAAAAATTTTTTTCTCTTTTTTTTCTTTTTATTGAGTTTATTGGTACAATCTAGGTATACAATACAGTTACATTCATTATTGGGATCCTGTACCTTTACATAATAGGTCTTGATTTTATCCCCTTGTCCCTGCCCTCCCTTCACCCCTCCTCCACTCCCAATTTACAAACACTTTATTTCCATTTTTTCAATTTCTCATATTTTTTTCCTCTCCCTTATTACCTTTCCCCCACCCTTCCCACTTTCCCTACACCTTTAGCCCTTTATTTCCTATTTCACATTATTAATTATCTCATTAGGATCCTGTGTACTATTATAGTTTTCCTCACCAGAGAAACTATTCAGTATTTCAGTTAAAGAAATCTCTGTATGAACATTAAAAATAGGGAATCCTAAAATAAAACTAAAAAGGAAAGTAAAAGAGAAAAGGCAATGATGTAACATTACAATAATCCTTAATCCTGAAGATGAAAATGGTCCCTTAACGCATTTAAATTGCTTCTTGCTCTTGTAGTCTTATCTTATTCTTTTTTATCATTATTTAGAGAATACTTTATTAGTTTCTGTAATAAAACCCACTTAGATATGACCTTACATATTTAATACAGTATGTTACCCCTGTACAAATGGAAAAAAATAAATATAAAAAAATTAACATTTCTAGATCAATATGGCTGCCCATTTCTGTACAATGCCAACTCAACACAGTAAATTGGGAT
>NW_022900951.1:83300966-83302802 GCF_012274545.1 Fukomys damarensis
AAGAGCAAAGTTCTGTTGCTGTTGTGGTACCTGGCACCATTTCTTTATTAGCATCTTAATTATCATCTGGAAAGAGAACATTCTAGAGTAATATCATTAAATATAGCTCTGATAAAGCACAGTCACTACTATGTATCATAAAGCAGGTACAAGATATTTTACATTCACAGAGGTATGATATAGTACTGTTCTACTTCAATAATACTAGAATCAGTTTTGGTTTGAAATTTGCTTTGTCTGCGAATAAGATTGCTACACCTGCTTTTTTCTGGGCTCCTGTCGCACGGAGAATTGCTTTCCATCCTTTCACTTTCAGTCTATTGGATTCTTTTTGCACTAGGTGTGTTTCTTGTATACAACATATTGTTGGATTTTGCTTCTTATTCCATTTTGCCAGTCTATTTCTCTTCATTGGTGAGTTGAGGCCATTGACATTGATGGTTATAACTGATATGTACTGACTTATTATTGACATGCTATTGGCCTTTTGCTGACTCTTTTTACTTTTTCACCTTCTAAGGGAAAAAAATTTTATGAGAAAATGAAAAAGTGGAAATAAAGCATTTGTAAATGGGGAGAGGAAGAGGGGGTGAAGGGAGGTCAGGGACAAAGGGAAAAAATGAGAACCAAGACCTGTCATGTAAAGGTACAAGATCCCAATAATGAATGTAACTGTACTGTATACCTAAAATGTATCAATAAACTCAATAAAAGAAAAAAATCTAATGGACCATTAGGGAATTATGTAAGAGAAGTTTATGAGCTTACCAGAGCTTTATGTCTTTATTAAATGAACTTAAAGAAGAGGTTACAATTAAAGCTTGAATGGAAGAGCTTTCCATTGTTATTCCACATCTGTTATTGCTGTTTACATTCCTTTGTGGAGCCTACATCTTCATAAGATTGCTAGCAAGTAAATGTTTAACATTTCTGCTTCATGATCTAGGCAGAATCAGAGGCCGTCCATACAGGCAACTGACTTTTCTGTTTTCTTCTGTATTTTTCCATGGCTCTTTTTTTCCTCATTGAGTTTATTGGTGCTTTTAAAGCATAAAATACAGTTACATTCGTCATTGGAATCTTGTACCTTTACATGAGAGATTTTGTTTCTCATTTTCCCCTCATGACTCTTATTCACTGCCTCATCTTGATTTATAAGCAAAACCTGAAAACCTACAAAATGAATGTTTTGTAGTTTATCTAGAAATAATACAAAAAGTGGTCTTATTTTTGGTGAAATTTTGTATAGTCCATTTCAATCTAAATAATGTGAATATTGTTTTTTAAAAAAGAAAAAGCCTTTGATAATATTCAACATCAATTTGTGATTTCAAAAATCCTGAAGACAGTAAATACAGAAATACCTTATCTCAATTTGATAAAATCTGTTTATGACAAATCTACTACCAATATCCTATTAAAAAGGGGAAAATTGGTTTTTTGCGTTATAGCCCTGGCTTGGACTCAGAGGTATCTCTGCTGGACTGCCTGGCCCCAATCTAAGGGCCTCCTCTGGAGCCACGCCATTTCCAGCGGGCGCCACTGATTGGCTCCCACACAGAGCCAGGAGGGTAGCCGCGCAAGAGCTGCTAAGCACAGTCATGCCGCGCCCCCCACTCCGGTATTAGATCCCCTGATTGAGCCAATCATGGACGCACTCTGCAGAGGCATGGCAAGCTATAAAAGGTGGTGATTGATCCTATTATGGGATAAAGGATAGGGGTTGATTTGATGAGTTGTTTTCTCAATTATGAAAATGAGAACGTCTATAAATCATTAGAGAATCAAAGGCTGGGACGCAACAATATCAGGAAGATTTAATGACCCAGAGATTGA
>NW_022900951.1:83303302-83311319 GCF_012274545.1 Fukomys damarensis
CCCTCCTCCCCTCCCCATCTACAAACATTTTATTTTCATCTTTTCATTCTCTCACATTTTTTCCCTTTTGATCTGTCTATTCTTGATAGTGGGGTATTCAGATCCCCCACTGCAATTGTATTAGTGGATATTTGGTTTTTCATGTTGCTTAATATTTGTTTTACATAGTTGGGGGCATTTATATTTGGTGCATATATGTTTATGATTGTTATTTCTTCCTCTTGGACTGTTCCCTTTACAAGGATGTAGTGGCCTTCTTTGTCTCTCTTAATCAGTTTTGGTTTAAAATTTGATTTGTCTGCAAATAAGATTGCTACCCCTGCTTTTTTCTGGGCTCCTGTCTTGTGCAGAATTGTTTTCCATCCTTTCACTTTCAGCCTATGGGCTTCTTTTTGCACTAGATGTGTTTCTTGTATATAACATATTGTTGGATTTTTCTTCTTAATCCATTCTGCCAATCTGTTTGTCTTGATTGGTGAATTGAGGCCATTGACATTGATAGTTATAACTGCTATGTATTGACTTATTATTGTCATGTTATTGTCCTTTTGTTGACGCTCTTCATTTTTTGTCCTCTCTTTTTAGTTTCTAGCCTTGGCTGTTTGATATGCTCTGTTGGGCCTCCTGGTGTTGTGATCTTCGTTGTCTTTTTCTAGGATATTGTTTAAAATTCTTTGTAGTGCTGGTTTAGTATTCATGAAGCTTCTCAGGTGTTCTTTGTCATGGACGTATCTTATTTCTCCATCCATTTTGAAAGAGAGTTGTGCAGGATACATCAGTCTTGGTTGTAGATTGTTTTCTTTTAGGACTTGAAATACCTCACTCCAGGCTCTCCTTGACTTGAGGGTTTGTGTTGAAAAGTCTGCTGTGATTCTGATGGGCTTTCCCTTGAATGTGATTTGTTTCTTTTCTCTTACTGCTTGTAGTATTTTGTTCTGTTGGGTTTCTGGGATCTTGATCATTATATGTCTAGTTGTAGATTTTTTGTTTTGATCGTGGCTAGTTGGTGTCCTATACGCCTCGCTTATCTGTATGTCTAATTCTTCCACTCTGTTTGGGAAGTTTTCTGTCATTAATTCTTTGAATAGCTTTTTTAAGTCATTTGCATTTTCTCCTGGTACTTCATGGATTCCTATCAGTCTTATGTTATTCTTCTTTGCATCATCTAGGAGTTGTTGGATCGATTTCTCCTGCTCCCTGACTGTTTTTAAGAGACCTCTCTTTTCATGGTCACTGGCTGCTATCCTATCTTCTATATCTGAGATTCTATCTTCGCAGTCTTTTATTCTGTTGCATATGCTTTCAATAGAGTTTTGAATCTCCTGGGTATCTGTTTGAATCTGTTTAAGAGGATTCCATTTCTTTCCTATGTTGAGTGTTCATTGTTTCCATTTCTTTCTTATTCTGGGCCTTCATGGTTTCTATTATGTGCCCGAGCTCATCTATTTTTTTTGTCAGTTTCTGTTCTGGATTCTTGAATCATGTCTTTCATTTTGCTCACCATCCCTATGGTTATCTGGGAAATAATTTCTGTTTTGAATTTTTCTAGAGCTTGATTCATCAGTTTTTTTCCTTTCCTGTCCTGTGATTTCTGAGTGTTCTGGAGGTTCACTATCTGATTTTTCATCCTCCTTTTCCCTACTGTTTGCCATTGGTGGACTGGAAGTTTGTTTTTGTGGCTTGCTTAAGTGTTTTATCATCTTTCTTTTTTGCTGTTGAGTTGACCTTGATTCAATCTCTGGGTCATTAAATCTTCCTTATATCATCGCATCCCAGCCTTTGATTCTCTAATGACTTATAGACATTCTCATTTTCATAATTGAGCAAACAACTCATCAAATCAATCCCTATCCTTTATCCCTGTCAATACAATCAGAAACATAATAGGATCAATAACCCCCCTTTATAGTCTGCCACGTCTCTGCAGAGTGTGTCTTTGGACTGGCTAAATCAGGGGATCTAATAGTGGGGTGGAGGCAATGGTGCTCAGCAGCACCCGTGCAGCTACCCTCCTGCCACTGTGTCTGAGTGAATCAGTGGTGCTCACTGGAAACGGCGTGCCTCCAGAGGAGGCTGCGCAAGAGAAACGGCTCTGAATCCTGACTCCAATCAATCTTATGTTGTTCTTCTTTGCATCATCTTATAGCTATTTGATTGATTTTTCACATTCCCTTGCTATTTTTAATATATTTTGCTTTTCTTGATCACTAACCACAAGCGCGTCTTCCACATCTGATGTTCTGTCCTCACCTTCTTTCAATCGGTTGTGTATACAGTCAATGGAATTTTTATTCTCCTGGATAACTGAATCTGTTTCATTATTCCATTTCTTTCCTGTTTTGGGCATTCATGGGCTCCTTCATTTTCCTAAGCTCCTCTATTTGTTTATCTGTGTCTACTCTAGATTCCTTGAGCCTGTCCATTTTGATCATCATTTCCTTTTTCACATGAGAGCTCATTCTCTCTATAGACTTACTGATCTGTTTTTGGGGTTTTGTTTTGTTTTGCTTTTACTAATGCTGCTATCATTTCAGAAAATTCATGTGGTGACTTCCAATTTCCTCTATCTCATTGACCCCTCTAATTGCCCTAGGTGGGCTGGGGGTCTGAGGTTTCATTTTGCTTTTGCATCTTGTTGTTTCCTCACATTTTATTTTATTTTGGGTTTTTTTTGTGTTGATGCTTGTGAATTTCTCATAGCAGATAGCTTTATCACTAGCATTGAGGCTTCCCTAGGAACATGTCTATTTCTCAGAGATTTCTTCTAGGCATAGATTATTTTGGTCTTTGTGTCTGTTCCAAGATCCTACCTTCCCAATTTATCGATGATTTGTAGTGGCTGTCTATTTTGATCAGCACGCAGTCCTTTGGTAGTGGACTATGGTGATGGTTATGACCCCAGGAAAACACTATTATGTCATACAAGGAAGAACAACTGATTACAATAGGTATACTTCCTTGATAACATAATACAATTAGCAATAAAACAGTATCAATTATAGTCTAGAAGCTGACAACTGAGGTATTAATTTAGTTCCTTTAACCATAGAAGCAAGGTCTACAGTTATATAACAAAATCCAACATAAACCAGGAATTTGTATGCAATGAGTTTCCCCATAGTGAATTGATTTTACCCTATGGTTGTTGTTTAAGAGGGATAGGGGACAAAACAGACAAATGAAGCAAAATTTAGTAAAGGCAAGGCTCAAGGCCAAAGAACGATCACCCAAGCTCTGGGAAACTAGAGAAGTGGGCAGGAGAAAAAGCATGAAGGAGGAAGTCAACCAGAAAGACAAGAGACAAAGTTCCCTCACATGAGAATATCATAAAATCAATAGATATAGTTGAGGAAAGAGATAAAGAAGATGAATAGAACAAAACAAAAATAAAATTAAAAACCTAAATAACCTAAAAAAAATACCAACCAAACAGTAAAAGGAAAACAAAACATAGAAAAAAATAAGAAAATTCCTCTGGGGTCCACAGTTCTGTGGTAGTGTCAAAGGCAAGTAATTTCCCAAAATTGTGCTGTGTAGAATTAGTGCTGAGTACTGAGCTGATCTTGGCCTCTCGATATGGACATGGGGTCTGGTCTTCAGCCAGCAACTTTATGTATGTCCCTTGGTGGCCCACTGACATGTCCTTACCATGATTGTCTCTTTGTCACTCTCCCAGTTGCTGTGGTATCCTCAGTCAGGGACAGCCCAAGGCTGTTCTCAGTCCCATGTACCACTGGCTCTTCCCAGTTCTTGTACAACCAACCTCCTCTGTTCCATCTCTAATGGCACATCTCTGTCCTGTCATGCCACTTGACAAGGGTGGGGGGTGCTATGCCACTGCAGATTCAGCCATTGGCTGCTCAGTTCCCCTTCAATCACCTCTCCAGTGGGTTGAGTGCTGGCCTCACAAGGGTGTTTAAATCCTGCACATCTGCATCTGTCTCTCAAGTCCCTGTTACCATTTTCTTCTTTCATTGCCTCTGCTGAGCTGCGGTCCGTGGACTTTGTTGTTGCTAGGGGTTCCACTTAGCTGCTAGGGCACAAGACAGAAAAAAAAGGCTGGTGGCCCATCCATCAGGGAGGTAGCAGTTTCCTGGACACTTGCCCCTGTGTGTGCTGGCAAAATTTACTGCCATGTTGCACTGTCTTTTGTGTGGAGGAAGTCAAAAGAGGCAATGGACCTTAAGTCCCAAGTCTATCCTGTATGGCTTGAATTAGCTGCACTTTTGTAGTCCATCAGTTTCTTGCTTTCTTTTTTCTTTTTATTGAGCTTATTGGTACATTCTAGGCATACAGTACAGTTGCATTCATTACTGGGATCTTGTACCTCTACATGACATGTCTTGGTTCTCATTTTTTCCCCTTGTCCCTGACCTCCCTTCACCCCCTCCTCCCCTCCCAATTTGCAAACACTTTATTTCCATTTATTTCATATTCTCATATTTTTTTCTTTTCCCTTATTTTGAATACTTCCAAATATGGTAATTCTTTTTTTTTTGGTACCGGGGATTGAACTCAGGTCCTTGCGCTTGCAAGGCAGGCCACCGAACCACTGAGCTAAATCCCCAGCCCCTAAATATGGTAATTCTTGCTTAGCATGTAGGCACAGTGCTATTGGCCACCCTGTGGGCTGTTATATTGTTTTATTAAGTCCTTTGCTGATGTTTTGATTGAACTACAAGTCACTTATTTCTGGTTAATTTTGGCATCAGGATGTACTTCCCTCCCTTTCTTCCAGTTGTCTGTGTTTTTTGTTGATTTTCTCTGAGTAGCTCCAACAAAGCTCCTCCTCTAGTCAGCCATGTTGAAGCCTCTGATGGGATGTTGAGTTTTATCAAAACTTTTTCTGCAACTATTGACACGATCACGTGATATTTCTCTTTACTTTGTTTATGTGATGAATTACTTTTATTGATATGCATATGTTTAACTGTCTTTGCACCATACCAGGGATGAAGCCTACTTGTTCATGTTGTATGAATTTTTAGATGATTTGTTGCATAATGTTTGCCAGTATACTGTTAACGATTTTTGCATTTAAGTTCATTGGAGAGATTGGCTTGGAGTTTACTTTTTTGGGTGGATCTTTGGTTTTGAGATCAAGATAATATGAGAATTTGTGAATGATTTTGCAATTACTCCTTTCCTCTCAATTTCATTAAAAAGTTTGAGGAGTATTGGTGTAAAGATATTCCCTGAAATTCATGTAGAATTTGGCTGGGAATCCATCAGACCCTGGGATTTACTTGGTAGCCTTTTTTAAACTACTGCTTCAATTTCATAGCTTGTTACTGAATTGTTCAAGATTTTCAAATCTCCTTGGTACAGTTTTGGTATTTCATATGTTTCTAGAAATCCCTCCATTTTTTCCAAGTTCTCTAATTTTTGCCATATGTAATTGTAAAGCAGTTGCTAATAATTTTCTGGATTTTGGTATTGTCTGTTGTGATTTCAACTTGCCTTCATTTGTTTCTTTTCTTTCCTTTTTTTTCTTTGAAAGGACTAAGCAAAGGTTTGTGTATTTTGTTTATTCTTTCAAAGAACCAGCCCTTTGATTCTTTGCATCCTTCAATCTCCATTTCATTGATTTTTGCTTTGATCTTTATCATTTCTTTCTTTATACAAGCTCTGGATTTGAATTATTCTTGTTTTTCTAGGCCCTCAAGATGCATTATTTGGTTATTTATTTGGGCTTACTCTGTTTTTATGATGTGAGCATTCACCACTCTAAACTTTCCTCTGAGATCAGCTTTCTTTGTGTCCCACATGTTCCATTATGTTGTACTGGCTTTAGCATTTAATTTGAGGAATTGTCTTATTTCTTTCTTAATTTTCTCTGTGACTCATTGATTATTCAAGTGTGTTGTAGGATTTTCATACATTTACATTGTTTATGTGGTTTCTTTTCCTATTGATTTTTAGTTTCGTTGCACAGTGATCTGGTAATATGCATGGTAAAATTTTGATTCTTTTGCATTTTCGTAGGCATGCTATATTAGCTCATATGTTGTCTATTTTGGAAAAAGTACCATGTGTAGCCAGGAAAAATGTGTATTCTGTTATAATTGGGTGGAACACACTTCATACAGCCATTAATTCAATTTGCTCAAAGGTTTGGCTCAATTCTGATATTCCTTTCTTGATTTTTTATTTAGTTGATCTATTGGTGTTAGTGGTGTTGGGAAGTCCACCATTATAAATTTGTTGATGTTTATCTGGTCTTTTATGTGTATTAGTGTTTGTTTTATAATGTTGGGTGCACTGTGCATATATGTTTATAATTGTTATCTCTTCCTGTTGAATAGTTTCTTTAACCAATATGTAATGTCTTTCTTTGACTCTTTTGATAAGCTTTGGCTTGAAGTCCACATTGTCTGAAAATAGGATAGCTACTTCTGTTTGTTTTTGGATTCCTGTTGCATGGAATATTGTTTTCCATTTTTTGATTTTTGGTGTATGAATTTCTTTTTGTCTGCAATGTGGGTTCTTTTGTTTTGTTTTGTTTTGTTTTTTGTACCAAGGAACAAACTCAGGACCTTTCGCTTTTGAGGCAGGTGGTAGAACCACTGAGCTAAATCCCCATTCCTGGAATGTGGTTTTTTATATATACATAGAATACTGTTTGATTTTGTTTCCTTATCCATTCTGCTAATCTATGTGCTTTGATTTGCAAATTGAGTCCATTTACATTGATAGGTATAATTGATAATTATGGATTTATTTCTGTCATTGTATTATTGCCTGTTGCTGTTTCAATTTGTTCCCCTTCTACTTAATTGCTAGTCCTATATGATGCATTCATTTTTTGCTCATTGAATTTATTGGTACTTTTTAGGTATACAGTACAGTTACATTCATCGTTGGGATCTTGTACCTTTACATAATAGGTTTTGGTTCTCATTTTTGACCTGTGCTTCACCCCCTCCTCCCTTCCCTATTTACAAAGCTTTTTTTCCATTTTTTCATTTTCTCATATTTTTTCTTTTCCCTTATTTCCTTTCCCCTACCATTCCCATGTCCCCTACACCTTTAGCCCCTTTCTTCCTATTTCACATTGTCAATTATATCATTTGGATTTATTTACACTTTTAGTTTTTCACAGCAGAGAAACTATTTGGTATTTACAGTGCATTCATTTTATTGGACCTTTTGACATTGTTTTCTACATTGTCTCCCTCTAGGATAGTTTTGAGAATTTCTGGAGTGTTTCTTTGACAGTTAGGAATTTGGGTTCTCTTCATCAAAGAAGTGTTCTATTTCTCCATTAATTTTGAAAAATATTTTTGTAGGATATAACAGTCTCAGTTGGAAGCCCTTTTCTTTTAGAACGTGAAACACTTCATTCCAATCTCTTCTTGCCTTGAAGGTTAGTGGGGGGAATTCTGTTGCAATTCTGGTGGGTTTTCCTTTGCAAATGATTCATTGTTTTCTCTAGCAGCCTTTCTGATAATGTTTTTTTAATCATGATAATGTTTGTTAGATTTCTGGTATTTTAATCACTATGTACTTGTAGTTTTTTTTCTTATTATTGCTATTTGAGGTTCTATATACCTCACTTAAATCTTTTTCCATGTATAGAAAGTTTTCTCCTATTACTTCTGTAAACAACTTTTTATGCCCTTTGTTCTGTCTTCTGATTTTTAATTTAAGTCTGAGTAATCTATTTTAAAATTTGCCAATTTTTTTGTGCTTAAATTGGCTGAGACTCAGAGTGATTTTTCATCTTAAGTTAATATTCTTCCTAAATCTAGAATTTCTACATGGCTCCTTTAAATAATTATTATCTATTTAGGTTCTCTTTAGGAAAAGGTCATTTTTGTATTTTCCTTTAGTTCTTTTTTACAACTAAGTTTATTGATACATTTTAGGTATGCATTAAGGTCACATTACTGGCAGGCCAGGGATTTAGCTCACTGGTTTGGTGGCCTGTCTTGCAAGGACCCGAGTTCAATCCCCAGTACCAAGAAAAAAAAAGATCACACATTTCTTGGAATTTGTACCTGTACAAGAAATATAT
>NW_022900951.1:83311342-83339391 GCF_012274545.1 Fukomys damarensis
TATTTATTTATTCTTTTTCCCCATTCCCCTTCACTCCCTTCCACCATTCCACCCATCCCTATTTACAAAATTTTTGTTTCAATTTTTTCCTTCTTTCCTCATATTTTTTTCTTACCCTTTTTTGCTTTCTCCTAACACCCCTTCTAATTTCCCTTCCCATTTGGACCTTTTCTCCTTATTTAATACTACCTAATATACATTTTGGTCCTCATTTACACTTTCAGTTTCTCACACCAGAGAAACTATTTGGTATTTACCTATGTTTGTCTATTCATTTCTATTAAGAGTGTGGCTGCAATGTGCTTTCATAGCTATGAATGTATTTAGTTTATCACCCTTAGAGCTGAGTAGTACTCCATTTTATAACAAAAACCACATCTTCTTTATCCAGTCAACATTTGGTGGGCATTTGGGCTGTTTCCAAGATTTAGCTATTAAAATCTGGCCCTCAATAACATGGCTATGTATATATATCACTGTGGTATGATGCTTTTAATTCTTTTGGGAAGATACCCAATAGAGGAAGATGGGTCAAATAGGACCTTTAATCATCGTTTTTTGAGGAGTCACCATACTGATTTCTACAGTAGCTGCACCAGTCTACACTGCCACCAACAGTGAAGTGTTCCTTTTCCTCCCACAACCACACCAGTATTTATTATTGATTGATATCTTGATAGCAACCATTCTATCTGGGGTGAGGTGGAATCTCAGCATTGTTTTCATCTGCATCTCTCAAATGACTAGTGATGTTGAACATTTTGTCATGTGTTTATTTGCTGCTTTTACTTCTTCATCTGAGAAATGTCTGTTCATTTCAGGTGCCCATTTATGGATTGGGTCTTTAAATTTGGGAGGTCTGAGTTTTATATATTTATACATTCCTTATATATTCTAGATAGTAGACCTTTGTCTGAGAAACAGCTGGTAGAAAGTTTTCCCCACTGTGGGGGACCAGCCCCCACTAGTCCAACAGTACCTGAAGGAGACAGTGAGGATTGAAAAGGAAAGACACTCTAGGCAGAGTGGAGACAAAAGACTGTCTGCTTTAATTGAGGCAAACCTGGTTATTTATACACACATTATTAGCACATTATCTTGTGTAGATACACAAGAAACATCTGCAGAAAGACATCACAAGAAAATGTTTAGACACCATAATATTTTATGATTCCTAAGGTCAAAAGGTATTCACATGCACTTTGGGCTGGAATGTGGCTTCATTAAGTTGATAGATTAGCTCCTTGTTAACCACTTCTAGTTTTCTGCATACTATTGTTAGGTGAGAGTTTCAGTTTCCCCACATTTCCTCCTTTTTTATTTTAATTAAAAGAAAACAGAACTTCATTCTGTTTCCACAGGTAGACTGTGCCTGTCTTAGGCGAGGACCATCAGATGAAATTTCTTACCCGTCATCGAGTAATGGGATATTCCTCTTTCCCATACTCTGTCTTAGGTTGAATATTTCTCTATGGTCCTCTTACCCGTCTTTGACTACCAGCCTCTGTTTAATAAGGAGGATCTTTTGAATAAAGATGGAGACCATGAACTCGACTAGCCACAGTAGTGATGGAAGAAATGAAAACTCTGGTCAAAACAGAAATGACCACACACCCAACACAAATTCCAATTCCAATTGCCAAAATGGGCCATAACAATTTATACCAATGATCAAAAGATGGAAAAACATTCTTAAGATGATCTAAGAAATTTTCAGCAATTTGAGCTGCATCATATTTTAAAGAAGGGGAATTTTGTAAATTTAAAATTTCTTGATGTAATTGAACAAGGTCAAGAGAAGTATTATAATCATTCCATATTCCCTGCAAATGCTTTTTTATCTGAGACCAATCATATTGTGTTCTATTATAAGATTTTTGAGTAACACAAATCCATTTATACATAGCATGACAAGAAAGATGAGATTGAATCTGTAAACTCTGAATTTCTTCTCCCATAATATCAACTGTTTTATGAAGAGCATTTAATTTCTCTTCTAGTCTCTTATCTACATCATATTGGGTAACAAAAGTATGGGTAACATTCTGAGCGAGGGAATTAACAAACTGAGCTTCTTTTACTTCTTGGGTTAATGCCACAGCAGCCATAGTTGCTGAGGCTATAATAGTGACAAGAGCTATGACTCCAACAATAACCCATTCAATAAATCTTTTTTGTCTAGCTAAAGCCTTACTAATCATCTTAAGCACCTGCAATCCTTGTTCTTCATACCAGGTCTCATTAATGGATACAGGAATCATAACAAAGAGAGGTTGCCTTAAAACCATAAGAGACAAATTATTATCAGATACATTGGCGACACAGTTAGATAAAATACAATTAGAACAACTAACATTATATTCCTTATCGTTTTCATACATAATCTGTATATTTCCTATTAGAAGAACATATGGGGCATCGACACAGGACAAGACAGCTTTCTTTTGTCCTTTGGCTTGAGATAACACAGTACTTATGGTATTTCGCATGTTAGCGGCCCCTTTGCCAAAAACAGCAAAACTAAGGTTAGTGACTTTGATATCTGGCCATAAACGTATTTCTCCCAATGCAGCAGCAAGTTTCCAAATGTTCGTCTGAGGAAAACCTGAATCTCTCCACCAGAGTCCTTCAGATAAGCTTAAGTCTGTGGAATTTCCAAGTGATTAGTCCAAAAACTTTCGAGATGTGTCATTAAATAATCTTTCCTGAGGTATAGTAACATTGTCTCTTCCTCACACAGGGGAAGGGATTGCAGGGGCTCACCAGTTCCATTTTTGTCCTTTTTATTTCGGATAGAAGATGGTCACATTTTGCTTTTTGGAATGAAATTCCCACTTGTGCACCGAGACACATCCTGGAGTTCTCTCTTTCACTTCAGTGTTGGGGTCCCAATCCATTCTCCTCAGTGGAAACCCAGCTTCAAGCTGTTCAGGGATAGTGGTGGGTCTATAAATGTACCTGTAACCTTAAGTAGGTGGAGCAGAAGAGAAGGGAGAATACCTGGACCAAAAGGTTATTATCAGAAACAATATACTGGAAAACCTGCATGGTCAGACAATGTGAATACATTTTGTATACCAGAAAAGTAGCAGTAATAACTTTTTATAATTATATGAAATCTTATGTCCTGTAATGTAGCTTTGTATCAACAGGATTTTCCCCCTTTTATTTATTTTTTTTTTTTGAAATAATATATTTTGAAGATAACCATCATAAACATGTTACAATAACATATTCAGAATTCAGCCTTTTGATGATAACCAATATAAACATTTTAACAACATATTTAACAAGGCATATCTTTTTATAATGCTATGAAAATTATTTGGGTGGCTCCCATTAGTGAACAAAGATCAGAATAAATTTTCTGAGCAGCTGCTTCTTTATTTACCAACAGGATTGCACCCAAGCTTACAAGTTTATATTTAATTATCTTTAAATTTTTTACTTAACGTATAAAACCAGGGTGTAGAAATCAACAATCTACTTATATTTGAAGTCATTTTGATCAAAAATATAATCAGACACTTTTGAACATTTAGACAGACAAACATATAAGACAATTTAAACTAGAGTGCACTCAGATGGTTTTGGCCAATTGAATTATAAAATCTTTTAGTTATGACTAGTCAAGACTTTTGCAGGTCAAAGTTAACAGAGATCTCATAGAATTAGGGTTAAAGGAATAAAAGCTGTTCTTGACTGTAAATATAAGCCTTTTATAATAAACTTGAAACCAACAAGCAAGGATACTTTTTTTTTTTAATTAAATAATTTTTACATACCTTCTCTACATAGGCCTTTTGGTTTTGTATATCTTTCTTTACCTGTTTCTAATCAGACAAACACACAAAAACTTTTCATGTCAAAAGTATAACTCTTATTTATAGCTTTCCTAATATTTTTCTGCCTCATTTACTATTAATTTTCTATAACAAACTTCAGCTTAAAGTATCCTTTTTCTGTTTTCAGGTTGTTACATTTTAAAATTTGACTGACTGCCAATAGAACAGTATTAACCTTGAGTTTTAGAAAAAAGCAAGTTAACCCTATAATCACAGTTTAAGAATTTGCAATGCAGAAGAAGTGTTACCAAAACTAAATCATTCTCATTAGCAGCTGATTGTCACAGAGCAGAAGTTTTGAGCCACTCCTAGACTGGAGTTGTTTTGAAATCTCTTTCTTAGTTATATGGAGTCCAGGGTCAGCTGCAGTCTGATGGACCTCTTGGAAATGATCTAAAATTAGAGTTAGGGAGGTAGATGAACTTCTTTTCATCCTGTCAGAAAATTAGAGATAAGTGAACAGACAAACGAGAACAAAAGAGGCCCAAACAGAATGTAAGACAAACAAACTGAAAGAACCAGGGACTCTGTCGGGGAATCCTCTTGCAAGATATCAAATAAAAGTTTTAATTCTCTGGTAGTTAATTTTAAATAAGGCCTTATCTAATTAATATCTCCCAACAATTTTTGAAAATCATTCAAAGTTTTCAAATTATCTTTTCAAATCTGTAACTTTTGGGTAATTATTTTTCGAGGATAAAGTTGATATCCCAAATATGAAAAAGGAGACTCCCATTGAAATTTTTCCTAACTGTCCGGCAGCTGTTAATTTCTCACTAGTTAAAGGCCATTAATCAACCCAAACAGGTTTTTCATCTTTCCAGACAATTGGATCTGCATGGGGTGCAGGAATGTCAATGACCCCTAGGGAAAATACCCCAGGCCTTGTCTAGGAGGATGGGCTGTCGGAGTCACAGGAGATTGAATTCCTTGACCTTCCTTTCCTAACCCAACATTAGGCAAGAATCCTTGATCAAACATTTGATTAGAAACCTTTTGATTAGGGCTATACAAATAAACTCCCATCTGTTGCATGACATCTTTTCCCCATAAATTAACCGGGAGGCCAGGAATAACGTAAGGCTGAAAAGTCCCACAGTGTCCTTCAAAATCACTCCAATTTAGCATATCAGTACTTTGTTTAGGATTTTTACTTTGACCAATGCCTTGTAATTGAGAGACAGTCTCCTGCAAAGGCCATGTACAAGGCCACTGGTCAGCAGTTATAACAGAGACATCAGCACCAGTATCTAATAACCCAATAAAAGATTTTCCTTGAATTAACAATTTTATTTCTGGCCTATTAGCTCCAATAGACTGCACCCAATAAACATCTGAGGACCCAAAACCTTTATTCCCTCTAATGGCTTTTTTATATCTTCCTGAAGTGACTACTCTGGGTAAAATAATCAATTGAGCTATACGCTGTCCAGGCTGAATAACAGAAATTTGAGAAGGTGAACAAACCATAATTTTAATTTCTCCAGTATAGTCCTCATCAATAATTCCTGGGGAAATCATAAGCCCTTTCATAGTAGAGGAACTCCTACCTAACAAGAGACCCAAAGTATCTTTAGGTAGTGGCCCAAAAACTCCAGTGGGTAGGGCTTGCATTCCCATTTCAGGGGTTAATACTGCATAGGAGGAGGAACTGAGGTTCAATCCTGCGCTGCCTGAGGTGGCTCGGAATAAGTCCTGAATGGATTTTTTGACTGATTTTGAGGGATCAGATTCTGAAAAGCCCCAAAAGTTTGATACGGGGCCAGGGGCAGGCCCCTCCGTCCATTTCCCGACGGAATAAAATTCCCCATGGCATCTTTTTTAGATTTACATTCATTAGCCCAATGATATCCTCTTTTACATCTAGGGCATAAACCAGGCTGCTTGGAAGAAAGCCCACCTTCTTTTCGTTGAGGGCAATTTTTTATCAAATGTCCTGCTTGACCACAACCAAAACAATTCCTATTATTTCCCTTTTTCTGAGGACTTCTATGTTGCTGAAATAAGACCTCTTTGACGGTCTTTCCCTGTAAAGCCGCAGCCATGGCAAGACCCTGGGTGTAAGAGGGGCCAATATCAGCACACAAACGAACATAATCAGATAAATCAGCCTTCTTTCTAAAAGGATGAAGGGCAGCTTGGCAGGCAGAATTAGCATTCTCATAAGCCAGTTGTTTTACTAAAACTATACCAGCTTCGAATTCTCCTATGACTCTGCTGGCAGTTTGTAACAAGCGATCCACAAAATTTTGAAAAGGCTCATTAGGTCCCTGTCTAATTTTAGAAAGATCTTCTGAGGCTCGTCCAGATGAAGGAAGTTTTTTCCAAGCATTTTTAGCAGCAGTATTAATCTGAGCATACACACCTGGGGGAAAACCTAATTGCTGAGTAACCTCAGCATAAGGTCTCTCTCCTGCTAGCATCTGATAAGTTGTATTAAGTTCTCCTTGCTGTCTGTTAAGATCTGGAATTCTCTGGCATTGTTCTGTATATTCAGATTTCCATAACAAATAATCACCCCAGAAAGACAAGCTTTAGCAATTTGTTTCCAGTCAAATGGAGGGAGAGCATCAGTGGACAAAGAATCTAGCAAGGCTTGAGTGAATGGAGTAATAGGGCTATACTGAGCACATGCCATTTTTAATTCTTTTAATTGTTTAAAAGGAACCAGATTATGAGTTCATACCATATTTCCTTCCCCATCCATTCCCTCAAAAACAGGAAACAAATGAAGAAAATCAGACAAATCCTCCCCATTGATAGAAGCTTGTTTAAGGCTCTGCTGTAATGGGTAAAGAAAAGACTGGGAATTTACATGAAGGGGACGCCAACCATTACAGGATTTTGGTTGAAAAAGTCCTTGAAGGTCAGATGGCTCCATCCCAGGCGAAGCAGCAAATTCTAACTTTTCTGGACCAGGCTTAGCTTGAGTTTTATTTTTGTCGTGCTCCACAGATTCTTCAGTCATAGCAACAAATGGATTCCAAGAATGTCTAGGATATTCTTGAATTATTTCCTCTAAAATTTGTTTTTTAAATTTTTCTCCTAATTTCTCAATATCACAGGTAACTGAAGGAGTTACACCTTCCTCCTTTTCTGGTAATTTTTCAGGTTTTTTAAAATTTTTTTCCTCTTCTGTAAGCATAGATTTTGGATTTAAGCTTTCTTTAATAAGCGACCAAAAACTAGATATCTCAGCGGGAACCACCTTTTTCCCTTCTTTTAAATAATATTCTTTTAAACAGCACCCTACTCCATCCCATGCTTCCACATTTATGGATCCTTCTTCAAGGAACCATGGGCAAATATCCTTCACATGTTTAAAAAATTTTACAAGCTGCTGCTGTTCAACTTTTATACCTCTTGCCTTTAAAAGGTTCTTTAACATATGCATAAACAACATAGGGCTATTTCCTACTCCCATTTTTTTTTTTAAAGAAAACTCACTGCTCCTCCTTTGTCCTTTTGAAGGCCTTTTTGTTGAGATCTCCTTTTTCTTCTTTATCCAGCGGTGTCCTTCACTGTGCCTCTCGTATTCAGGTCCCTGTTCGGGTGCCACTTGTGGGGGACCAGCCCCCACTAGTCGAACAGTACCTGAAGGAGAGAGTGAGGATTGAAAAGGAAAGACACTCTAGGCAGAGTGGAGACAAAAGACTGTCTGCTTTAATTGAGGCAAACCTGGTTCTTTATACACACATTATTAGCACATTATCTTGTGTAGATACACAAGAAACATCTGCAGAAAGACATCACAAGAAAATGTTTAGACACCATAATATTTTACGATTCCTAAGGTCAAAAGGTATTCACATGCACTTTGGGCTGGAATGTGGCTTCATTAAGTTGATAGATTAGCTCCTTGTTAACCACTTCTAGTTTTCTGCATACTATTGTTAGGTGAGAGTTTCAGTTTCCCCACACCCCACATTGTGTGTTGTCTCTTTATTCTGTTGGTGGATTCTCTTGCTGTGAAGAAGCTTTTTAATAAGATAAGATAGCAGTTGTTGATTTTTTGCTTTAGTTCACGTGGGACTGAAGTTTTTTTCATGAAGTCTTTTCCTATGCTGATGTCTTCAAGAGTTCTACCTAACCTATATTCTAGCAAATTTAGTGTTTCTGTTTTAATATTTAGATCTTTGATCCATTTCAATGTTGGTTTACTGCATGGTAAGTGATATAGGTCTAGTTTTAATCTTTGGCAAGTTGAAACCCAGTTTTTCCAACACCATTTATTAAAGAGGCTATCTTTCCTACAGTTAGAGTGTTTAGCTCCTTTGCCAAAGATCAGGTGGTTGAGTGTATCTGGAGGTTTTCTTCATTTTCTAATCTATTCCATTGATCTTCTGGTCTATTTCCTTGACAGTTCCATGCTGTTTTGTCACAGTAGCTTTGTAGTAAAGTTTCAAATTGTGGATTGTAATCCCCATGCCTTGTCTTTGTTGCCTAGAATTGCTTTTGCTATACTAGGCCTCTTCTTGTTCCAAATGAATGTTTGAGTAGTTTTCTCTATTTCTGTGAAATATACTGTTGGAATTTTAATCAGGATTTCATTGAATCTATATAGCAGTTTTCAAAGTATGACCATTTTCACTATGTTGATTCTTCCTACCCAGGAGCAAGGAATATCTTTCCATTTTTTGATGTCATTTTAAGTCTCTTTTTTCAGAATGCTATAGTTTTCAGAGTAGAAGTCTTTTATTTCCTTCATTAGATTGATTCCTAGGTATTCCATTTTTGAGGATACAATTGTGTAAGGAGTTGTTTCTCTGGTACTCCTCTCAGTGAGTATGCTGTTCGTGTACAGGGAAGCTATTGATTTTTGAGTTTTGACTTTATAGCCAGGTACTCTACTGAATTTGTTTATTATGCCTAAAAGACTTTTCACAGAGTTCCTGTTTTCTATATAGAGTATCATGTTATCTCCAAATAGTGACAATTTACCTTCTCCCTTTACTATCTTTATTCTTTTTATCTTTTTCTCTTGTCTAATTGCTGTGGCTAATGTTTCCAAAACTATATCAAACAGGAGTGATGATAGTGGACATTCTTGTCTTGTTCCTGATTTTAGCGTGAAAGATTTCAGCTTTTGATCATTCAGGATGATGTTGGCTGTGGTTTTTTTCATATATGGCTTATAGAAGGGTAAAATAAAGACTATTCCAATTTTATGCAGGCTTTTTAAAAAATCATGAATGGGTGTTGGATTTATCAAATGCTTTTTCTTCATCTGTTGAGATGATCATATGGTTTTTGTCCTTAGCTCTATTAATATAGTATATTATATTTATTGATTTGCATATGTTGAACCATCCCTGTATCCCTGGGATAAATCCTACTTGGTAAGGGCATATGATCTTCTGCATTCTGCTTGCCAGCATTTTATTGAGGATATTGGGGTGTATGTTCATTAGGGAGATTGACCTATATCTCTCCTTTTTCATTGGGTCTTCTTCTGCTTTTGGGCTCAAGGTGATACTTGCTTCCAGGAATGAATTTGTGAGTACTGCTTCTCTTTCTATTTCATTGAATTGTTTAAACAGTAGTGGCAATAACTCTTCTCTAAATATCTTGTAGAATTGTGCAGTAAGGCCATCAGTACCTGGGTTTTTCTTTGATGGTGAATTTTTAATTACATTTTCAATATTGTTGACTGATATGGGGTAGTTTCTATCTTTTATATCTCCTGGTTCAACTTTGGTAATTCATATGCATTTAGAAATATGTCTATTTCTTCTGTGTTTTCTACCTTATTGGAGTACAATTTCTCAAAGTAGGTATTGATGGTTCTTTGGATTTCTGCTGGATCCATTTTGATTTCACCCTTTTTATTCCTCATTGTATGAATTTGGGCCATTTCTTCATTTTTAAATAAGTTTTGGCTAAGGGTTTGTACAATTTGTTTATTCTTTCAAAGAACAAACTCTTTGCTTCATTGATTTTTTTTTGTATTGTTCTCTTAGTCTTCATTTCATTGATTTCTTCTCTGATCTTTATAATTTCCTTCCTTGTATGGCTTTTAGGTTTGTCTTGCTCTTCTTTTTCTAGAAGCTTTAGGTTCAGCATTAGGTTAATTTTGCTCACTCTGTTTTCCTAATAGGAACATTCACTGACATGATCTTCCCTTGTAGAACGGCTTTCATTGTGTCCCATAAGTTCTGATATGTTGTACTGGCATTATCAATAGATTGTAGAGACTGTCTAATTTCTTTAATTTCCTCTGTGACCTATTGGTTGTTCAGAAGGCTGTTATTTAATTTCCATGTGTTCATGGAGTTCTGATTTCTTTTACTATTGAGCTCCAATTTCATTGTGCTGTGGACTATTAATACGTAGGGCATCACTTCAATTCTTTTGCGTTTACTTATGCATGTTCTATAAGCTAGCATATGATCCATTTTGGACAGTGACTTGTGCGCTGCTGAAAAGAATGTGTATTTTGATTTTGTGGGGTGAAACACTGTAGATATGTATCAAGTCCATTCCTTCAGAAGTTTGGTTCAGTTCTAGTATTTCATTGTTGATTTTTTTGTCTAGTTGATCTGTCTATTTGTAACAGTATGGTATTGAGGTCACTCACTACAATTGTATTAGTGCTTATTTGGTTTTTCATGTCCCTTGAAACTTGTTTTGTATATTTGGGGGCATTAGTATTTGGTGCATATATATTTATGATTGTTATCTCTTCCTCTTGGACTGTTCCCTTTACAAGGATTTAGTGGCCTTCTTTGTCTCTTTTAATTAGTTTTTGTTGGAAATTTACTTTGTCTGCAAATAAGATAGCTACCACTGCTTTCCTCCAGGTCCCTGTCACATGAGAACTGTTTTCCATCCTTTTACTTTCAGTCTATGAGTTTCTTTTTTAACTAGGTATGTTTCCTGTATACAGCATATTGTTGGATTTTGCTTCTTAATCCATTCTGCCAGTCTGTTTGACTGGTGAATTGAGGCCATTAAAATTGGTGGTTACAACTGATATGTATTGATTTATCACTGTCATGTTATTTTCCTGTTTCTGGCTCTTCTTTATTTTTCCCCCTCTCCCTTTAATTTCTTGCCTTGCCTGATGGATTTGCTCTCTTGGGTCTCAGGGAGTTGTGACCTTCACTGTCTTTTTCTAGGATTTTAGAATTGTTTGGAGTGCTGGTTTGGTATTTATAAAGTTTCTCAGGTGTTCATTGTCATGGAAGTATCTTATTTTCTCATCAATTTTGAAAGATAGTTTTTCAGGGTACATCAGTGTAGGTTGGAGGTGGTTTTCTTTTAGGGCTTGAAATACCTCACTTCAGGCTCTTCTTGACTTGAGGGTTTGTGTTAAAAAGTCTGTTGTGATTCTAATGGGTTTTCCTTTACATGTTGTTTGTTTCTTTTCTCTAACTGCTCGTAGTATTTTGTTCTTCTGTTGGGTTTCTGTGATCTTGATTATTACATATCTAGGTGTAGATTTTTTATCATGGCTATTTTGAGTCCTGTACACCTCACTTATCTGTTTGTCAAATTCTTTTACTCTGTTTGGGAAGTTTTCTGTCATTAATTTTGTGAACAGTTTTTTTTTAATGTCATTTGTACTTTATCCTGCTTTTTCCTGGACTTCTATAAGTCTTATATTATTCTTCTTTGAATCATCTAGAAAGTGTTGGATTGATTTCTAGTGGCCCCTTACTATTTTTAAGAGATCTCTCTTTTCATGGTCACTGATAGCCATCCTATCTTCTGTGTCTGACATTCTGTCTTCAGATTGGCTCACTCTGCCCTGAATATTTTCAATAGAATTTCTAATCTCCTGAATCTCTGAGTCTGTTTCATGGATTCCATTTTCTTTCTATCTTGGGCGTTCATGGCTTCGATTTGTTTCCTATGCTGGGCATTCATGGCTTATGTCATGGTCCTGAAGTCCTCTTTTTAAAAAAAAAAATGTTTCTGTTCTAGAGTCTCTGACGATGTCTTTCATTCTGCTTACCATCACTGTAGTTATCTCAGAAATTATTTTTGTTTTGAATTTTTCTAGAGCCTCGTTGATCTGTTTTGTTACTTCCTTTGCTATCAGTTCAGGGTGTCCAGGTGGCTGATTGTCAGAATTTTCCACCTCGCTTCCCACATAATTTGCCTTTGTTGAGCTGGAAGTTTGTATCTGCACCTTGCTTAGGTGTCTTCTTATTTCTATTTTTGTTGTTTGTACTGTGTTTGGTTTAATTCCTAGTTTGATACTTCAATATTCCTTATTGTAATTGCTTGCACTTATTATTTCTTGCTTGCATTTAGAACCCTTATGGAATAATTGCTTCTCAGAGGTATCATCCAGGTATAGCTGGTCTTTAGGAAGAGTTGGGGATGGATGGATAGATAGAATAGGGAAAGTTTAGATATGAGTCCAGAGCACACAGGAATATCACACAAACAGTAGGAAACTGTTGAAGACAAGAGAAAGAGAGAACAAAAGAACAAAGAGAAGAACAGAACAACCTAAAAGCAATAGGAAAGCTAGAAACTATTTACTTTCCTTTAAAACTATTGACAATTGAGAAAAAGAAAAAAGAGAAGAAGAAAGAAGAAATTTGAATCAGGACAATAACATGAACAAAAAGGGAGAGAGATGAAGAACAAGGTGGAAGGGAGAGCAAAAGAGCAAAAGAGAGAGAGAGAGAGAGAGAGAGAGAGAGACAGAGAGACAGAGAGAGACAGAGAGAAAGAAAAAAGAGAAAAAGAAGAAAACAGAATAGCAAAACAAATTTTTAAATAAGAGAAAAATAACTCTGAAAGTAAAAATAGAAATGAAGGGCCACCTTCAGTGTATGTCTGCTGTCACAATAGACAAAGTGGGTAGCAGTGTGCAGATCTAAGTCAATTAGTCTCAGCAAGCAAGCAGTAGTCCCCTGAGATTCAGGCTGATTTCTGGCTGCAAGGCTTAAGTTGAGCTCCCTGATCTCCCATAGGGTTGAACTTTGCAAGGTTCTACTGCAGGTTCCAGCAGCTCTTCCCCTGAGGATAGTCCAGGTTCCAATGGGAGGTGGTGATCCCTCCACCTAAGCAACTACAGTGGTCTGGTGTGCCCTTATTGCAGAATTTTCTTCACTTTTCCAGTGGGCTTCAATTTTCATCAATGAACCTGAGAGGCCCTCTTTCTGTTGTTCACTTCTGCCCTATCTTCTGGAGCTCAAAACAATGGCCTACATGACCCCCTGCCCCTCTGCTGTGTGGATCCAAGTACCAGCTTAGCCAATTCAGCTCCTGGACACTGAGGGGTTGTGCTATGGTGGTCCAAGCGGCTCAGCTCCTCAGGCTTGGGGTAGTGCAATGGCTGCTGAGCAGCTCCTGACAAAATGAGGATGCTGCTAAAGACATTGTCAAGAGTAGTGGTTTGTTTATATGAACTGAGGAGAAAATGGAAGAAGTGGAGATTATGACTATAGAGAACTCCACAAAATTTTATTGAGTGGTGAAATACAGTAATAGTTTAATGGAAAAGCAAAAACAAAAAAACAAAAAAACCCCACAAAAAACAAAAAACAAAACAAAATTTAAAAAAAACAAAGAAGTTTGATGGGAATGTGAGGTCAAGCAATTTGTAAAGTAAATGGAACATCCTAGAAAGTGATTATATGCCCATGTGAATGAAACACAATAGGTTGGAGGTAGGAGAAAGACAGGGAATGGGGAAAGGCAGAAGGGGAGAGTGGGGAGAGAGAGGAAGAGGAAGAGAGGGAAGGAAATTGCAGTAAATGAAGGGGATGTTCTTTCTTAGAAGCAATAAGACTTCATCCATTGTAATAACCTACATTTATTGAACTCTTATCAGAACTTTCAGAACTACCCAAAGCACATCACTTGTATTAATTTAATTTTCACAATATACATTCTATTATTACTCTCACCTTAAAAATAAGAATGCTAAGGCACAGTGAGATTTAAATTAAGGTCACACAGCTCATAAATGGTAGAGTATTGTAGGATCATACACTGGAAGTATTATATTACTTGCTCTTATCCACTATTTTTATACAGTAAGTACAAGAAGCTATAGTGTAGGCACAAATATAAGTATATGACAGATACTGTATGCAATGAAAAGATCAATGTCTCAGTTCAGGCTGCTTTATAAGAAAGTATCATGGACTGAGTGGCTTATAAGCAACAAATATTTATTTCTTGCAGTTCTGAAAGCTGTACAACTAAGAACAGAGTACCCTCATGGTCGGGATATGGTGAAGGTTGTTTTATAAGTTGCAGATTGCTGAATTCTCCCTGTATCCTCATACAGAAAATGTATAGTGAGAGCTCTCTGAGGTCTACTTTATCAGGGCACTAAACCCATTAATTAGCACTCTACCTTCATGACCTATCTCCCAAAGACCCCATACCATCACAACAGTACCACAATGCTTGTGTTCAAGTAATCCTTATTTTACTTAATTATAGCCCCAAAGTGCAAAAGTATTGATGTGGAGACACAAGATATTAAATACAGGACAGATTAACTCTAGTATTATGTGGCAGCATTATTGGGCATGCAGGAAAAAACAGTACATACAGTGTTTGGTACTATTCATAGTTTCAAGCACCCACTATGGGTTTTGGAATATACCCCCACAGATAAAGGGTGACAATTACACTAAAAAAATACACATTGAATATTAACGAAATTAGTTTCTTGTGATAATGAGATAAATGTATTTCCAGTTTTTCTTTTTTATGGTGGGTTTGTGTGTGTATGTTGCATGGATTTTTAAACTAATAATTTTTGCTTACCCTTGGGAAGAAAATAGAGAATAGCAGCAAAATGACTTTAACTTTTCAACAGTATCAAAGACCACAAGATACGTTTACTAGTTAATTAAATGACTCAAAATTTTTCTTTCCTTCATTAAAAATACATTTATTTAAACATTTACATACAGTCATCCTTTTGGTGTATAATTCTGAGTTTTGACAAACGTACACATTTAGGTAATTATAACCAACATACAGAAAATTTCCATTACTAAAAGAATCCTTTGTGCTACCATTTTGTTGTCAAGTAGCATGCCAGCTTTAAACCCTGATATTTGGTGATATCTTTCCTCCATCCTTATTGTTTTGATTTTCCAGCAAATATACAAATGAAACAGTAAGTAGCCTTTTAAGTCTGGACTCTCCTATTTAGCAAAATGCATTTAAGATTCATGCAAGTTGATGCATGTATGGTTCAATCATTTTTATTGCTGAATAGAATTTTACTGTCTGGATATACCAGTTTGTGTATCTATGCACCAGTTGGAAAAGTATTCTCCATAGTATTTCCCTCTACTTTTAGTGGTCTGTAGGTCTAGTAAAAGGTAGAGGTAAGATTTCTCACCTAACAGGAGACAGTTTCTTCTGGAAAGTCCAGCTGAGATGTATGCTCTTAGGTAACATGTGCAAAAGGCTATACTGGGACAATTTACTTATCCCTTAAACTATATTTAAAGCTGGGTAGTTAAACTTAACTGAGTAGTATATCATAGAAATAGGAGTTTGTCCTGAGTATAATCAGAAGGTATTCTCAAAGTGGGTCTGAAAAGTATTTTGGAAGCTGAGTCATTGTAAGAATATTTACATTTTTTTAATTTAAAAAAACACTGAAAAAAAGTAAAAACACTCTGAATCACACCATCTTAATTTTATAAAGTGAAAGTTTTTTCAGTCTATCCAATTCTACCTTCAGAAAGTTTACAATTTGGTATATGTATTTCTCATATTTGTCCTACATTTTGAAATTTCTATATAGAGATATTCAATATACGCATATATACACACATATATTTAATACCAAATAATCCTAATTTTTAAATTAATACAAAATCTTGCATATGAGTACAGGTCAGAATATATTCATAGATACATGCCACTATGTAATGGCTGCATAGTTTTTCACTAAGTGGATGAACCAAAAGTTATTTATGACTGAGCAAAAGGTTAATACCCAACTTTCTATTTTTGTGACAATAATATTGAGGTACAATCTATATATCTTACAACTCACTTAAATTGTATAATTCATGGGTTCTTAGTATATTTATAATGTTGCACAATCAACACAAAAACATTTAGAACATTTTCACCAACTTCTAAAAAACCCCATATACTTAGCTCTTACCCTCAGTCCTTTCCATTCCATGGCTTCCCACTCCAACCTAAGAAACCATGAAGCCTCCATCCTATATATTTGCCAATTCTGGACACTTCATGTAAACAGGATCACATTATATGTAGTTATATGTCATTGGCTTTTTTCACTGAACACTCAGGGTTCTTCCATGTGAGTTTGTGCTAAAGTGATCTCTTGCTCAACTTTTGGAAGAGTTTTTGAAGAAATTGTGTTAATTTTCTTTAAATGTTTGATTAAAGTGCCATTTGAGCCTGAGATTTTCATTGTGGGTAGTGTTCATTTAATGTATTTGTTATTAGGTCTATTCAGATTTTTTTTTTTAGTTGTGGTAATTTGTCTTTATGGAAATTTGTGCATTTTATCTGGGTTAATTTATGGACATACAACTGTTCTTATTATTTCTTCCTAATCCTTCTCATTTCTACAAGATCAGTAGTGATAGTTCCCCTTTTTCATTTTTGGTACCAGGGATCGAACTTGGGACCTTATGCTTGCGAAGCAGGAAGCGGAACCACTGAGCTGAATTTCCTGCCACTTCATTTCTGATTCTAATAAATTGAGTCTCCTTTTTTTCCTGGTAACTCTACCAGAAGGATTGACAGTTTTGTAGGTTGTTTTTGTTTGTTTGTTTTTCATTACGTTTATTGGTACTTTTTAGATGTACAGAACAGTTACATTCATCTTTGGGATCTTGTACCTTTACATGATGTACCTTGGCTTTTATTTATTCCCCATACTCCTGCCCTCCCTTCTGTAGTTTTTTATAAAACCAACTTTGACATGTTTCACTGAATGATTTTTTAAGCTACTTATTTTTCATCTAATTTTTTGTATTTCCATCCTTTTCGTTGTTCTAGATTTAGAGCAAGGTGTTAAGGTGCAAAGGGAGGTTATTATTTTGTACTCTTTATTTTTTTATTAGTATGTTTGTGATACATAATAATTATATTGTTTTGAGATCTGATACATACATATAAATATGTCACATCTTGATTCATTTTACTCCGTTATCACCCTCACCAGATCGCCTTTCTTTGGGTAGGCTTTTATCTGTAAATTTCCCAGTAAACATTGCTTTAGCTGCATCCCATTAGTTTTGGTATGCTGTCTTCATTTTCATTTATCTGAAAGGACTTTTTAATTTCCCTTATGATTTCTTTGACTTATTGGTCATTTAAAAGTGTGCCTAATTTCTACATAGTTATGAGTCTCTCAATTTTCTATGACTGATTTTAACTTCATTCTATGTGGTCAGAGAACATACCTTATATGATTTCAGTCCATTTATACTTACAAAAACTTGTTTGTAACTTAGCTTATGATCTATCCTAGAGATGTTTTATGTGCACTTGAGAATATGTATTCTAATGTTGTTGGGTGGAATGTTCAATAGATGTCTTTTATATCTATTTGGATTGGAGTGTTGCTCATCTCTTCTACTTCCTTGCTTATCATGTGCCCATTTATTCCATTACTGGAAATGAAGTATTGAATATTCATTCCAACTGTTTTTGTAGATTTGTCAACTTGGGTTTTTTTGCTTCATGTATTTTGGGGCTGTGCTGATTATAATTTACATTTTCCTGAAAGACTTACCCCTTTGCAATTATAAAATGATTCTTTACCTCTGGTAATATTTTAAAAATAAAGTCTATTTTGTTGGATATTAATATAGCCACTTCACTTATGGTTATTGTTTTCAAGATACATTTGTTCTTCATTTTTTAATCTTCAATCCCTGTACTTTCTAAAGCATGTCTTTAACAAACAGCATAGTGTTGAATCTTGTTTTCTTTGTTTAATTTGACAATCATTGCCTCTTGATTAGTTAAATCCATTCATATTTATTTTCAGTATTGATATGGTAAATTTATAACTGCCATTTTACTTGTTTTCTCTCTGAAGGGTGTTTGTGCGTTAAATATTTTCTAATCTGATATTTAAAGTTCTTTAACATCTTAAAGTTATTTCCTTTGCATTTTCTCTAAGGCTTACCATATACATCTTAGGTCAACTGGATTGGCTAAAGGTACATACTAAATGCTAGTGATATGCAGAAATCTTACTCCTATGTGAACGCATTCCTTTCTTCACATTTTGTGCTATGACAGTCACACATAATATTTCTACATGTTATAAACCCAACATTTCATTGTAACTATTTAATTTTATACCTTTCGAAGACACTGAGAAAAAAAGAACAAGTATGTATTTACAACTTTAAAAAAATATTAACCTTTTTATTTGTCCTTTCTTGTCTTCTTAATTTGTTCCTGTGGACTTGAGCTACCATCTAGGGTAATTTCTTTAGTAAAACACAGCATTATTTCTGTCTGCCTTCTTTCTTCTATTATTGGCAAATATATTACACTATTAAATGTTACAGGCAAAGCAAAGCAACTATATACACACAGTTCTATACAATTTTTTAAAAATTAGTAGAGAATAAAGGAAAGATGAATTTAGATTGCATTTTATAATTTTATAATTATCTCTGTTCCTTTTTTGAGGATAGATTCAAATTATTTTCTGAGGTCACTTGCTTTCCACTTGAAGAACTTCCTTTTCTATTTCCTATGAGTCCTGCTACCAACAAATTCTCTTAGTTTCTTTTATGTGGGAATGTTTTATTTTACTTTCATTTTTGAAAAATAGTTTTATTGTATATAGGACTCTTGTTTGAGTTATTTTATTTGAGCACTTTAAATGTTAGCTCACAGTCATCACTAAAGTTTCTGATGACAAGTGAGTTGTTGATCTTATTGGAGTTCACTGGTAAGTGACAGTTCATTTTTCCTGTGTTGCTGTCAAGATTTTCTGTCTCTGGGTTCCAGTATTTTTATTATGATTCATCTGTTCATAGACTTTTCTTTATCCTACTTGGGATTTGCTGAATTTCCACAACGTGTAAAACAATGCTTCTCATCAAATTTTAAGCATTCAGATTTTCTTTCTTCTCTCTCTTTCCTTCCTTGGGCTGAGACAGGGTCTTGTTATGTAGTTCAGGGTTGGTCTTGAACTTACTATGTAGCCCAGCCTGGGTTTGAACTTGTGGCAATTCTTCTGCTTCAGCTTCTCAAGTGCTAGCTAAGACAACAGATGTATGCCACCATGCGTGGCTCAGACACTATTTCTTGGAATGTTTTTCTACTCCTTTTTCTTTTCTTTCTCTGTACTCCCAATAATCACACACTGAATGCTTAAAGGTATCTCAAAAATCCTTAATCTCTATTTTTATTCATTCTCTTTTCTTTGTTCTTCACCCTGGATAATATCTCATTTAATCCTCACAACCTAATGAGGTAAGTAGTATTATCATCCTCGTTTTGTAGATGAGAAAACTGAGGACCAGATTAAATGACTTATCAAGTTCAGAGTGGAAAGTATGGCTGTGAGGATTAAAGGTTTTACTCCAAAGTTTGTGGCAATTCTTGTGCACCATATTGTTCTTCTATTTTTTCAGCAACCATAAACAAACAACTAGGGGATTTGAGACAGGCTATCTCTCTTCTAGAGAACTCTTTCCATGTCCCTTTGGTATTCTTGCTAGCATGTTCTTCTTCTAAACTTATATAGTTAATATATTACATGTCCAACAATTATTGCTTTGAATTCAATGATTACTCAATGGCATCTAGCTTATTAAATGGCCATGTGAAAATCAATATTTTGATCTAAAAGATTTCAATTATAAAAATATATAATTGTTTTTCAGTACCAGGGATCTAAATCAGGACCTTGTGCTTGCAAGGAAGGCTCAGGGTCACTGAGCTAAATCCCTGGCAAAATATATAGAACTTTAAAGACTGATAAGTTGGTGTGGAACATGTTGACTGGCTTTATGAATCTATCTCCTGTTACTAGTGTTGACATAATAGCATTTGTTGAGGCTTAGGCCTTGGGGCCTGCTCATTTATTTACTGGGTATATAAAATTAGGAATAAGTGTGCCTGAGTAAATAAATATTTCAACATTTAGTTTTAAAATTTTGTATACAGGAGACAGGCCTGAAAAGAATGTTATTTCTAGGGGTAAATATTGAAGATGTCAGAAAATAATAAAGATTTTACAAAATTCTCAGGAATAATCCTATGTAATTTACCTTGAGAAAATAATACACTTTGTATATTACCCTTAATACTCATGATATTGTCTGTCCTATATAGTTATTGATTGTAGAAAATGCATTCTAATGGTCTCCAATAGCTGAAAGCCATTGTCCTAATTACTTTTATTCCTCTCTCAGTTAATTTCTGTTATTCAAACAAATTTATACATGAATCCTAGCTCCAAGATTCTGATGCAAGACTTATCATTTGGGACTATGTATATTCATTTTAGCTATTACTGATCATGACAGTACTATCTGTAGTAGATATGAGAGAAGCAGCCTGGAGATCTGACCGTTGACTTCTGTTTTTTCCGAACTCTATCACCAATATTTTCCCATGTAGTTTATATCCATTTGCTAGATGCAAGGCTTCCCATGCTATCTCCTTACCTAAAAAATAAATAAATAAATAAATAAATAAATAAATAAATAAATAAATAAATAAATTTACATAGAGCGCAATAATTCAACTCAATTCAATTCCAAGTCTAATTTAGGTTGTACTGCCTCAGAGTTAAATGCAAATGACAAAGTAATATTGTTATTTGATTTTATCACCTTTTCTATAATCTCCAATTTGTATAACTCAGAAAGATTAAATTAATGGGTAGCAATAATGACAATAAAAACTCAAAATGGATGTTTGAGGATGTCTCCTAATTCAAAGGTACAGGTAAAGAAATAAGGCTATATGCTAAAGAAATCTAAGTCATAACTATACACAAGCCTCTTAGATATAGATTATAGAAGAACCAAATCTTTTTAAAAATGGCAACACAAACAAAAGAAGTCATCATATTATTGGGGATACTTTGATTCTACTTTCTTTCAATGGGAGAGTAGTTAATCTTTATATGTATAAATAAATTTAAGAATCCTCATACACATTTAGAACTGTTATATATGAGAATACATACTGTCACCAGGAATATTCAATTTATGGATCTCAGAGCCTGAATGAAAGAAATGAGGAAGGAGTGAATTATGGTCAAGAGTCTGTGGAATCATAAGTAAGTAGACAATGTCATTAGACTGAAGAAATTTTTGTCTCAGAAATATGTGCAAATTTTCAAATGTGCAGTATAGCTGTTGTTATGTTTGGCAAAACAGCTATACATTTAAAAAGAGTGTATAAAACCTTTTTTATAATATACTTTTCAATTTGTGGATGACACCATGTGGGGATAGGAGTGCTCACACTTAAAAACACTGAAAACCACTAGTACAGAGGATTTATAAACCTTCAATGGAATATGAAAGGTAACACAAGACTGTAGGAAAACAATGGAGGGGAGTTTGGCAGTACTGGTGTAAAACCACTTACACGTAGATTAGCTTACTGTTTATAAATGATGACAGTTTAAGGACAATTAAAGGTACTGATCTTACCTAACCTCTTGCCAAAAAAGACATACTGGCTGATTTATCACAGAAATCAAGATTCCTATATTATTCCTACACTTCAGTTATAACACTGGAAGCCATGTATTAGCATGCAAGTGACATTTAGAATTTATCATCATTCATTAGTTATAAATTAGTAATGAATTAGTATATTAACTTGCAATCTGTCATAAAGGAGTAGGGCATAAGGCAAGTTCATATATTCTGATCAGAATATCAATATATTAGTGAATAAAGTAATTATAATTAGTGAGTAATGCAATCATAAATTTGACTAGAAATAAAATTTCCAGGCAAAGTTAAACAAATTTTGGTAGGGTAAGCAGGAAATGCCAAGAATGATGAAACTAAGAACACTGGGGTAAGTTTGTCATACATTGTCAACAGAGAGGAGAAAACACAGAAAAGGAGAGGAGGAACACTAAAAACATACTTTCCTTATTTCACCTCCCTTTTCATGTACTGCGGAGAAATAAAAGGGCTGAATCTAACTCAGAGAAGCATAAGTAGTCTCTAGAGAACTGAGGCTAAAACTAAATTTATTATTTACGTGAAGCTACTTACTGGGAAAGGTGATGAAAGCCTGTCCTCTCATCCGTCCAGTCATCATTTGGAACTGAATTGGAGGTCCTTTCCTCGCCTGGAACCGAGCGAATAATGACACAAGATCTCTTTCAGTCACCCGAGGGCTAAGGTTTTTCAAGTATAACACCTAATGTAAATTGAGGATCAAGAGAACATATAAGGAACGTAAGAAAACTCTTTTATTTATGGTTAGAATGGGTTAGTTTCAGATAAAGATGGTGGATCAGACAAATTTATTTAATTTTACACTCTCCAGAGAACCCTCTAAAATTACAGGGATTAAAGAAGTATAGCCCCAAACCAAGAATGACATGAAGATAATATTTTGGAAGCTGGGAAATAATTGGATGAGTAGAAACAACTCAGCACACTAAGAAAGCTGGACATTAAACCAGCAGTGAGGATAAAGGTACAAGATCCCAATGATTGCTGTAACTGTACTGTATACCTAAAATGTACCAATAAACTCAATGAGGAAAAAAAAAACCAGCAGTGAGGAAAGCCAAGCACCTCCCCAATCTCTATTTAAGAATCCTTAAATAGGTGAGGAACTGAAAGCTTCAGGTATCTTTGGAAATGGATGTGAGGGAATGGGTTTTAAATAAGGTTGTTAGGTTGAAAGATGTTTAAAAACTAATTAGATCTTTAATCTCCACAATATGCTCACTGATTCTGATACAATACTGGTGGTTCATTGTTAGAAGATGGGGAATGTCATATAAACTGGAAGATGTGAATACCATTTCTGAAAGCAAGGAGACTAAGAAAAAGAAGGCATACTAAATGCTGGGCTCTCCAGGGCCTTTTTCACCATTAGGCTCCTAGAATGTTTGCAGTACCCTCTCAAGAAAGCATTTGGAAAAGTCTCTTCTGGGGACACTGATAAGCCCCAAGAAGAAAGATGTGAAAATACTGACTTTGGATAGGGAATTTCTCCAACAAAAGGCTGGACTAGACAACGTTAAAGTGAAGTTTAATGTCCACATGGGCCATTCATGTTATTAGAGCTTCCAAACAGCTTTTTAGTTCTTGTTTATTAATAAGCATACACATGAATTTTCAGGCAGCTGAGGAAAACCCCTAATATGTGAAAAACATAACAGAACAAACAGAACAGAAAATAAATGGGAGAAAACAGAGCTCATGAAGGGAGAAAATCTGTAACTGGTATACTCAGTGAAATAAGAGAAAATATTCTATCAATTAGGAATGGGATGCTATTAAGATTTTTAACAGAACAAAAAGTACTTGATGTGATCAAACAAATTGTTATCAGTTTAAAACAGATTGTTATGTCTATGGTAATCACAAATAAAATACCTATAGAAAATACACAGAGGAAATGAGAAAGGAATCAAAGCATGCTGCTATAAAACCAAACCAAACCAAATAAAAAACAAACAAATGAACCACAAAGGCATATAAATGAGAGGGAAAGATTGAGAAAAGATATATAAGACAAACAGAAAACAGTTAACAAATGGCAATAAGTAAATCCTTCCCTATCAATAATTACTTTAAGTGTGAATAGATTACTCACTAAAAGATAGACAGCTGAATGGAAAGAATAAACATGATCCATGTATATGTTGATTAAAAGAGACTCACTTTAGCAAAAAGAGAACTTGAGCAACACTATAGATCAAATGGTCCTAATAGACATTTATAGAACATTCAACAAAACCACAACAGAAAAAAAAAATATATATACATATATATATTCTTTTGGGTTGGTTTTTTTTTTTTTGGTACCAGGGATCAAACTCGGGTCTTGTACTTGTATGGCAGGTGCTGGAACCACTGAGCTAAATCCCCGGCCCAGAATATACATATTCTTTAGTGCACATGAAACATTATACTGGGTAGGTCACATGTTAGGTCACAAAAGCCATAACAAATTTAAAAAGACTGAAATAAAACTAAATGTCTTTATTGGCCACACTAAAACTAGAAATTGACAGGAAAAAAAAACAACTAGAAAATTACAAATGTGTGGAAATTAAACACACTTAGCCAGATGCGGCCACAAACACCTGCAGTCTCAGTTTCTTGAGAGGCTAAAACAGGAGGATCAGTTGAGGCCATGAGTTCAAAACCAGTCTGGGCGAAATAGTGAGACCCTATCTAAATCAAAAGCAAAACCAAAAACAATAACAATTAAAACATGCTCTTGAACAACCCATAGTTCAAAGAAATAAAAAGGGATATTAGGAAGTAGCTTGACACAAATTAAAATGATAAAACAATATACTAAAAGTTATGAGATTTAGTGAAAGCAGCATTAAGAGGTAATTTTACAGCAAAGAAAATCTACATTTGAAAAAAGATATGAAATTACTTAATTTTATACCTCAAAGAAGGAGACAAAAACAAAGAACAAAGTTAGTAGGACAGAAATAATAAAGGTTATACCAGAAATAAATGAAATAAAGAGAGAAAAATGAAGCTGACACTTGGTTTTTGAAAAGATGAACAAAATTGACAGACTTTTATCTAGACTAAGAAAAACAGAAGATTCAAGTAAAAATAAAAAATTAAAGATACTTCAAATAATATTACAGAAATAAAAATGCTTAAGCAAAACTACTATGAAAAATAATACATCAACAAATTGGATTGCACAGAAGAAAAGGATACATTCCTAGAAACTTATAACTTAAGACTGAATCATGAAACAGAATAAGGCAGTAATAAGTAATGACAATAAATCAGGAATGAAAAACTTACTAAAAAAGAAAAGCCCAAGATCAAATGGTTTCACTGGTGAATTTATCAAATATTCAAAGAATTAATGCAAATATTTCTTAAAATCTTTAAAATATTAAAGAAGACTACTTCCAAATTCACTTTAAAAGGCCAGGATTACCCTGATACCAATAGATAGAAAATAGCAGTATAGGCTATTAGATTCAAGATCCTATTAAAAGGATCATACACCATGATCAAGTGGGAACATGGTGTGTGAGCATATTAAAAGGGTTATACACCATATTCCTGGGATGCAAGGATAGTATGATATAGAAAAATGTGCTATAATATACTAACAGAACAAAAGATTTTTTAAAAATCACATGATCATCTCAATAGATGCAGCAAGCATTTGACAAAATTCAATATCATTTCATGATAATACACTCCACAAACTAGTAACAGAAGGAAAATTACCTCAATAAAATAAAAGCCATATATAAAAAGGCCATGGCTAACATCAAATTCAACAGTAAAAAGGAAAAAGCTTTTCCCTAAGATCAAGAACAAGGCAGGGCAGGGGAATGGGGAAAAAATAAGAACCAATAAGACGGATTATGTAAAGGTACAAATTTCCAACAATGAATGTCACTATACTGTATAAATTAAATTACCAATAAAATTAATTAAAAAAAAAAGAACAAGGCAAGGATGCCTACTCTCACCACTTCTATTCCACATAGTACTGGAAGTTATAGCCAGAGCAATTAGGCAAGACAAATAAAATGTATCCAAATCAGAGAGGAAGAAGTAAAATTACCTCTATTGCAGAAGAAATGATCATACACATAAAAAGACTAAAGACCCTTTAAAAGAGAGAATAAACAAATTCAATAAAGTTGCAGGATACAAAATGAACACAAAAATCAGTCATGTTTACTATACACTAAAAATGAGCAATATTAAGATGAAATTAAGATAACAATCCCATTTACAACACCATTAAAAAGAATAAAATACTTGGGAATATACTTAACCAAGGAGATGAAAGATTGATACACTGAAAAAAAATGTTATGGACAAGCTGGGTGTGGTGGTGCACGCCTGTAATCCCAGCACTCGGGAGGCTGAGGCAGGAGGATCGCTGTAAATTCAAGACCAGCCTGGGCTACATAGTGAGTTCCAGGTCAGTCTCAACTACATAGTGAGGCCCTGTCTCAAAACAAACAAACAAACAAAAAGTGTTATGGACAGAAATTAAAGAAGACACAAATAAATGTAAAGATGTCCTGTGTTCATGGATTGGAAGACAATATTGTCAAGATAATGGGGGCTGGAGATTTAGATCAGTGGCCCCCCTGCCTGCCTTGCAAGTGCAAGGTCCTGAGTTTGATCCCCAGTATTGAAAAAAAAAGTATCCATATATCATACCACGATCTACAGATTCCATGCAATTTCTATCAGTCTCAATGTCATTTTAAGCAGAAATAGAAAAGTTCTTAAGAATCATATAGAACCATTAATGATTCCAAATAGCCAAATAAGAAAAAAAGTCTTGAGAAGAAACAAAGCGACAGATCTTACATTTCCTTAACTCAAGACATAACACAAGAGTAATTAAAACAGTATGGTACTAGCATAAACAGACACATAGATCAATTGGACAGAATAGAGAGCCTAGAAATATATCCATGCACGTATAGTAAACTGATTTTCTACAAGTAGGTCAAGAACAGAAAACAGGGAAATGATAGTTTCATCAACAAAATGTTCAGAAAATTAATCACTTGCAAAATAAAGTTAGATTCTTATTTTAAACCATATATGGAAATCAAATCAAAACTGATTTAAAACTTCAGCATAAGATCTGAAAACTATAAAATTCCTGGAAGGCAACAAACATAGAAAAGCTTCTTGATTTTGGTCTTGGCAATGACTCTGATACCGAATAGTTTCTCTGGTGTGAATAATCTGCAATAATACAGGGGATCCTAATAAGATTACTGACATTGAGAAATGGGAAGAAAGGAGCTAAAGGTGTAGGGAAGGCGGGATGGGTAGGGAAAGGGGAATAAGGGAAAAGAAAAAAATGTGAGATAATGAAAAGATGGAAATAAAATGTAATGAGAACCAACCTGTCATGTAAAGGTGCAAGAGCCCAGTAATGAATGTAACTGTACTGTATCCCTAAAATGTACCAATAAACTCAATTAAAGCTGAAAAAAAAAGCACATGCAACAAAGACAGGCAAGGGCTACATCAAACTAAAAAGCTCTGCACAATAAAGGAAACAATCACTGGAGTGAAAAGGCAATCTATTGAATAGGAAAAAATCTGCAAACTGCTTATCTAATAAGGGGTTAAATATATAAATATGTAACTTCTATAACTCAGTAGCAAAAAACAAACAAAAACACCAAATAAGCCAATTAAAATACAGCCAAGAACTTGAATAGACATTTCTCCAAAGAAGACATACAATTGGTGAACACATATATGTAAAGATGCTCAATATTACTAATCATCTAAGGAATGCAAATCAAAACCATGAGGTATAATCTTGTAACAATTAGGATGGCCATTATTAAAAAAAACCAGAAAACAGCAAGTGCTGGCAAGAACATGGAGAAATTGGAACACTTGCACACTGTTGGTAGAAATATAAAAATGTAGCTGCTGTGGAGGACAGTATGGAAATTTCCCAAAAATAAAAGTATATCTATTATACAATCCAACCATCCCACTTTTTGGTATATACTTAAAAGATAAAATCAAGATCTTGAACAGACAGATATGTGTACTTTTATGCTCACTGCTGCATTGTTCATAATAACCCAGTGGCAGGAACAAGATAAATGTCCACTGACAAATGAAAAGATGGAGAAAAGTGTCATCCATGTATATAATTCAGCCTTAAGAAAGAAAATCCTGTTTGGATGAACCTTGTAGACTATATGCTAAGTGAAATAAGCCACTCATAGAAGGACGACTATTAAAAGATTCTATTTATATGAAATGTCTAAAGCAGTCAACCTCATCAAAACAGAAAATAGAATGGTGGTTGGCAGGGCCTGAAAGTGTAAGTTTCTGTTCAATGGGTATAAAGTTTCAGTCATGCAAGATGAAAAAGTTCTATAAGTCTGCTGTACAAAATTGTACTCATAATAATGTATAGGACATCTACAAAGTTGTTAAGCAGGTAGATCAAATGTGCTTTTTAAACACAATACAAAAAACATGGAAGAGAAAAAATAACTCAGACATTAGCTAGCACTATATATATATATATATTTTT
>NW_022900951.1:83339660-83342459 GCF_012274545.1 Fukomys damarensis
CAGGACCTTGCTTGCAAGACAGGTGGGAGAACCACAGAGCTAAATCCCGGGCCCAGCACTATATACTTTTTGAGCTTAAGGGAATAAGGAAAAAATTCAGACAGGAACAGCAAAAACAAATAGCTAAAAAATTGAGCCCACTTAAATGACATAATGAGTGAAATGTATGAATCAATATTTTAAACATTCTTAACAAGGATAAGAATCTTTGTCCTCAAAATTTAAAAACTTGGATATTCATATATTTAGCATTTATGCTTGTTAGTATCTTAAAGGCAAGGGCATAGAATATGTAATTTTTTTTTACTTCAGTAATTACAAGTGATCTTTAGTTTAAGTTTTCATATATTAATCAGGGAAAGCATTATCAAATTAAATAACTACAGAAAAGAATATGTGAAAACAGACTTCATTTCTTATTAGGAAAAACCCATACTAAAACCATTCCCTTTGATGTGCACATTTTTAAAAACTGAAACAGACTTCTAGTCACATTAGCTGTTAGTTTTTCCTTGGATATATGCTCTCTACTACAAAAACATATACACAGACACATAATACTCATTTACAGTTATGTATGCATGCGTATCAACACACATATATATATATTCAAATAGATACAGAGAGATGTAAATATACATAAAGACATTACTAGGTTAAAAAACAAGACGAACATACATGTGAAACAAAAACAACTTTTAAGCAATAACAGAGGATAAAACAGTTCTACTATGCCTATGCAATACAATACAGTACACAGCATGTTTTGAAGTTTATGTAAATGATTATACTGAATGTATTCTTAGGGACCTACCATTTCAAAAACTCTTAAAATTGACTTTAATTTTTACAGCAGTTTTAGATTTACATACAAACAGATGATACAGAGAGCTTCAATATACTCTGAACTCAGCTTCCCCTTTATTAATAGTATGCTACACTTATTATGAAATCATACCAATAAATTATTAACAAAACATAGTTTATTTAGGTTTCCTTAGTTTATACCGTTTTTGGTTCTATGATTTCTTCCAGGTTATTACATGACATTTAATTGTCAAGAGTCTTGAAGCGTCTCTTGGCTATAACAGCTTTTCAGATTTTCCTTATTTTTAATGATCTCGACAATTTTAAGTACTGGTCAGGTATTCTGTAGGATGCCCCACTATTAGAGCTTTCCTGGTGCTTTTCTCATAGTTAGACCGCAGTGATGAGTTAATGTATGGCCACAGAGGAAAAGTAGAGTTTTGGTCCCATTATAATAAGCATATGTACTGTCAATATTGTTATACCTATTCTTGGTCTTCATCACCTGGCTAAGGTTGTGTTCATCAGATTTCTCCATTATTAAGTTACTCTTTTCTTCTGCCTTTACCTTCTCTCATACCCTTTGGAAAAAAGTAACTCTAAGCAGCTCAAAACTAAGCAGTGTCAAGTTAAGCTCTCCCACTCTGCTGTAAAGTATCTACATAAATAATATGGAATTTTTTCATTGGAGATTTATCTCTTCTCCATGCATTTATTTGCTCAACTTGTTATCACTGATATTGTTTTTATCATTGATATTTATTCTATACTTTGGATGACTATCCAACATTTCTTATTTAGTATGTTGCACAAATATTTATACCTTTAGTCACTGAAAATTCTTTCAGTAGGCTCCTATGTTCCTTTGACTTAACTCAGAACAATGTTGGAGCCATTTCTCTAAGGATCCCTGGCTCCTTTAATTACAGAATGGTATAAGAAGCGAATATCAATTCTGAGCAAGCTTGTTCCTACTGAGGCATCCTTTCATTTGTGCCTGCTTGGCTAACAGAGGAAAAAATGTGTTTATACTAATTTGTGTATATGCATTCAAATACTTCTGTGTGCAACCATTTGTATCTACATTAAGTGAAACATAAGTTCAAACAAATGTCCTCAACTCTATTACCACATGGATCATTCTAGCTTCCTCCTTTTACTTATATGTTGTGGGAGCCCGCTGGCATTTGACATTGGAAAAGTAACTTCTTCTACCGTTGAGGCATTGACACAATCTATGACTCTATTTGGCTTTTCTGAGATGAGGGTCTCAGCTATGCAGATGAGATTGACCTGGAGCTCTCTGTGTAATCCAGGCTGAGCTCACTGTGTAATCCAGGCTGGGTTTATGGGATTACCAGCGTTGACCTGGAGCTCACTGTAATTCAGACTAGTTTTATGGGACTACGGGCGTGCACCACCACGCCTGGCTCAAGGACTTTGTTAAATTTGACCTCTGATCTCCTCCCTAATATTGCTTGATGTTTCCTGTTGGCTTGCCTTTAAAAGGAGCTGTTTCTGTGTAATAAATCGGACCTCTTGTCTCCACACTATTGAGTGTGCTGTCCTTTCTCAATCCTCACTCCCCAACTCAGGTACATTCGTGTTGTGATGGCCGGACCGCCACAAGTGGCACCTGAACATGGGACCTGAGTATCGAGGGATCCAGTGAGGGACACCGCAAAGAAGGAAGCCTCAACGAATAGGTAAGCAGCGGTGCATTTTCTTGTAAATATTAAAAATGGGAGCCAGCATTAGTTACATGTTTTTTGTACATACTCACTCCCCAACTCAGGTACATTCGTGTTGTGATGGCCGGACCGCCACAAGTGGCACCTGAACATGGGACCTGAGTATCGAGGGATCCAGTGAGGGACACCGCAAAGAAGGAAGCCTCAACGAATAGGTAAGCAGCGGTGCATTTTCTTGTAAATATTAAAAATGGGAGCCAGCATTAGTTACATGTTTTTTGTACATATTTTTAAAAAAATT
>NW_022900951.1:83342770-83344962 GCF_012274545.1 Fukomys damarensis
ACATGCTTCAATTCCTTTTCAGCAATTAAAAGAATTAAAAATGGCTTGTGCCCAGTATGGGCTGACTGCCCCTTTTACTTTAGCGGTGCTAGATTCTCTTTCAACTGAGGCCTTGCCACCTTCTGATTGGAAACAGATTACTAAGGCTTGCCTAGCTGGAGGAGATTTATTTGTTATGGAAATCTGAATATTCAGTACAATGCCAGAAAGTAGCAGATCTTAATAGACAGCAAGGAGAACTTAGTGTAACTTATGAGATGCTAGCAGGAGAGGGAACTTATGCTGAGGTTACTCAGCAATTAGGTTTTCCCCCAGGTGTGTATGCTCAGATTAATACTGCTGCTAAAAATGCTTGGAAAAAACTTCCTTCATCTGGACGAGCCTCAGAAGATATTTCTAAAATCAGACAAGGGCCGGATGAACCTTTTCAAAATTTTTTAGATCGTTACAAGCTGCCAGCAGAGTCGTAGGAGAATCTGAAGCTGGTATAGTTTTAGTAAAACAATTGGCTTATGAGAATGCTAATTCTGCCTGCCAAGCTGCCCTTCGTCCTTTTAGAAAGAAGGCTAATTTATCTGATTATGTTCGCTTGTGTGTGGATATAGGTCCTTCTTACACTCAAGGCCTTGCCCTGGCCGCAGCTTTACAAAGAAAAACTGTAAAAGAGGTTTTATATCAACAACATAGAAGGGGCCCTCCAAAAAAGGGAAATAATGGAAATTGCTTTGGCTGTGGTCAGGCAGGACATTTAATACGAGACTGCCCACAGCGTAAAAAAAATGGATCTTTCTCAAAGCCTCCTAAAGAACCTGGTTTATGTCCTAAATGTAAAAGAAAACATTGGGCCAATGAATGCAGATCTAAAAAAGATATTATGGGTAATGCTATCCAGTTGGGAAACAGATGGAGGGGCCAGCCTCAGGCCCCATATCAAATTTTTGGGGCATTTCAGAATCTGAAACCTCAGATCAGCCCTCAAAATCAGTCAAAAAATCCGTTCAGGACTTATCCCGAGCCACCTCAGGCAGTGCAGGATTGGACCTCAGTTCCTCCTCCTATGCAGTATTAACCCCTGAAATGGGAATGCAAGCCCTACCCACTGGAGTTTTTGGGCCACTACCTAAAGATACTTTGGGTCTGTTGTTGGGTAGGAGTTCCTCTACTATGAAAGGGCTTATGATTTCCCCAGGAATTATTGATGAGGACTATACTGGAGAAATTAAAATTATGGTTTGTTCACCTTCTCAAATTTCTGTTATTCAGCCCGGACAACGTATAGCTCAACTTTCTTTTACCCAGGATAGTTACCTCAGGAAAATATAAAAAGCCATTAGAGGGAATAAAGGTTTTGGGTCCTCAGATGTTTATTGGGTGCAGTCTATTGGAGCCAATAGGCCAGAGATAAAATTGTTAATTCAAGGAAAATCTTTTATTGGGTTATTAGATACTGGTGCTGATGTCTCTGTTATAACTGCTGACCAGTGGCCTTCCACATGGCCTTTGCAGGAGACTGTCTCTCAATTACAAGGCATTGGTCAAAGTAAAAATCCTAAACAAAGTACTGATATGTTAAATTGGAGTGATTCTGAAGGACATTGTGGGACTTTTCAGCCTTATGTTGTTCCTGGCCTCCCGGTTAATTTATGGGGAAGAGATGTCATGCAACAGATGGGAGTCTATTTATATAGCCCCAATCAAAAAGTTTCTAATCAAATGTTTGATCAAGGATTCTTGCCTAATGTTGGTTTAGGAAAGGAAGGTCAAGGAATTCAATTTCCTGTGACTCCGATAGCCCATTCTCCTAGACAAGGCCTGGGATATTTTCCCTAGGGGTCATTGACATGCCTGCACCCCATGCAGATCCAATAGTCTGGAAAGATGAAAAACCTGTTTGGGTTGATCAATGGCCCTTAAATAATGAAAAGTTAATAGTCATCCGACAGTTAGTGCAGGAACAATTAGATAAAGGCCACATTGAACCGTCTGTCTCTCCTTGGAATTCCCCAATTTTTGTTGTAAAGAAAAAATCTGGTAAATGGAGATTATTACAAGATTTAAGAAAGATTAATAAAACTATGGAAATCATGGGAACATTACAACCTGGTCTCCCCCTTGCTTCCGCAATACCTAGAAATACTTTTAAAATAATTATTGATCTAAAAGATTGTTTTTATACTATACCTCTAGCTCCT
>NW_022900951.1:83348155-83364619 GCF_012274545.1 Fukomys damarensis
CTTCTACCATTGAGGCATTGACACAATCTATGACTCTATTTGGCTTTTCTGAGATGAGGGTCTCAGCTATGCAGATGAGATTGACCTGGAGCTCTCTGTGTAATCCAGGCTGAGCTCACTGTGTAATCCAGGCTGGGTTTATGGGATTACCAGTGTTGACCTGGAGTTCACTGTAATCCAGACTAGTTTTATGGGATTACGGGCGTGCACCACCACGCGCGGCTCAAGGACTTTGTTAAGTTTGACCTTTGATCTCCTCCCTAATATTGCTTGATGTTTCCTGTTGGCTTGCCTTTAAAAGGAGCTGTTTCTGTGTAATAAATCGGACCTCTTGTCTCCACACTATTGAGTGTGCTGTCCTTTCTCAATCCTCACTCCCCAACTCAGGTATGTTCATGTTGTGATGGCCGGACCGCCACAATATGTAAAATTCCAATAGTGAGAAACCTGGCACCCACCACCTACCATCCATTTATATAACTGCTCCATTCCATTATGCATGTTTAGCAGTATTAGCATTGTTAACCTGTACCCTCATGGGACACAACCCTATCAATTAGGGTACAGGGCATACAAATAGTTCCATTTGCCTTTGGTTTTCCATTTGCTAAACATTTCCAAAGAATCTTAGGTCACCAACTTTTCCCCAATCCCTTCATGAAGGGTGTTTTACATATTGGTAATGTAGTTAAATTCTATTCCCACAGCCCTTTTATCACCGGAATCCCTTAAGCTACTAAATAATTTTTAAATATTTGTGACATTAATAGTCATTCTTGGGCTGGGGATTTGGCTCAGTGGTTCTGCTGCCTGTTTCACAAGCACGAGGACCTGAGTTCAATCCCCGGTATCCCCCTCCCCCCAAATAGTAATTCTTGATGCTGCATTATTCTATGTGCTTTGGCAAATATATGGCTTGCCTCCACCTAATGCAGAATAATTTTATTCTCCCCAAAATCACATGCTGTACACATTCTCTTCTTCTTTTCCTTCAAACTCCTGGCAACTAGTTATCATGTTGATGTCTGTATGGTTTTACATGTTCCAGAATGTCATATACTACAATCATACAATAGGTACTCTTTCTATATTAGCTTCTTTCATTTACTAACATGGATTTAAATTTCCTCTATGACTTTACATGACTTGTTAGTTCACTTTTTATTGCTAAATTATATTCTATTGTACAGATCTACCATAGGTGAATTCACCTATTGGAATTTTTTTTTTTGGACCAGGGATCAAACTGAGGACATTGTGCTTGCAAGGCAGGTGTGGAATTGGAAGATATCTTGATTTCTTCCAGTTCTTGGCAATTATAAATAAAAGTGCTATGAACATTCACATGCCACGTTTTCTGTGAGCATAGGTTTTTTTCAAATCAATTGGGTAAATAATTAGAAGTGAAATTGCCAGACTGTATCTAAAACCAAAAATTTCATTTGAAGGAGACTTTCAAATCGTCTTCCAACTATACCATTATATATTTTCATCAGCAATGAGTTCTTGTTACTCCACATCCTGAACAAGATTTGGTATTGTCAGCTTTATTGTGAATTACAGCCATCATGGTAGGTGAATAATGGTATCTCATTGCTGTTTTATTTTGCAATTCCTTGATTAAAAATATCAATGATCTTTCCCCCCCATATGGTTGTTACATTTGTAACTTCTGGGATGAATTATCTTTTGTCCACTTTTAAATTGAGTTGCTCATTTTATTACTCTTGAGTTTTAGGATTTCTTTACCTAGTTTGGATACAAGTCCTTTATTAAACATTTATTTTGAAAATATTTTCTTTCCGTCTGTCAGTCCTTTTAATACTCTTTAAAGTATCTTTCACACAGCAGAAGTCTATAATTTAAATAAAGTATAATTTATGAAATTGTTTTACATAAATTGTGCTTTGGATATAAAAATCTTAAAATATATTACCAAACACAAGTTCAATTCGACTTTGTCCCATTTCCTTCCAAAATTTTTATAGTATTATGTTTTGCATTTAGGTATATAACTCACATTGCATTTTTATGAAAGATGAGTGATTTGTGTTTAGATACTTTTTATGCATGTAGATAAATTTGTTACATCATTTGTTGAAAAGATTATCCTTTCTCCATTGTATTATTGTTTTGTTAAAGATCAGTTCACTGGGCCGAGGAGTTAGCTCAGTGGTGCTGTGCCTGCCTTGCAAGCGCAAGGTCCTGAGTTCAATCCCAGGTAATAAAAAAAAAGAACAGTTCACTGTATTTGGGTGGGCCGAATTCTTAAATTCTCTCTTCAACTCCAGTGATCAATCTATCTTTCCTTTTTCCTCTAATGTTATACCACAGTACTTGAGTTAGGTACTCTTTAAATTGGGTAGTGAGTGTGAGTTCTCCAACCCTGTACTTCTTTAGCATTATGTTGGATATTCTGGATTTTTTTGTTGTTTTTTGGTCATTCCATATAAACTGAAAATCAATTTGTTAATATCCACAAAATAGCTTTCTAAGATTTTGGGGGGACTGTATGTAATGTGCAGATCAATTTGGAAGGAACTGATAAAAATATTAGTCTCTCAATCTATGTATGTAAAATGTTTTATATCATTTAATTTTCCTCAATTTTTCATCAGTTTCACATTTTTCTTCATACAAATTTGAGATATATATGAATACACACACACACACATATGCCTTAAGTATTTAATTGTTTTGGTGCTACTGTAAACAGTACTATTTTAAAATTCAAATTCCAATTGTTCATTTCTGGCATATGGAAAGCAATTAACTTCTGTATATTAAATCTTGTATCCTCCCTATACTCATTTACTAGTCCCAGTTTGGTTTTCGTTCCATTCTTTGGGATTTTCTATATACACAGATGTTACTTGTAAACAAAGACAGTTTTATCTTTCCTTTCCCAATTTATGTACTTTCAACTTCCTTTTCTTTCTTTCTTTTTTCTTTTTTTTTTTTTTTTGGTACTGGGGATCAAACTCAGGACCTTGCACTTGCCAGGCTGACACAGCACCATTGAGCTACATTCCTGGCCTGCAATTTCCTTTTCTTATCTTATTGTACTAGCTAATACTTCTGTGACAAGAAGGAGTGTGGACAGATGAAAAGTCTGATGTAGTTTTTATCTTTGTTCCTAATATATGTGAAGTATTTATTTTCTGTTTTCAAATTTTTTCTTTCTCTTTCTGTAGTTTGAACACTTTATAGCTTAGGTATAGTTTTTGGTATTCATCCTGACTGGTGTTCTCCGAACTTTCTAGATCTGTGGTTTGTTGTCTGCCATGGATTTCAGAAAATTCTACTATTACTACTTCAAATATTTCTCCTTTTCTCTCCTTTTGGTATTCCAATAAGGTATATATTACACATTTTGAAATAATAAAATAGTTCTTAGATATTGTTCAATTTTTTCTAGTCTTTTTTCTTTTTGTATTTCAGTTTGGAGTTTCTGTTGCCCTGTCTATAAGCTTATTGTTTCCTTGCCCCTTGCAACCTAATTATTTGTCTATAACAAGGCACTCTTCAATTTTGTTATAGTATTTTTTTAATATCTAGCATCTCCTTCTGGTTCATTTTTAAAGTTTCTATTTCTCTATATTAGCCATCTTCTGTTGTGTACTTTTACTAGAACATTCCTTAGAATATTGACAAGTTTTTCTAAATTCTTGCATATATGTGATAATTCCAAAACATTTTTCATATTACTTTGGATCTCATGCTTGGTTTTTCTCTTCAAGAGTTTTTTAGGTTTTTCTTTTAGCATACCTTATAACTTTTTTGTTGAAAGGCAGATATAAATTACCAAGTACTGACCTAAACAGGTGAGGTTAATGTGAGGTTGTGTTAATCTGTCCAGGACTTGGACTTTAGGGTTCCCAGAATAAAATTCCATGAAAATGTGTGAGTTGTCTAAAATTTCAGCTGCTAGAGGTTTGTCACTGCCATGCTAGTCTATATTTTACCACCAGTGATTTGCCGAAGTTACTGCTTAAGTGTTACTTCCATTTTATGGTTCCATACTTTCTATTCTTATAAGTAGAACAAGTAGAACTGGGATATGTTTCTGCAATTAAAGTGTTTTCCCAGACTTCAAGGCTGAAGTCTGCTCTGATTTCAACTTTCTAAAGGGTCCAGGAAAATCATTCAATTTTAGCTTGCTCAACTGTTTTTTGTTTCTATAAGATGGAAGTGACATCTTCTAAGAATATGATAGGCTGAATCTGAAAACAGAAATCTGAAGCAAGCTTTTGTTTTTTGAAACCGTCTGAATTTCATACATGTTGATAACTCTAATGTTATTTTGTTCATTATCTTTATAGTTTTCCATTTTATAAATATACCATGCTTTGTCTACTCTCCTGCGGAACATGTATGTTGTTTAAAGACAATGCTACATGCACTCTAATAAAATCTCCTAATGTGTATGTGCCAAGATTTTCTCTAGGTCAGCAGGAGACTGCTGACTTATAGTATATGAGCACCTTCAATTTAACTAAATATTGCCATGATATTCTTGAAAATGGTTGTACTCATTTATATTCCCTCAACAGTATATTAGAGTTCTTACTCCGTACATTCATCAATATTTGGTTTTTAAGTGTATGCCAATATAGTGGGTATTATATATAGTATATACCATTTTATTTTGCATTTTCTTGATTATTCATGAGATTTACTTCTTCCTTTCTTCCTTTTTTGTTTTTTAGATAGGGTCTCCTTATGTAGTTGAGGCTAGCCTTGAACTCAGTATGTAGTCCAGGCTGGCCTCAAACTAACAGTGATCCTCCTGCCTCATGTTCCCAAGTGCTGGGATTACAAGTGTGCACCACCATATCTGGCCTGAGATTTCTTAAATTTATTGGCCATTCATGTTTTTGGCTCTGTGAATTGCATGTTTATATCTTCTTCCCATTCATATTACATTGTTTGTATTTTCTTATTAATTTGTGGGAAAGATTTAACATGACTTAGAAAAGCATAAACCATCAAAACTACTGACAGTTTGACAACAATGAAATGAAGATGTCTGCTCAATAAAAGACATCAGCAACTATGTTAAAAAGATGAGCCACTCACAAGAAGATACTGAATTCACTAAAAAACAGCATATATTTGAATGCAGAATATAGAACTATTACCTATGAATAAATATGGAGAAACAATCAAATTATGGACAAAGGAATGGAAAAACTAACTCATGAAGCGTTGAAGAAGGGCTAAAAGATATATGAAAAAGGTGCAGACTTCACAGGAAATCAGGAATTGAAAATTAAAACAATGCCATGGCTTTTTAAATCTTTTAGGTTCACAAAACTAAAAGTCTAAGCTGGGCATGGTGGCACATGGCTTTAATTCCAGCACTTGGGAGGCTGAGGCAAGTGCAGCTTGGGCAATTTAGTAAAACCCTGTCTCAAAATAAAAAATCAAAAAGGGACAAGGATGTAGTTCACTACAAAGGTCCTGGTTTGATCTCCAGTACAAAAAAGTCTAATACTATTAGAGTCTTGGCAAACTTGTGAAAGAGAATCTCTGATATCCTGCTTATTGGAAGTTGAAGATATACATATCACATACATTAGTACAGTAGTTTCACTCCTAGAACAATAATTCAACAGTTAGAACAATAACTCAAAATGTCATTCTCAGTCCAGTAGCATCAGTATTTCCTAGGAACTTGAGAGAAATGCAAATTTTCTACTCTGTTCCAGAGTAACCAGGTCAAAAATTCTGGGGGAGAATTTGCGTTTTTAATTTAATCAGGTGATTCTGGTACATATTAACATGTAAGAACCACTGCAAGGGAAAGATCCTTTTCCAACTTTCTGACTAAAATCTCAAGAAGAACTTCATTTTATAATGTAGCCCACATACAACTGTCCCTCACCCTCCATCTTCCCTTGTCCAAATGTACACATGTGGAATAAAAGCTTTAATTAGCAGTGATTAACTATATGAAAAATACTTGAATATTTCCTATTATATTCTATTTCACTTTTTAAAATTGCTGGTTGTTGCCTACTAATTGTAACTTAATTTTGAAAAGCAGTGTTCTAGAGAACACTGTGTAATAAAGAGATATGGACAATAATGTTTTAGAATTATCTGTAACAGCAAAGTAATAGGAAAGATAAATCTTCAGGAAAATGGATAAATGAGTTATAGTATAATTCTATCATACAATGCTAAATAGTTTCTTGTATCATTAGAAATTTCAAAAATCAGGTATATTGAGTGGAAAATTCAAGTTACAGAAAGAATCTAACATCATCTATATAGTTTTAAAATATTTATGAATACAGATGATCCTTGACTTACGATGAGTTTATGTCCCAACAAAACAACTGTAAGATGAAAATTATCTTAAGCTGAAAATGCACTTTATACACTTAACCTATGGAAAATCATAGTTTAGCAACACAGTACACTATATCATATCAGTTGATCCCCCTTGTGATCACATGGCTGACTGGGAGTGGTAGCTAGCTGTGGCTATTTAACATCACAAGAGGGTACCACACTACTTATCATTTTCCTGAGGGGGAAAAAAATCAAAATTCAAAGTACAGTTTCTACTGAATGAATATTGGTTTCACACAGTCAAAATTTTAAAATGTAATTTAAGCCATTGTAAGTTAGAGGCTGTTTATAAAGACATAAAATGTGAAAGAAAATGAAAACAGCAAATTCATGATAGTGGTTACATCTGCAAAGGAGAAAAGAGAATGAGATTGGTGAGACATGGATGTCTTCAGGTATATCTGCAATGATTTACTTTTTTAATTAAGTCAGTCTGGTGATTAAGATGCTAAATATGACAGGCTTGTCACAGGTGTTTGCTATATTATTGTATAAATCTTTAGTATATTAGTAATGTTTCATAATAAAAAGTAAATAAAAATCAAGCTGTCCTTGAACAAATAGCAAGAACATATCAGAAATTCAACCACTCAAAGAAAAGTGCTTTAGGCCAGGCGTGGTGGCGCAAGCCTGTAATCCCAGCACTCGGGAGGCTGAGGCAGGAGGATCGCTGTGAGTTCGAGACCAACCTGGGCTACATAGTGAGTTCCAGTTCTTTCTCAACTACATAGTGAGACACTGCCTCAAAAAAACAAAAACAAAAAACAACAGCAACAACAAAAAGTGCTTTATCCTTTACCTACAACAGCTTTTCAAAAAAACACATTCATAGAAACTGGCAGTATTTTTAAATTAATTTAAAATTAATTAATTGGTTTTGTTAATTAGACACAATAAATTAATACTTTAAGGCAGTGGTGGTGAACCTATGGCATGCGTGCTGCAGTGGGCTGTTTGTATCAGTAAAAGCTCTAAAAGGTTTGCTATTATTGCTTTAGGAACTTGTATTCTTTCTCAGTGTGACATGGTAATGATGCATATTCCATTCCCAGATGTAACATATAGCTTGGATGTGAAATAATGAATTGATCTATAAAACAAAGATTATATACAATGTTACTTGGTTACAAGTTGCCAATTTTGCAAGGCTTAGAGGACCTGTGTTTTCACTTTACTGCTTTACAATCAGCAATTTAAGTTATATGTCAAATTAAAGCCAGGTAGAGAACTCTGAAGAGAAAACTCAGATAGTAACTAACAATTAACCCTTCTGACAACCAGTCAATTATTTATTGACTAATTCCAGAGGCACCATGGCTACCAGCTATGGTAGCTGTATGAATACAACTTGATTATTACCAGGCTAGGAAACTGTGGGTCACTTTTCCTTTAGTTCAAAAATTCTAATGGGTATGGATTGAGTCTGATCAAAATTTCTTTAAAATTATAAGGGTGAATTTGGACCTAAGAAAAGCACAAAACGTCATAAGAAATATGCTACTCATATACCGGTAGGATGCAGAGAATGAATAGTCAAGGTCAAGGACAAACACAATCACTGTGCCTATGTCATGATCTTTGATAAAATCAAAGCTAATTTCAAAGTATTACTTTAGGTAGAGGTAAATAAAAATGGAAACATCTCATGTTGTTTTCTTAGTTTTGCCTATACCTTGTTTGGTTCCCCTGGATTATATGAAGAAAACATAGGAATTTTTCGGATCTCTTCCTCTGACAAACGATTTCTTTGGATCTCATCTTCTGGGACAAATTTTATTGTCTGCGTCAGCTTCTTAGGCCCAGTCCAACACTGCTCAGGTGAAAAATCAATAACTTTTGCCACATGGAGACTGGGACCTTTACCCTGTGCTGCCTGTTTTCCCTTGTCCTGGAGTAATGATGGGTTCTCAGCTGTGCCACTATCACCCACTGATGCAGCTGAGACCAGTGAGTGGGAAGCAAAGGGTTCACCTCTCATAACTTGGAACTCTTCAAGACGTTTTTTCATTATCATCTCTTGGTAAAAATTTTCCAGGTTGTTCATAGGATCACCTTTGTTCTTCTTTTGGGGTTCATCTGGATCAAGACAAAGAGATAGGGAAGTTCTACAAAGCCTCCCAGTACAAACTCTGACAAACAAAAATTAAATCCTAGATCTCAGATATCTCTGCTAGGAAAGGTGTTTATAATCTGTGACAAATGACATTAGTATATAGCTATCTTCTAGTGCATTTCAAGCAAGGCCAGAATGAGGGTGAGGCAAGTGAGGCACCTAGGACTCTGAGAATCATGCAAGAATGTATGTACCTCTAACTGATAAAAACACTTGAAAAATATAATATGTTATTACAATTTATGAAATTAATAATTCATCATTATCAACTTCATATTTAAATTGCCTTATCAGGTATTTTTTTTCACACTTGATTATTCAGAATCTAAATCAGTCTTTGCCTGTTAGCATCTCATAAATCCCTTTTATTCTGAAACAGTGCCCTTTTCTTCTATTCATCCAGCCTTTTTTTCTCTCACTACTGTTGATTTATTAGAGAAACCATATTTGCTATATGAACACATGAATTTGATGGATTATTTCTTAATGATGTTAAATTGTTCCTCAATCCTCTCTGTTCCTTTGCAGTTATCATTATATCTAATACAGTAATCATAAGCCATATGTGTGTATTTAAATTTTTAATGTCACTTTCTCAATCAAACAGTACATTTCAAATATTCAATAGCTACATGGCTACTGAATACCACATTGGACAGAACAGATAAAGACTATAATAATTATAAAAGATTATATTTAATAGTGCTGATCTAAAGTTTTAATTTAGATAAATGTACAATATTTTCAGGCAAGAATTTTTCATAGATACATGTATGTTTACTGTATAGCATGATGTTATGGTTTAGATCTAAAATGTTCCCTAAAATACTAATGCTTGGAAGTAGGGTCTGGTTGAAGGGAGTGGGTCACTGGAGGCTGACAGTGAAGGGTATATTACTGTTCCCAATTCCTCCCTTCTATCTGTGCTTCCTGGCTGCCATAAGGTGAGTAGCTTTCTACCACCATGCCATTTTGCCTTAGATCCAGCCAATCACAGACTGAACCCAATGGAAACTGTGAACCAAAATAAATCTCTCCTCCTTTAATTTTAGGTTTTGGGTATTTTGTCCCAGGGAAAGAAAACTCGCTAATACAGAAAGTTGGTAGCAGTGAAGTGCAATTGTTGCTATGAATGTACCTAACCATATGGCTCAAAGAGCCTTTGGAATTGGTTTGTAGGAGGAGGTTGGGAGGTTTAGAGATGCCAGCTAGAGAAGCCTTAGAATACTGTAAATAGAGATTGATGTGAGATGCTGGTGGGAGCTTAGAGCACCACAATATTCACAGGAAACAGGGCAGTAATGGCCAGCCTCATGATATTTCAAATGGGAATGAGGTCTCTGTTAAAAACTGGACTACAGGGCTAGGGATTTAGCTCAGTGGTGCTGCTCCTGCCTCACAAGTGCAAGGTCCCGAGTTTGATCCCCGGCATCACATACACACACACACACACACACACACACAGACTAGAGGGCATGCATACCACATTCTGGAAAAGAACTTGTCTTCTCACAACACTCAGTGAAATAAAGCAGACACATAAAATTAAATATCACATGGTTTTTCTCATATGAGCAACCCAAAGGATAAATAAAGAGCAAAATAAATGACAGATTACAGGAAAGACAGAAGTAGACTTTTTGTAGATGGGAAAGGGTCTTGGGATGGAGGGAGAGTGGGGAGAGTGGAGTGGAGGGGAAAAGGAAGTAAAAAGGATGAAGATGTGATATGTATGTATACCAACTCCTCATTATAAATGTGCTAATTATGCATCACAAATATGTGTTAATGAAAAGTAAGAATTTGCCTTCATTTGGTCTATACCTTAAAGCTTTGGGTAAGGCTGAATTTCACAGTAGACTAATTAATCTGGTGGAGGAAATTTCAAGGTAGCCAAACGCTCAGGTTGTGGCAGCTGTACGGCTAGCTCTTTTTAGCCAGATTTTTAATGAGAATCAAGAGAAAAAAGTAGAGCTAATGATATGAGAAGTTTACCATTTTTTCCAGAAAGGAAGCACCTGCAAAGCTGGAGCAAAGGACATTACGGTTGCTGAAAAGATCAGCATTTAAAAAAGCCAAGTACTTTGTATCAGGACAATAGGAAAGATGCCTTGAGGGCATCTCATGAAATGGCTAGACCCCACATACTGCAATCTCAAGGATGTAAAAAGGTAAACATTTTTGAAAGACTTTGCTTTCAGAAGACAGATGCAGGGTGCCCTGCTCATTCAAGACTGCCTAGGGAAGTGTATGCATGAGTTCAGCCATCCAGACATGCAGAGGCCTCTGCAGTTGTGGTCCAAGGGGACTAGGTTACTGCTCGAGGTGGTGGCAGACGGTAGTATCATTCAAGTGGTGCTGGTTTTTCAGGCATACAGAATGCAACAGTTGTGGCGTCATGGAGAATACTACTCAGATTTCAAGGGAAGGCCTGAAAGGCATGCAATGTGCCCCTGGAAGGGTGATGCATACAGTTGTGAGAGTGAAGCCAAAGATGCAGATGAGACCCAGAAAGTTGGAGATGTCAGGAATATGGAACATCTACTGAAAAAAACCACACATAAAAAGTGGAGTTGGCCCAAGAGGGAATCCATGTGGGCTGCACCAACAAGGCTATAGGGGCAGGGCTGCCCAAGCCCTTTGTAACTTACAGCTCACTATCACCTATCTTGGGTGTTGGACATGGAGCTACAGGATTTAATGTTTGCCCTGCTGAATTTCAGTCTTGCTTCTGTCTGATTCCTTTCTATTCCCCATTCCTCTTTTGGAATGGGAATGTTTGCTCTGTACTAGTGTATGTTGGAAGTATTTAACTTTTTTTATTGTTACGAGAGCACACAGCTAAGAGTTTGCTTTGAGTCCAAAATTTGGATTTTTCAGTAATGCTGAAAATGTTAAAACTTTCATAACTCTTTTGCATAATAAGGTAAACATGCTACTTTTGGGGGCCAGGGTTGCAATGTTATATTTTAGATCTAAAATGTCCTCCAAAATCTCATGTTCCAAAGGGGGCCTGGCCAGAGGGGCAGGTCAATGGGGGCATGACATGGGAGAGTGTATTCTTTTCCCCAGTTCTTATCCTTCTCTTTACGCTTCCTGGCTGCCATGGAATGAACAATTTTCTCCACCATGTCCTTCTACCATGCTGTTTCTGCCTTGGAGCCATCCAACCACGGACTGAAGCCACTGAAATCTGTGAGCCCAAAATAAACTCGCTCTTCTTTAATTTGCAGGTGTCAGGTACTTTGTCTAAGTAATGGGAAGTGACAATATACATGCCACAAAACACATACTTTTTGTGATCACATCTTTAGTGATGCTGGAATTAATCAGTGGGCCCTGGTAATGTTAGTCATATCCCTCTATTAGAATGCTTTTCCATTCACTTTTCACCTTTGAGTTTCATATCCATTGATGACCATTACCTAGATTTATTGATTTATTGAGGTGCAAAATGGGGCTTTCCTAATGTTGTTATTTCATTTGTATTTATTATTTGGATTTCTATAATGAACTTATCATCATCAACTATTTGGTTTCCATAAATACAACTCATAGAGGAAAGGCAGGATAAATGTTTGATTCTTTCCCATTCTTTATCAATCATGAATTTCCTAACCCAAACCTGGAATACTTTTCCAAGGACCTCTGGTTCCTTTTCACTGGGAAGTGGTATTTAGAAACCACAGTGTTGCTAGGTGTGTTCATTACTATTGAATTGTTGGTTCTGGGCCTTTTCAGTGAATAAAGCTAGGACAGTTTTGAGAAACAATAGGTCATGAGTTTATATTAGCATTTCAAATTCAAATTTAAGATTATAAAGTTTTCAAATTAAGCTCCTTGATTTTTTCACTGGTGTTTCTTATGGGCTTAAGATATTGAATCCTTTTTTTGGTACCAGGGATCGAACTTGTGTCCTTGTGCTTGCAAGGCAGGCCACCAAACCACTGAGCTAAATCCCCGGCCCCAAGATATTCAATCTTAATATTATCAAAATGATTTATGAGCTTCTTCCTACAGTTGATGTACAGTATATATTTTTTTTGTACTGGGGATTGAACTCAGGACCTTGCACTTGAGAGGCAGGCAGCGGCACCACTGAGCTAAATTCCCAGCCCCAGTATAGAACTTTTAAATTTTAAAACAATAATATTATTATTATCATCATCAGCCTTAAAACTAGTGAATACAATTTCATATTTTTGCAGTTATTTTCCTTAGAATATATCTTATTAGGAATACATAATTATTACTTTACAGGCACTATAAGTAATTCTTTTCTTTGTGTGATTAAACTATCAATTATATTATTAGGTTCATTTGTTTCAGGTTGCTTTGCATATTATAGATTTTCCTCTGTTTGTGATATTGCAGATTAAACACAGGGTCTTGTACATGCTAAGCAGGCATTCTATGCTGCATCTCCCAGCCTCTTCCCCTTTTTTATTATTTAATTATGCAAAACACAGGATCTAAAGTGAAAACTGTTATATGGTATCTTCACAGAAATTTACTTCCATTTCTGTTCCCTTCATCTCATTGTATTCCTTCCCCATAAATATTTTAAATTTGCCTTACTGTTTCATTTTTGAAAATATAAGCAAATAGGCACATATATACACACATATAAATCCATTAGTTATTCCCTTCTATATAAAGATAAGCTTTGTTCTATAACTTATTTTTTATATTTGATATATCCTAGAGATAATTCCTTATTCGCGTAAAGCACTTCTTCCTTCTCATAGTTGCACAACATTTGATTATGTGATGCACAACAGTTTACTCAATGGATGTACAACAGTTGACACTGACCTTATATCCAGTCTTATGCTGTTATGAATAATGCCCTAAAAGTGGCCTTGTATATATAAGGTTTGGTATTTTTCCAGAAAGTCTTTAAAATAGATTCTAAGAAGTAAAACTGCTGGGACAAAGGGTAAATATGTGTATAACCTTTCTACATATTATTATTTTACTCTGTAGGGGTAGTACTATTCTGTATTTCCACCAGCAACACATAAGAGCACTTATGGAAACATTTCTTAAGATATAAAAAGCACTAACCATTAATGTAAAGATCAGTAAGTTAAACTACCATAAAAAAAGGGACTTTTATTCATCATAAATATCATTAATAAATGGAAAAGAAAAGCCACAGGGTGAAAAAAGATACTATCCAAATAATTATTAGAAGACTTACATCTAGAATATATAAATAACTGTTATAAGTCAATAAGAAAAAGATGGATATCCTTAGGAAAATGAGGAAAAGATTGAAAAGATATCCTCACAAAAGAAGAAATACACATAGCTAATAAATATATGCAAAAGTGCTCAACCACATTAGAATTCTGAGAAATGCCAGCTAAGATTGAGATAAATAAAGAAAACTGACATACTGAGAAAAATGAAAAAGAATGTCAATATCACATATCAGTAAAGTTGGAGAGCAAGTAAAACTGGATGAATATGAGGTATAACCTAAAAATACAATATTTAAATTTTTAAAAATATTTATTACATAAATTGCCAATAACTACCCTCAAAACATTCTCACTCACTAGAAACAAACTTATCTCATCATTCTTATTTCTGAAGCAGTTCAGGGAGTCCTCTTTTGTGAGTTTTTACATTGTTGTGGCTGCCTCAATATCCTGAATCAATTAAAAATGTTTACCTTTTATCATCATGTGTACATTGGGGAAGACCCAAAAAGTACACGGTCACAGATTCCAGTGAATAAGATAGATGAAGACACTCAATTATAATGTTTTTTTATAAGGTTGCCTTTTCACTGCATGGCACTCAGCAGTAGGATTCACTATATTTTTTATCACACCTCATAAATACATGAAAGAAGACTTCCAGAAATGTTTCGGGAAGGGGTCTGAATTGTTGAATAAGTGTGTTTGAAGTGAGGAGGGATATTTTGAGGGAGTAATAGTAATGTATCTTTTCCTGTAATAATTTTTAATTTAAGCATTAATTTATATTTTGATCATATATAGTAATGTACATACTCAGAAATACTTCTTCAATGACCATTATGTTCTGGGCACTATTTTGGGTTCTTGTTATACATCAGTAAAGATTCTGGAAGATAACGAGCAAGATGGTGGCTAAGATAATTTGGTGATCTCTCCCTATACACACTCCAAGTTAAACACTTATTTGCCTATTAAACCATCGGCATACAAGCTAAGGAAATCAAGTGAGAGACCTCAATGCCTGTGAAAAAATACACTGAAGAGAACACAGAGGAAGAAGCTGCCCTGTCTTCTCCAATTCCAAGTAGTCCAACATGGAATCATGTGTCTTTTACATAGTTGGACAGAAAATTAAAATCAGGCCTTTGACTTTAAATCAGGCCCATCACATTGAAATCCAGTGCTAAGCAAAGTTCTATGACCCTACTTCCAGGGCAATACCTGTGGACCAGGCTGTGAGAATTGCCATTAGGTTAAACAACAAAGAGACCACCTCTACAAACTCTCCTTTAACCCCTAGCAACAGGACTCCATCCACTGGGGAGCAGGGCAGGAGAGCTAGTATAGGGCTCTGTGTCAAAGCCCAGTGCCAATCCTGCCATGGTGAGATCCAACACCTAGTAGAAAGTGAAGGCCTCTTACACAGGCCAAAGCTGAAAGACATCTTTATGCCAATGGGAGACACTCAAGTTTTTGCTGCCTCAGTTCTAGCCTTCAAGTTGGCCTGCAGTACAACCTCTCTCTTCCCAAGACTGTGCTGGTCTCTGTGTCTATGAGACTCAGGCATGACCCAGCATAGCACCAGTCATAGTAGCCAAGGAACTGTCTCTACCAAATATCACTCAACCTTGGGAAGCACAGCTATCATTTACAGATAGGGCTCTAGAAGTGTCCTAACACCTGGCAAAGGCATGCGTGCAATGGGACAGAATCACTGTTTCAACCTGCATGACGACTGGCTATGGTATGGGCCTTAGACACTGCAAGTACTTGTATCTGTAAGACTCAAGCACAACTCAGTTTAGCATCACTCCAGGTAGTCAAAGGAGTGCCTTTACCAATGCTACCTTAATCTTGGGTAACATAGTGTGGTACAAGATTCCACTCACTGGGAGTAGGACAGCATAGTAAGCATAGGCTTTACCCTGGTACTAAGCGCTGGGCTGGTGAAATATAAAACTGGGCAGATCTAATGGCCCCCTCAGCTTATCTGCATGTGAGTGGAGCTTCTGGAATAGTTCTAGTGTATGAGAAGACACAAAGTCCCAGCTGAATGGACTTCTAGTGAGAATCATTTGTGAGTGGTTGCAGTGGTCTTGGGTCCTGAGTTTGCTTCAACAGAAGGCAGCCCATAGAAATGTAAGTCTTGGTTATAACTCAGTGTTATACTGGTCTTCGTGGTCTGTGGGCTTAGGGTATGACAGAGCTTGGTGGCTTTTATGGCTAAAGGCATGACAAAGCCAGGGGCTGGTCCATACATGGTGACTGCCCACAAACAGGTAGAATCCTCCAGTGCCTGACCACAGGCCAATAACAGTGAATGGGGCATTAAAGGAAAAGCTTGTGAGGGAAGACTACATTCTTCATGTATTCTACCATTTCTTTTTGAATGATACATGCAAAGAGTACCCGGGACAAACCTGGGTTTGGATTTCCCTCTAGTGCTAAAAAAGTCCTAACACAACAGCAGACTCCTAGCAAATCTGGATATTGGCACCATCTAGTGCTGAAACAGAGAAATGACTATAGATAGGTTCAGTGTCTAAAAAGCCAGGAACAAAGCCAGATTAGGAAGATTGGAATAAATAAATGGAATAAATTAATGCCCAGGAATTTCACAGGCTAACATGCATCAAGAGCTTTTAGAAAACCACAACTTCACCTAGTACTCAAAATAAGGTACTAGCAGGCCGGGGATTTAGCTCAGTGGTTCTGGGGCCTTCCTTGTAAGCCCAACAACTTGAGTTTGATCCCCGGCACCAAAAAAAAAAAAAAAAAAAA
>NW_022900951.1:83364978-83372550 GCF_012274545.1 Fukomys damarensis
AAAAAAAAAAAAAAAAAAAATTTATAATAATAAACATCACTTGCAAAATAAGGTACTAGCAACTGACTAGACAGTAATTTGTATTGCAAATGTTCAGAGAATTCAAAACTGTTGTTTTAAGGAATGAGCTAGAAGAAAACACAAACATTTTAATACTCTAACAGATAAACTTAAATAGATGGAAGCAATTAAAACATCAAACAGAAATTCCTGAGCTAAAAAATATACTCAGTGAAATTTAAAAAGTAATTGAAGACATCAACAGCAGGAAATTGAACTCAAAAACTGGTTATTTGAAAATACGCAGTTGAAAGAGAAAACAGAATGAAAGGGAATGAAGAAAGTTATAGGCACTTTGAGACAGCATTTAAAAAATATTTGGGTTATGGAGTATTAAGAAGGATTTGTGAAAGCCAAAGGGTAGAAAGCTTATTCAAACAAATAATGACAGAAAACTTCCCCCAAGTCCTAGAGAAGGACAGATAGCCAAGTACAGGAAGATCAAAGGTCACCAGTAAAATCTAACTCTACCAACTTTACCCCAAGACATCTCATAATGAAGCTCTCACAGGTTAAGCATAAAGAGAAGATTCTCAAGGCAGCAAGAGAAAAAGAAGCAAAGAACACACAGGGGTGTCCCCATTTGTCTGACAGTAGAAATCTTATAGGCCAGGGGTATGGGATAAGATTTTCACAATACTGATGGGAAAAAAAAGAAATCAATCAAGAATACTGTGCCCAGCAAAGCTACTCTTTATAAATCAAAAAGAAATAAAAGACTTTCTGAGACAAAGGCTAAGAATATATCTCCACTGTACCTCTTCTACAAAATGTTAAAGAAAGTTCTTCAGATTGAAAGAGACTCTAAAGATTGAGAAGAAAATATAGGAAGGCATAAAATGTACTAGCATAAGTAAGTACAAAAATTCACAATGATCTAATATTATAAGAATAGTGATAAACCATTTATATCTTTATATGAAGACTAAAAACAACAAAAATATTAACTACATTAAACTATTAAGAGAGGTGATAATGAAAGATTGTAAAATGGAAAATCAAAGATTCGAAATGTGGGGAGGAATGGAAAACAATTGGAATTTTCTTATGAGTTTATTTTTTCTTGTCCTTTGTTTTTACTCTTTTGATCATATAAAGCTGCTATCATTCAAAATGGCTTGTTATAAATAATACAGTTTTTTGTAAGCCTCATGGTAATTACAAGACAAAAATCTGTAACAGACAAAGCAAAAACAATAGGCAAGGAATCAAAACACACTACTAGAGTAATTCACTTAGCCACCAAAGACTATAAGAGAGGGAAAAAGAAAGGAATTATGACAAGACTAGAAAACAAGTTACTTAATGCTGTAGTAAGAGCTTGTCTACCAATAATTACCTTGAATGTAAATTGATTTCTTCAATTAAAAGACAATGAGTGACTGAACAGGTAAAACAAGACTGAACTATATGTTCCTTACAAGAGACTGACATTATCTCTAAAGACCTATACAGTCTGAAAATAATGGATAGAATAAGACATTCCATGCAAATGGAAGCCTAAAGAAAGCAGGAGGTAGCCATATTAATATCAAATAAAACAGATTTTAAATCAAAAGCAGTAAAAAGACAAGGAAGGTCATTATATAGTGATCTATTCAGAAAGAGGCAATAACAATCCTAATTTTATATATATGCACCTAATATCAGAGCACACAAATATATAAAGCAAGTACTATAGACCCAAAAGGAGAGACATTTCAATACAATGAGTTGTGAACTTTAGTATCCTACTTTCATCAATGGACAGATCACCCAGACCAAAAATCAACAAAGAAACATCAGAGTTAAACTACATCCTAGACCAAAAAGACCTAATGAATATCTACAGAACATTCCACCAACAACTGCCAGTTACACATTTTTCTTATCAGCCCATAAACATTTTCCATGATAGATTATATGAAAGGCCACAAAATGTCTCAACAAATTTTTAAAAATTGAAGTTATATACAGTATCTTTTCTGAAAATAATCCAATAAACTTAAAAATCAATAACATGAAAAACTTTGAAAACCATAAAAATATAAGTACATGGAAATTAAACAACTTAGTTTTGAACAACTAATGTTCAAGAAAGAAAGGAAATTAAAAAGTTTCTTTTTTGGAGATATAGTTCAGTGCAAGAGTACTTGCTTAGCATGTGTTAGGCCCTGGGTTTGATCCCTAGCACTGAAAAAAAAATTTTTAAACAAACCAAAGTAGAGATACAACATACTAAAACTTATGAGACATAACAAAAGCAGTATGAACAGGGAAGTTTATAATAATGTATACATCAAGAAAATAGAACTCAAACAACTCACTTCATCTCAAGGAACTAGAAAAACAAGAATAAATTAAACACAAAAGTAGTAGAAGGAAAGAAATAGTAAACATCAGCAGAAAAATAAATGGGAGATTTAAAAAAACAAAAGATCAATGAAACAAAGTTGATTCTTAAAAAGATAAAATAGATAAACTCTTAGCTAGACTAAGAAAAGCAGAGAGAAGACTCAACTCCCTAAAACCAGTGAAGAAAAGGGAATATTATAACTGACAACATGGAAACATAAAAGATCATTCAAGATTAGTATGAACAACTATATGTCAATAAACCTGATAATGTAGAAATCATGAAAAATAGAAAAGCTGAATAAACCAAAAAGAAGTAATGGAATTGAATCAGTAATAAAAAGCTTCCTATTGAAGAAAAGTCCAAGATCATATGGCTTCATTACTGAATTCTACCAAATGTTTAAAGAACTAATACCAATTCTCTTTAAGTTTTCCAAAAAATAGAAGAGGAAGGGATTCTTTCAAATGCAAACTATGAGACCAGCATTATTCTGATACCAAAACCAGATAAATATACAATAAAACAAAAACTATAGGCCAAATGGAATTGATTCCAGGGATACAAGGATGGTTCAATATCTGCATACCAATAAACACAATATCCCATATCAACAGAATAGAGGACAAAAACCTTATGGTTGTCTTCACTGATGAAGAGAAGGCATTCAATAAGATTCAATGTCCCTTCATGATAAAAGTGTTGAACAATGTAGGCATACAAAGAATGTACATCAACATGATAAAGGTTATTTATAATAAGTCAATAATGAAAGCTTCTTCTCCAAGATCTGTAAGACAAGGATGCCCATTTTTATCACTTTTATTCAACATAATGATGGAAGTCCTATCCAGAGCAGTTAGGAAACAGAAGGTAAAAAAGGTATCCAAATTAGAAAAGAAAGACTGAAGTTGTCACTGTTTTCAGATGACATGATGCTCTACAGAGAAAACCCCAAAAACTTGGCTAAAAAAATTAGAATAAAGAATTCACAAAAGTTGCAGGGTAAAAAATCAACACATAAAATCATTAGCACTATTATATGCCATCAGCAAATTATCTTAAGTAGAAATCAAGAAAGAAATCCCAGTTAAAAGAAGCTACAAAAAGCTGGGTGTGGTGGTGCACACCTATAATCCCAGCACTTGGGAGGCTGAGGCAGGAGGATCTGTGAGTTCGAGACCAGCCTGGGCTACACAGTGAGTTCCACAGCAGTTTGAACTATACAGTGAGACACTGTCTCAAAAAACAAAAACAAAACAAAAAAATCTACAAAAAAGAAATAACCTAGGAATAAAATTAAAACAAATGAGTGAAAGATCTTCACAATGAAAATCATAAAGCTCTGATGAAAATTAGAGAAGACACAAGAAAATGGAGAGACATCCTGTGTTCACAGATTAAATGGATCAATATTGATAAAATGTCCATACTATCCAAAGTGATTTACAGATTCACTGTAATTCCTATCAAAATACCAATGGCAACATTCACAGAGCTAGAAAAAAAATTAAAATTAATGTAGAACCACAAAATCCCCAAACAGTCAAAGCCATTTTAAACAAAAAGAACAAAGGAGGCATTATACTACCTGATCTTAAAACATGCTACAAAATTATAGGGGGAAAAAAGTATGGCGTTGGTATTAAAAAAAATAAAGACATAGACCAACAGAACAGAACAGAATAAAGAGTTTAGGACATATAATGATACATCCATAGCCAATTGATTTTCAACAATGATAGACCATGCACTGGAGAAAGGTCACACTTTTTGAGAAATGGTGCTAGAAAAATTGGATACTCACATGCAGAAGAATGCTAGATCCCTATCTCTCACCAATTGTAAAGATTAACTCAAAATAGGCTAAAGACTTAAATGGAGGATGGATCGCAATCTATAAAATTACTAGAAAAAAACCCTAAAGTAAATATCTCAGGACATTGGAATGGATGAGGATATTTTCAGTAAGATTCCAAAAGCACAGGAAACAAAAAAATACATATTTGATTACATAAAATTAAAAAGCTTCTGCAATAGCAAAGGAAACACTTAAAGAAATGCAGAGACAACCTACAGAGTAGGAAATAATGTTTGTAATATACATATCTGACAAGGGTTTGGTATTCAGAATATATGGAGAATCCGCAAAACAATATGAAAAAAGGGGAAATTGTAAGGTTAGTAAAGCATACTTCTGGGTGTGTCTGGGTGGTCATGCAAGAAAGACTTTACAAAGTATATCTGATTCCTAGTTCTTTCCTCTCTGGTGCTATTCCCCTGCTGTTTCTCTGTGGCCACGAATTAAATAGCTTTGCTCTACCATACACTTCTGCCATGATATTCCTGCCACAGTGCCATCCAACTATGAACTTAACCCTCTGAAACCATGAGACAAATATATCTCACCAGTTTTTAATTGTAGGTGTCAGGTACTTTTCATAACAATGGGATAGTTGACTAATATAGAAAATTGTTATCATAGAAATGTGGTTGTTATTGTGAAAATAAACAAACATGTAGTTAAGAAGCCTTGGCAACCTGTACGCAGGGGTTTGAAAAGATTTGGAGACGAAGGCTAGAGAAAGCCTAGAATGCTCTATTCAGAGCTTGACAGGTGATTCTGGTTAGACCTCAGAACACCAGAATGGCGATAGGAATGAAAACAGTAAAGCTCAGGCTAATGTTTCAATTGAGAATGAGGGTTCTAAAGGGATTTAGGTTAGAGGGCATAATGTTACACTCTGCTCAAGAATGTGCCTATAATTTTCCCATGTCCTGAGACTCTGGGGAGGCTGAGTTTAAGGGTTGAGAATTAATTTATCTGGTGAAAATTTCAAGGCAGCCCAATGTTCAGAATGTGGCAAGAATACTTCTGGCTTTTAGTCAGATTTATAGTTAATCTCTGGAGCAAAAAGCAGGGCAGAACAATTGGAACTGGCTCAAAAGGAACTATGTGTAAGTTGGGGCCAAAGGAGGTATGGGTGCTGAAGAAATTAATACCATTAAAAAGAAACCAAAGGGCCAGGGGTTTAGCTCAGTGGCATCAAGCCTGCCTGGCAAGCACAAAGTCCTGAGTTCGATCTCTGGTACAAAAAAAAAAAAAGAGACCAAGTATTTTGAACAGGGATGTCTTGAAGTCATCTCAGAAATGAGCAAGATTCCACCTATTACAGTCTCAAGGGTATAGAACCTTTCATTTGAGAAGAGAGTCCCTGGGATACCTGCCCTAGAAGTCCTCCTAGGGAATTGGTTCCCTGGGATTCATTTCACTATGCTCAACCATCTAGGCATTCAGAGGTCTAAGCCAGGGTCTAAGGTGGCTTACCTCCTGGTTACAATGATGACACCCAGAGTTCAAAGGAAGGCCTCAGAAGTAGGCAAGTCCTGACAGGGCAGTACATGAAGGTGTGGGAATGAAGGCAAAGGTGTGAAGACCAAAGAAGATGGAGACGCCAGGAACATGGAACACCTGCCAAGGAGAGCTGCAGTCTGTAACTAGACTTAGCCAAGAGAAAGACACTGTGGGGTGCGAATGGCAAGGCCATAGTGGTGGGACTGCCCAAGCCCTTTGGAATTCATATTTGACCAGCATGTGTCTCACATGGTGGATATGGAGCTACAGGACTTAATGTTTGCCCTGTTGGGCTCCAGGCTTGCTTTGGTCCAATTTTCTATCCTCCTATTCCTTCCGTTGGGAATGGGACTGTTTTCCCTGTGCCCTTGTATCTTGAGATTATGTAAGTCATTTCTGACTTCTACAAGTGTTCATAGTTTAAAGTTTGCTTTGAGTCTCAGGAGACTTTGGATATTGACTTTTGAAAAATGTTGGAACTATTGAGACTCTGGAAAATGGAATGCTGCATTTTCAGTTGTACACAGAATAGTTACATTAGGCAGAACTGTGATCTTATTGTCTATATTTGGATATTAAGTATGGTTTAAGAAGATGTGTTTGATGGATTCTGATCATTAATTGTGGCTGTCAACTTGACTGAATTAACAGACACCCAGGAGGTTAGTAAAGCACATTTCTGGGTGTGTTTGGGTGGGTTACAGGGGCAGGAACTTGGGAGTACCTCTGGTTCTTAAACTTTTCCTCTCTAGCACTATTCTCTTGCTCTGCTTCCTGTCTATGATGAACTGAGCAGCTTTGCCATATTCTTCTTCCATGATATTCCTGTCTTGGGGGCCAGCTTACTATGAACTAAATCTTCAGAAAGCACGAGCCAACTTATCCTTCTGTAAGTTGTGTCTGATATTTTGTTTTCCAGCGATAGAAAGCCCAATTAATAATGGACAAGATCTAAATAGACATTTCTCAAGAATACACACAAATGTATAAAAGGTACACAAGAAAACAGCCCAACATCACTAATAATCAGAGAAATGAAAATCAAAGCCACCCTAGTAAGAATGTCTAATATAAAAAAGACTAAGGATAACAGGTGCTGGTGAAGATGTGGGGAATATGGAACTCTTACACTCTGTTGGTTGGAATGTAAACTAATAAAGACATTATGGGAAATAGTATAAAGGTTACTCAAAATATAACTATCATATGATCTAGTAATCCTATTCTTGGATATATATCCAAAGGAACTGAAATCAGTGTGCTGAAGAGATATCTGCAGTCCCATGTTCACTGCAGCAATATTTATAATAGCTAAGAAGTGGATACAAACTAGATGCCTATTAACTGATGAATGGATGAAGAAAATTTGGTACATATACACAACAGAAAATCCTTCAGTCATAAAAAGACATCCCTTCATTTTCAACAACATGGATGGAATTGGTGATCATTATGTTAAGTGAAATATGTCAAACTCAGAAAGGCAAGTAATACAGGATCTCTCATATGCAAAGCTGATCTCCTAGAAGGTAATTAGAATGGTAATTACCAGAGGCTGGGAACAGTAAGGGGGTTGCAATGAGGAGAGGTTCATCAATAGATATGTTAAATAGGAGCAAAAAGCTCTAGGGTACTACTGCACAGAATGATGACTACAGATAACACATACACTGCATATTTCATAAAACTAGAAGAAAGGCTTTTGAAAGTTTTACCACAATGAAATGATATTTTTGAGGAGATAAGTGTTTAACCTGATTTAAATATTACACAATGTATACATGTATTGAACATTACACAGTACCACATTAATATATGTGTG
>NW_022900951.1:83372654-83421853 GCF_012274545.1 Fukomys damarensis
TATATTAAAACATTTTTAAAATAAAACTGATCATAAATGTATAGAGCTAAGTGAATTATATGGTATGTTAGATGGCTATGAGTGAAATGAAAAAAGAAAAAGGTAAACATAAAAGAAGTATAATAAAGTAGTAATGATGTTGATTACAACTTTAATGTTAGTCTGGAAAGGTTTTACTGAGAATGTGACAAATAAGTGAAGACCTGAAATGAGGGCATCTATCTTGGTGGTACTGGAGTGAGAGCCCAATGCAAGTGTATGTCTTAAAATTTTTGAAAAGGCTGAAAGCATACAAAGTATGTTTTCTGACCATAACAGAATTATATTAGTGACCACCTACTGTAAAATATATTGGAAAACACAAATATTTAAATATTAAACAGCATACTTCTAAAGAGTCCATGAGTTAAAAGACTCACAAATTTAAAATATTTTGAAATTAAAGTGAAAATACAACATATCAATATCTGTGAGTAGAGCTACAACAATATTCAGAGAGAAATTTATAGCTTTAAATGCCTATGTCAAAAACAGAAAAATGGTTAAAAATTTGTAACTTCAGCTTTCAAATTAGGAAACTAGAGAAAGAGCAAACTAAACACAAAGCAAGCAAAAGGGAAAAAATCTAAGTCTTAGGAAATAAATCAATGTAACAGAAAACAAAAATAGAGAAAATCAATGAAATCCAAAGCTGGTTCTTTGAAAATTTTAAACCACTAAGCCTAAATGACTAAGAAAATAAGAGAAAATAAAAATAACTAAAATTAAGAATTATAAAGGAAACATTATTATTCACCCTACAGAAATGAAAAATGATTATAGGACTATTAAGAATAACTTCAGACCAACAAATTTGAAAGTTTATATGAGTGGAACAATTCACAAAAAAATACAAACTACCAAAGCAGAATGAAGAAAGAGAACAGCTGAATAAATCTAAAACAAGTAAAGAGGTTAAATTAGTAATTAAACTATCCACAAAGAAACTTGCAGGTCCAGATGACCTCACTAGTGAATTCTATAAATTATTTACAGTAGTAATACAATTCCTGAACAAACACTTTCAAAAAACAGAGGAGGAAGGAATAATTTCCAATTTATTCTATTAGTATTATATTAATACCAAAGCTAAACAATAAACCACAGACCAATATCCCTCATTGAACACATATGCAAAATATCCTAATTTAGCTACATATAAAAAGGACTGTACACATGAGGTTTATCCCAGGAATGTAAGTTTGGTATTAATATCTAAAAATCATTTAATATTATATCATATTACTGGACTACAACCTTAAACCACATGATAATCATACAGAAAAACTAAACAAAATCCAAAACTCATTCATGGTAACAGAAGGTGATAGCTTCAACATGCCTGTGGTAGACTGAATAATGGTCTCCCCAAAGATGCCTAGGTCCTAATTGCTGAAATCTGTGAAAAAATAAATTACATGACAAAAGGGATCTGCAGATGTGATTAAATTAAGGATCTTGAGTAGAGTTATCCTGGATTATGCAGGTAGGCCCAATATAATGACAGGTATCCTTATAAGAAGTAAATAAGGGGCCAGGGATTTAACTCAGTGGTACCGCCACCTGCCTCACAAGCTCAAGGACCCCAGTTCATTCCCTGGTTCCAAAATAAAGAAGCAAATAAGTAGATCAAAGACAGTATAGAAGATATGATGATGGATGAAAAAGCTGGAGTAATATGAGGAAGAGCCCATGAGATAAGGAATCTTGGTAGCCCCTAGAAATTGGACATAGCTCACCTAGAGTTTTCTAGAAGGACGGCAGCCCTGTCAACGTCTTGATTTTAGAACTTCTGACTTCTGGAAACAGAAGGAATCTGTGTTGCTTTAAGGCACCAAATTTATGGTAGTTATAGTATCCACTAGAAAGTCACACATTACCAAAAAGTGTGTACAGAAAACCTAGAGCTAAGATCATACTTAATGGTTAAAATTGAATGCTTCCCCCATAAGACTGGGAATAAAGCAAGGATGACAGCTCACACTACTTCCACTCAACATTGTACTGAATGTTTTACATAGTACAAGAAAGCAGACAAAAAGTCTTCCACAATGGAAGGAAGAAATATAATTGTCTTTATTCCTAGGAAATATGAATTTCTACATAGAAACTCTGAAGGTACCCCATAATAAAACCATTAGAATAAAAGAATTTAGTCATAGGCTATAAAACCAACTGTATTTTTATATACTTGATACACTAATTAGAAAATTAACTTCCATAAACAGTAGACTGAAATGTAAAAACTGAAAAAAAGCATAGAATATCTAACCTTGATTTCAGCAAAGATTTCTTAATTATAATACCAAAAGCCCAAATTGTAACAGAACCAAATGATAAATATAATTAAAATTAAAAATATTTGTCCTTCAAAAGATACTGTCAAAAAATAAAAAGCAAAGCTGCAGACTGGAAGAAAATATTTTTAAATTGTATCTTATAAAGGACCCTTACCACTCAATAGTAACAAAACCAAATCAAAAAGTGGGGAAAAGGCTTAAGTATACATTTCACCAAAGGAGGCATACGAATGTTTAGTAAGTGCATGGAAAGGTCTTCAAGATCATTTATTAGTACACAAATTTAAAATAAACATGAGGGGGGCTGGGGATTTAGCTCAGCAGTTCAGTGGCCTGCCTTGCAAGAGCAAGGACCAGAGTTCAATCCCCGGTACCAATAAATAAATAAATAAATAAAAAATAAACATGACGTATCAGAATACACACACTAGAATAACAATAACAAAAAGGACAGGTAATAAGTATTGGCAAGAATGTGGAGAAACAAGAAATACATTACTGATGAGAAAGTAAAATGGTTCAATCACATTACAAAACAGTTGGGCAAGTTCTCAAATGGTTATACATAGTTATCATATGACCCAAAATTCCACTCATCCAAGAGAAATAAAAATATGTTCACACAATAATTTTTACACAAGTGTTCACAGTAGAATTATCCATTACAGCAAAAAAGTAGAAACAACTCACATGTCATCAAGTGGTGCTGAGACTTTTAAAAACATGGTGTACCTATATACCAGAAAACTATTTAGTATAACCCTAAAAATATTATCCTACCTGAAAAAGTCAGATTCAAAAGACCATATACTGTAAGCTCCTATTTAAATGAAATAGCAAAAAAAGACAAATTTGTAGACACAGATAATTGGAGTACACGTTACAGTTATCAAATGTGTTCAAGCTCAATCTAAGTAACTTAGCAACTTAATGAGACCTTGTCTCAAAAATAAAAAGTATAAAAATATATATAGCTCAGGGTGAAAGCCATGGGTTCAATTTCTAGGATCAAAAAAAATTCTTAAAAAATGATCATAATTCTATTATTGTACAAAAGAATGTCTTAATCTGGGGAGATTACATAATGATGTCATAAAGAATAAACCTCATTTCACCTGACATTTACTTAGCAATAGACAAACTATATACATACCTACATATTAATATATAGGGAGAAAAAGGCAATAATGCAAATATAGCAAATGACAACATTTGTTGAACACAGGTGATTGGTATCGGTGTATATTAATTTTTCTCAAGGTTTGAAATTGTTCAAGGTTGAGGAAAATAATACTTGACTAAAAGGTAAAAAAGTGGCACAAATAAATATTAATTATTAATAAGGGGAATAGAGAACACAGTGAAGTTGGGCAGAGTGATGCATATCTGTAAGCCCAGCATTCTGGGAGGCTGGAGGAGGATAGCAAGTTCAAGTCCAGTCCAGCCAACGAAGTGACTTAGCAAGACCCTGTCTCAAAGTAAAAAACAAAAAGGCTCGGGGATGTAGCTCATTGCAAAGGCCCTGGATTCAATTCTCAGTATTGAAAAAAACCAAAACCAAAACCAAAAAAATCAGAGGGGTAGGGAGAGAGAGAAAGAGAGAACAATGAAATATAACTAAATACCCATCATACTGGAGTCTGCAATATCCATTATGGGCAAGGATATAGATCAACCTGAATTTTCCTATGTAGTTGTGCGATTTTAATTTTAATCCCTGCAGAAATTACTTAACATTTATCAAAGTTGAACATGTGCAAAATCTTCACCTTCAACTCCACTCCAATGTACATACCTCAAGAAATTCCTGTATATGTGTCTGAGGATTTCTATGTAAAAATGATCATAGTAGTAGAACTGATACTAAAAGCCCCCTACAAATGGGAACCCAAATATCCCACTATGGTAGAAAAGTAAATTATGGGAGAGAGACAAAATGGTGGAACAGTGAGGGCCAGCAACTCAGCTTCTCCAAGACAAAGTGCCTAAAATCTGGAAAACAGTAGCTTGCAGAGGAAACAGCGTAAGTGGATAGAACCACGAGGGAACTGACAGAGGAGAAAAAAACAGGATTAAGTGATACAGAAATGGTGGAACACACAGCAAAACAAAGACTATGGTGCCACTGAGAGCCATGAAGAAAACTAAAATTAACAGCATTTCTGGTCATGGAGTACCAGAAAGGTACACTGGGGCCAGGAGAATCTTATGCAGCTAGAGACAGCAGGAAGAACTCAAAACCTCACTTCGCAAGTGGCTTTCCAGAGTCAACAGTTGATGAGTGACTGTCATATGAGCACCAGAGTACAAGGTCACATGGAGCAGGAGCTGGCGGGGATGCCACTGCAGAGAAAAGGCTGGGTGTCTGAACCTGGGTCTCAGAACAGTCCCTTGCCTGCTTCACATTGCCAAGTTCCCATAGTAGATGAGGGAAGGACATCCATGGGAGACTGCCTACAGCTGGAGAGCAGACTGGGGAGAGACATACTGAGAAGTAAGGACTGATGATCACAGACTCAGTTGCTATAGTCAGAGGCAATTTCAGCCTGAGTTACACAGGACTGAAAACTTCACACTGATGCAGTGTTTCCACTGCTAAAGAGAAACCCAAAACAATGTCTTAAAGTATGTTATTTCTCAACTAACCCTGATAGATACCACTGTAATTGTTTAGTCTATCACTGCTCTAGTTGAATGGTTACATAGAAATAATCATGACTCAGTGGACAATTTACTACCAGTGAACCTGTATGCTGAATCTACCATCACACCTAGAGAGAGGAAGAGCAAGAGTTCTTAACCCAAGAACTCCGGCTGTATCAAACTCCGTAAGAATGCTTGATACCTGGCAGAAAGAGTTCCTGAGTCTGAGTTAACTTTAGTATTCTGGTGGAGGTATCAGAGGAGTTATTACACTCAAATTCTCTGGCAAAGATTAGGATTACCCAATTTACATTCCTATTGGCCATCTTATTAGTTTAAGTTTTTGTATATTTCTTGATTTATTTAGTAACGTGGAGTTATGTCCTTTTATGCTTGCATTTGTTTACTAGGTTGTTACTCTTATGCATTTCTTCTTTCATGGGCTCAGATTTAACAGGTGTCTAGTTTCTCTGCATCATCTTGGCTCTTCACCTAGTTTCTTCACCACAAACCCTCTAGATAATATCATTAACTTATTTCTTTATTCTTTTTCAACTTGTAAACTCCCTGTCCTAAGTTTTTAAATTCACCATAGCTTCCTCACAGTCACTTGTATCTTCACTAATTTGTAAACCTTCCTCATCCTAAGCATATCTTACCTAGCTTAATGTCCTCCCTATAAGCAAGTTTTGATAACCATGTAGCTTTTCTCAATCACAAAGTGAATCCCCTTTCTCCCATATCTTGTCTTTGCCACCACAAAATGCCCTCTGAAAACTCTCAGTACTAAACCTTCAATTCAATGAAAAGTATTTCAATAAAATCAGATCCCACATCAAGCTTTTCTGCTCATCTGCCACTATTCTCCCCTTTAAACTTCCCCCTTAGTATCTAACACTACTCATCCAATGACGTCTCATTCTCCCCACCCTACGTCACCTACCTCACTGCAGAGCAAGCACAAATAAAAGACTGTCACAGGATGCAAAAATAATAGACAAAGGTGGAAAAAAATAACTGCAAGGACTAACATACAAAAGTGTTGTAAAACCGAATCTATGGATCCTGTTATAATTAGAAGCAATTATTTTGGCAAAACTGAGATATGGGTGAAATCATTTAAAGTAAATAACAGGATAAATACTAGCACTGGACATACAAAGGTGAAAATTATTCATGGGATGCAACATTCTACCAAATATCTCCTTTTAAACCACAAACTCTCCTCACTCCTCTAGTTCCTAACCTGCAGTGACCCCTCCCAAAAAAGGGAGGAGAAAAAAAGAGAATAGGGAAACAAGGAAGTAGAAGATCTCCAAACACCCCCATCCCAACTCTCCCAAGGCAGAGCAAAGGGTCACAGAGGGAGAAGAAAACAAATACCAGGCAGCAGATATGTATGAAAAGTTCTTAGATGGGATGAAGAAATAGGTGAGTTCAAAGAGGAAATGAACCAAAATTTCACAGCAATTATACTCAATATACCCATGGTGAATTTTGGGGAAATAGGTAAGAAACTGGACAAGCTAACCAAAACAGTTCAAAATCTAAATGACAGATTCAACAAGAATATGGAATCCTCAAAAAGATGTCAGACAAATATCTGAAACCTATACATCTTAGTAATATCTGTCAATGTTAACAGCTTCAACTTTCCAATCAAAAGACACAGACTGGCAGGCTGGATCAAAAACAGAATCCAACAATCTGTTACATTCAAGAAACTCTTCTGATCCAAAAAGATATTCACAGACTGAAAATTAAAGTATAGAAAACAACATTTCATGTACCAGTACTGGGAAAACAAGCAGGGATGGCAATTCTAATATTAGACATGGTCAATTTCAACCTAAAACTGATTAGAACAAAGTTCATTACATACTAGTTAAGGGAACAATCCAACAAGAAGAGATAACATTGATAAACATATATGCAACAAATACTGGACCATCTATCTTCATAAAACAAAAACTGATACAATTAAAAGATCAAATAAACATTAATACAATCATAGTAGAGGATTTTAACACCCTACTTTCGTAAATAGATAGGCCAACAACAAAAAAAAAGAAATTTCAGAGCTAAGCCACAGCCTTGAACATATGGACTTAATGGATATATACAGAGTATTCCACTCCTCTACAATAAAGTATACATTCTTTTCATCAGTAGATGGTATTTTTTCCAAAATAGATCACATACTAATCACAAAGCCTGTTTAAGTAAATATAAAAGAATCAAAATCACTCCATGCATTCTATTAGACCACTGTGCAATAAAAATAGAAATCAAAGACAGAAAAAAATTCAGAAAAGGAAAAAGCTCCTAGAAAATTAACAACATACACCTAAACAAGCAATGGGTCAAAGAAGAAATTTAAATATTTTCTGGAAGTTAATGACAGTGATTGCACATATCGATGAAACTACTGAGACCTTATGAAGGCAGGCTTAAGAGAAAAATTCATAACAAATCAATGCTCCCAAACAGAGCAAGCCCAAATAATTCACCTTATAAGAAATCTTAAAATACTTGAGAAACAACAACAAACCAACCCCCAAGAAAAATTATGGAAGGAAATTATAAACATGAGAGCAGAAATCAATGAAATTGAGACTAAAACCTAACAACAACAAAAAGCTTGATGAATTGTACAGCTGGTTCTTCAAAAGAATAAAGCATTGTAATTGACTACGTAATAAAGAATCTACCTACTGAAAAAGGCCCAGGACCTGACTGATTCACTGCTGAATTCTACAAAACATTTAAGGATGTGATATTATAATACTCTTCAAGCTCTTCAAAGAAATTGAAAGGGGTGGAGTGCTCCCAAATTCTTTTCTGGAAGCCAATAATACCCTGATCCCCAAACTGGATAAAGACCCAACTAAAAACAAAACTACAGACGCAAAATTCCTCAACAAGATATTACCAAATGGAATGTATCACATTATAAGAAAGCTCATACATATATCATGAACAAGTAGGTTTTATCCCAGAGATGCAAGGATGGTTCAATATACGTAAGTCAGTAAGTGTAGTATATCATATAAACAGGAGCAAGGTCATATATCATATCAATATGATATGATCATATCAATAGACACAGAAAAGACTTTTAATCAAATCCAACACCTTTCATGATAAAAGCCCTGAAGAAAACAGTTATAGAAGGACTATACCTGAATATGATAAAGGCTATGATTGACAAATAAGTAGCCAGTATCATACTGAATTGAGAAAAACTGAGAGCACTACCCTTAAAATCAGGAAAAAGTCAAGGAAGTCCACTGTCACCTCTTCTGTTCAACACAGTACTTGAAACATTAGCCACAGCAGTTAGAGAAATATAAGGTATACATATAGGAAAGGAAGAACTCAAACTATCATCATTTGTAGATGACATGATACTCTACATAGAAAGCCAAAGAACTCCAGAAAAAACCTCATAGAATAATCAACTTAAGCAAAGTAACAGGATACAAGATCAACACAGAAAAATCATTAGCATTTGTATACACTAGCAATGAACAGGATGAGAAGGAAATTATGAAAATAATACCATTCACAGTAGCTTCAAGAAAAATGAAATATCTAAGATGTAACCTAACTGGGGAAGTGAAAGACTTCTAAAAATAAAAATACAGTACTCTGAAGAAGGAGATTGAAGAACACATCAGAAAATGGAAAGATGTCCCCTGCTCCTACATAGGCAGAACCAATATTGTCAAAATGAACATACTTCCAAAACTGTTACACAGATTCAATGTAGTCCCAATCAAAATACCAACAGCATACTTTGCAGATCTAGTGAAAACAATCCTTAAATTCATACAAAGCCAGAAGGAATCCAGAGTATCAAAAATAATTTGGGGCAATAAAAGCAAAGCAGGCAGCATAGCAATCCCTGACTTCAAGCTATACTACAAAGCAATAGTGATAAAAACATCATAGTACTGGAACAAAAACAGACACATGGTTCACTGGAATAGAATAGAGGATATAGAAAATTTCCCTAGACATATTCAGACTATTTGATCTTTGACAAGGGGCCAAAAGTATATGTTGGAGGAAAGATAGCTTATTCAACAAGTGGTATTGGGAAAACTGATAATCTGTTTGCAGAAGAATGAAACTGGAGCCTTATCTCTCACCGTATACTAAATTAAAATAAAAACGGATCAAAGACCTAAACATTAAACCTTCTAGAAGATAAAATAGTAAAGCCCTTGAAGACACAGGTATAGGAAAGTATTTTCTAAATAGAACCTCAATCACACAGCAAGAATAAACAAGTGGAATTATATCAGACTAAAAAGCTTCTATACAGCAAAATATCAACAGGTAGAGTGAAGAGACAACCTACTGAATGGGAAAAATGTTGTTTCTGTTAGTACTTAGAGGACTAATATCTAGAATATAGAAAGCACTCAAAAAATTAAACTATCTAAAATTAAAGACTCAGTCAAGCAAAGGGCAAGAGAAATGAACAGCTACTTCAGAGAGAAAAAAAATAGATCAACTAATATATGAAAACATGATCAACATCTCTGACCATTAGGGAAATGCAAATTAAAACAAAGCTAAGATTCCATCTTACTCTGGAAAGAATGGCAAGTATTAGAAATTAAATAATAACAGGTGCTGGCATGGTTGTGGTGAAAAAGCAACCCTTGTGTATTGTTGGTGGGAATGTGAACTAGTACAACCATTATGGAAATCATTATGGAGATTTCTCAAAGAAATGAACTTAGAATTTCTACATGACCCCTTCTAGGTATCTTCCCCAAATATCTTAAGTCATCATACTATAGTGATACATTCATACCAATGTTTATAGTACCACAATTTGTAATAGCTAGATCATGGAAGAAGACTGGATACCTATCAACACATGACTGGATTAAGAAAATGTGGTATCTGTATATAATGAGATACTATTTGGCTATAAAGAATGACAGATTTGAGACACGTAAAGGAAAATGGATGTACCTTGAAAATATGTTGAATGCAATAGACCAGACATGCAAGCTTAAACACCATATGGTATTTCTCATTTGAGTAAGGCAACATACAAATGAATAAAATGATAAAAGATAGAAAGGAGCAAGGGGACAGTTCTCTTGTAATAGGGAAGTAACCCATGGGAACAAGGGTGAGGGGTGCGGCAGAAGGGAAGGGGAAATGAGAGGAATAAAGATGTGTCAGGAACCTAATAACCCCTATTTGTGTAAGCACTATTTGCCATAACATGAGCTAAGACAAATGATATCAACAAGTATGGAAAAGAGGATAGGGAAACTGGAGGAGGAAAGAGGAGGGGGAGGGCAACTGAAGGGGATTTAAAAGAAAAGAAACAAGCTGTAATATATACAGGTATCTACTCTTCAAGATAAATGTAAACTGTATGAATTCTAAACCTGTTTTAATAAAATTAAAAATTATAAGAAAAAGAAAAATTGTGGTAGGTTCATATAAAGGAATACTACAATGAAAATGAATGAACTTAGACCCTTATCTTTCACCACTAGACCCTTATCGTTCATCATGCACTAAACTAAAATCGAAGTGGATTAAAGATCTAAATATTAAAAAAGAAACACTAAACTTGCGGAACGATAAATTAGGCAGAAATCTTGACATTGGCATAAGAAAAAAACTTTATGAACAAATCCTCAGTAGCACAGGAAATAGCAAAAAGATTCAACAACTGGGATCTCATCTTATTAAAAAGCTTCTGCACTGAAAAAGAAACCATCAACAAAACTAAGAGACAACCTACAGAGTGGGAAACATTTTTTACCAGCTGCTTCTCAGACAAAGGACTATTATCTAGAATATATAAAGAACTCAAAACAACCAGCCCCCCCAAATATAAAGACCCCATTTAAAAATGGGTATCTGAAATGAACAGACATTTCTCAGACAAAGAAGTAAAAACAGCAAGTAAATATATGAAAAAATGTTACACATCACTGGTCATTCAAGAGATACAGATGAAAACAACACTGAGATTCCACCTCACCCCACAAAGAATGACTGCTATTAAGAAATCAACCAATAACAAATGTTGACGGGGTTGTGGGGAGAAAGGAACCCTTCACCATTGTTGGTGGGAGTGCAGACTGGTGCAACCACTATGGAAATCAATAAGGAGATATCTCAAAGAGCTGGGACTAGAGGTTCCATTTGACTCAGCCATCCCTCTGCTGGATATCTTTTCAAAAGAATTAAAAGAATCATATCACAGTGATATATGTGCACCTATGTTTATAGCGGCACATTTTGTAATAGCTAAAACTTGGAAACAGCCCATTTGCCTATCAGTTGGAAACTGGATACAGATGTGGTTTTTCTATAAAATGGAATACTGCTCAGCCAAAAAGAATGAGAAATTAGAGTCATTCATAGGAAAATGGATACATATTGAGGATATACTCTTAAGTGAAATAAATAAGTCACACATGTGTAAATAGCGAATAGTTTCTCTGGTGTGAAAAACTATAATAGTGCATAAGATCCTAATGAGATAATTGACAATGTGAAATAGGAAGAAAAGGGCTAAAGGTGTAGGGAAAGTGGGAAGCGTAGGGAAAAGGTAATAAGGGAAAAGAAAAAACATTTGAGAAAATGAAAAAATGGAAATGAAGTGTTTGTAAATGGGGAGGGGAGGAGGGGGTGAAGGGAGAGCAGGGATAAGGGGAAAAAATGAGAACCAAGACCTGGCATGTAAAGGTACAAGATCCCAGTAATGAATGTAACTGTACTATATACCTAAAATGTACCAATAAACTCAATGAAAAAAAAAAAGAAAATGAACAAACTATGGCTCATAGCAATATGAAGCCCACCAATATAATATTAAATAGAAAAGAAGGACCCAATGGAACATATATAGTAGAATTTGTTGATATAATGCTTACACGTAAGCAAAAACATGGTCTAAACACGGTCTAGTGCTGAATATATAGGTTTTAAAAAGACAAAGAAAAGCAAGGAAATGATTATTATAAATCAGGACAATGATTATACCTAACGGGGAGAGAGTTGTGATTTATGAGGTATAATACAAAATACAATGAATGTTTAAACTTTTCATATATTTACTATAGTAAAAAAGATATACTACTATTAGTCTCCCTCAAAATATTCCCCCTCACTTCAACACACTTATTCCATCATATTTGCCACTCTCTGAAACAGTTCAGGAAGTCCTCTTTTGTAAATATCTTTAGTTGTGCTGTCATGGCTACCTCAATGTGTTGAATCAATTCAAAATGTTTACCTTTTATGGTCCTTTTGACTTTCAGAAAGAGCCAGAAGCCACATGGTGCCAAATTCTGTTGTCATGACGGAGGGTGAAACTGTGTGCCCATTTCTCAGGCCATTTATATATACATTGTTTCTTAAATGCTATAATAAGCTCTTACAGTATTTACAGTTTATTATAGTGTTCCTGGGTGCAAACTGCCCATACAATTCCATCATGACCAAAAAGCATAACTAACATCACCTTGATGTTGAGTCTTGATTGATGTGCTTTTTCTGCATGAGAAATCTCAAACTTGGTTTCAGAATCATAACTATAGACACACATTTCACCTCCATGATGACATTTCTTAAAAAGCTGGGATCTAAAGCAGCATAACTGCACAACTCCAATAACATTGACAAAATTTCATGTTAATGTGTTGTTCATGATTCATGATTTATGGCACATTTTAAAGCATCCTTCTCAACTATGGCTCACAACCAACCAACTGCACTGAACAGACTGAAAGTTGTCATACACTGTTGCTAAGGTTCAACATGCAGCTTTTTATATTGAAGATCTCTGCCTGTGCATGGAAAGGCATGCAGCAGCAGTATTCACCATACTTTATTTTAAATCACAATGCTTACAAGCCACATGTAGGGGTTTTAAAGTATTAGCAAAGTTCTACCACCTATCTAACTGAACATACATGTTTTCAGCACTCTTAGTATTACCCATCTCATTTTTATAAAATATGGTTTGAAAAATTGTGAACAACAGGTGAAGAAGTAGCAGTAAGTGAATGTACTGGGTTGAATAATATTCCTCTAACATTCATTTCTACCTGGACCCTCAAAATTTGACCTTACAGTCATACCTTGGTACTCAACTGTTTTGAAACTCATCAAATTTGGTACTTAATGCTTTCTGATGGAGAAATTTTGTCCTGGGATTCATTGTTTGTTTGGTATTTGACATGCAAGCTAAGATATTGGATGTTGATTGTTTTGTGATTTGCTACCTTTCCAGCCAAAACAATTTGTTTGGTACTCACCATGGCTACTTGTTGCAACCTCCTGGAGCCAATTAATGATGAGTACTGAGGTTTCACTGTATTTGGAAATGAGGTTTTGCAGATATCATTAGTTAAGATCAAGTCATAATTGATTAGAGTGGGAGCAAGGTCCAATGACTGATGTTCCTATAAGAAAGCCATGTGAAAGCACAGATACATTCACATATAATAAATGGTAAGTGATGATGGAGGCAGCAATGGGAATGATGTACCTACAAGCCAAGAATTGCCAGAAAATACCAGAAGATAAAAAAAGAGGCCTGAAACATTCTCCCTCAGGGGCTCCAGAAGGGCACATCCGTACCAACTTCTTCTTCTTCTTCTTTTTTTTTTTTTTTTTTTTTTTTTTTTTGGTACTGGGGATCGAACTCGGATCCCTGTGCTTGGGAAGCAGGCGCTAGAACCACTGAGCTAAATTCCCGGCCCCCAACATCTTGATTTTGTACTTCCAACCTACATAACTGTGAGAAAATAAATTTTTGCTGTTTTAAGCCACTCAGTTTATGATGTTTGTTATGACAGTCCTAGGAAGCTAATACAGATTTTGTTCCTGGGAAGTTTGATGATGCTGTAACAAATACCCCAAAATATGGAATTGACTTTAGAATTGAGTAATGAGTAAAGGCTTGAAGACTTTTGAGATTATTAATAATAAAAGCTCACATTTTCTTAAGGACAATTAAAGGCAATTCTGGTAAGAGAGCAGAAGGAAATGAACAAGATAGTAGAGAAAGTTTCTACCATCAAAAACTATAGATAGAGGGCTGGGGATTTGGCTCAGTGGTTCCACTGCCAGCCTCGCAAGTGCAAGGGCCCAAGTTCGATCCCTGGGACCAAAATAAATAACTAACTAACTAAATAAATAAATTAAAAAAAACAAAACTACAGATAGATAGATAGATAGATAGATAGATAGATAGATAGATAGATAGATAGATAGATATGCTTCTGGTGAGACCTCAGAAGGAAATTATGAACATGTTACTACTGGACACTGGAGGAAAGATGGTCCTCGTTAAACAATGGCAGAAATTGGCTAAAATGATTTTTGCTGTTGGGTAAAAAGTCTAATTTATAAATGATAAACTTAGATACTGAGCTGAGAGATTTCCAATCAAAGTGTGGAAGATGTAGGCTAATTTATTTTTGATGCTTATAATAAAATGAGAGAGGAAAGAGATAAATTGCAAAAGGAAGTGTTAAGGAAGAAATGGGCTAAAGGTGTAGGAAAAGTGGGAAGGATAGGGAAAAGATAATAAGGGAAAAGTAAAAAATATGAGAAAATGAAAAAATGGAAATAAAGTTTTTGTAAATGGGGAGGGGAAGAGGGGCTGAAGGATGGGCAGGGGTATGGGGAAAAAATGAGAACTAAGATCTGTCATGTAAAGGTACAAGATCCCAATGATGAATGTAACTGTACTATATACCTAAAATGTACCAATAAACTCAATGAGGAAAAAAATTTAAGAAAAAATAAGAAAGAAAAACCCAACATTTGATGACCTAGAAAATCTTAAGCCTATTCAGACAGCATGCTACAGAAAAAGGGAAAGTTGTAGTTGGACAAACTTTCACTGAAGAGATTAAGCAAATGACTCATGGATCCAAACAACCATCTCAGCAGAAGCCAGAAAGGGAGATGGAGTTATCTACAAAGGACCCCTACTGAACTCTCATATCTAATGGTATGGAACTCTTGACACATTATACTAACAAAACTTTTGACAATTTTTTATCAGTATAACTAGTGCCAGCCTGGTATGAAAGAGACAGACATAAGAGAAAATAAAGAAAGGATAAGTCAGGGCTGGGGATTTAGCTCAGTGATTCTGGTGACTGCCTCGCAAGCGCAAGGACCTGAGTTCAATCCCTAGTACAAAAAAAAAAAAAAAAAAAAACGATAAGTCTAACAGTAAAGCCATGGATAGAGACCAGAGAGATTGGGATGGTAGCTACCCTGGTGGGCTGAGGGAGTGGGCCCAAAAGACAAAGCACTGAGATCAGAGCACTACTCTCAGGTCTTGTAAACTAATGGAATTTTCCCTGCTGGGCTACAAGCTTACACAGTAACCCCTTTATTCCTTCCTTCTCACCCTTTCAGAAAGGGAATACCTAACCTACACTGGTCTCACCATTATAAATTAGAAGCAGAAAACTTGTTTTGTAGTTTCACTAACCTCTGGTTAAAAGGACATTTTGTCCCAAGATGGATCACATCTAAAGTCTCACTCCTACCTGATTTAGATAATGAGACTTGTGGCCTTCTGAGTTGATATTTAGGTGAGATTTGGGACTTAGACTTGATGCTGGAATGGTTTACAACTTTTGGGGATGCTGTGATATAGTGAATATATATTATATGTGTTGAAAAGATGTGTATTTTTGGTGGCCAGAGGGCAGATTTTACTGGATTGAACAGTTTATCTCCAAAATTCATGTCTACCTGGAGACTCTGAGTGTGACCTTCTTTGAAAATAGGTTCTTTGCAAATGTAGTTATATTAAAATGAGGTAATGTTGGATCAGGGTGAGCTCTAAATACAATGTCTGGTATACTTATAAAAGGCCTTGTGAAAGGGCTGGGTTCAGTGGTACACACTTGTAATACCTATGCACAGGAAGCTGAAGCAGGAGGAATATGTGCAGACAAGTTTGGTCTACATAGTGAGACCTTGTCTCAAAAAAAAAAAAAAAAAAAAAAGACCACATAAAGACACAAACAAGGGGAGTGCCACTGGCAGACCAGAACAATTTTTCTGCATATCAGGAACACTTAACACCAAGAATTGCTGGCAGGTAAAAGAAGCTAAGAGTCAACAGACACATTCCCAGAGCCTGCAATAAGACCATTGCCCAGCTGACTCCTTGATTTAAGACTTCTATCTTCTAGAACTATGGAAAGAATAAATTTCTGTTATTCTAAGCCACCAAATTGGTGGTAAATTATTACAGCACCCCTGGAAAACTAATATAGTTATTACAGAAAACTCTTTCAAGAATTATATTGTTATAAAGGACAAACTATTGATATATACAATATGAATGAATCTCAAAAACATTACATTGAATTAAAGATGCAATCTACAAAGAATACATACTATATGGTTTCAGTTACAAGTTCTAGAAAAGTGAAAGTAATCTGCACTGGAAAAAAATCAAAACATCAGCTGCCCCTCAGAGTGTAGGACAGAAGTTACTGGAAAGAAATATGATGGAACTTCCAGGGATGATGACAATCTTATGTGTTGACAAAGGTTAGGTAACATGCATTCCATAGTATGCTTGCTAGAGATGGTGTGATGACTGTGTGCATCTATACTCAAATCCATGCTCAGAAATCATACATGTGTCTGTCATATGAAACTGGCCATAGTAGAAATACGTAGACCACAGAAACTAACAAATGATACAAATCAGGGCCTTTTATATTTCTGGAGAGCTGCTTGTTATACATTTACCAATACATCACCACAAAGATTGATACACTAATCAAAAGCCAGCAAATAAATAGATTATTGAATTTAATTGCATGAGAATTTTACAGCAAGAGAAAAAAATGTAAATAAATATCTAACTCTAGCTAAGAATATGAATGGGGATGTATTTGGGGACATGTATTTACATCGGCAATTTTTAGAAAATACATTAATAAAATGGACTGGGGGTGCTGGGGGATTTAGCTCAGTGGTTCTGCCGCTTGCCTTAAAAGCATGAGGTCCTGAGTTCAAGCCCCAGTACCAAAAAAAAAGAAAAAAAAAAAAAAACAAAAGGACTGAGGTATGATATGTAATAAGGTAAAATAATATTAATGGTAAAATCTATACAGTAATATAATGGTGGTGTGTGATAAAATCCTTCCAAATTTTCTGTATGTTTAAAATTTTTCATTGAAAATAAAGAATAGAAATCTTTTCCCATTTCGATATCAAAAATATTAACATGTATTTAATCCTACATTTTTAGAACTTTATGTTTCATTTTTAAAATTTTCATTTTTAAAGTTGCTACTTATTATAGTATATAGTGCAAGGAGAAAATTTAAGTATATTTTCTGCTCAAGTAGCTAAAGAACTGAAGGGCATTCTTATTTTTCATCATATTCTTTAGATAGTTTATGGTAGGAGTATGTACAGCATGAAAACAGGGAAATGATACGAAATTAAAGTCCTGAAAGGAGTGCTCGCTTTGGCAGCACATATACTAAAGTCCTGAAAGGAAAAAGCAGTACTGAGTGAGGTTCCTTGGAATAAGAGGGATAGGATCTAACACTAAGATAAGATTAGCTTGAAGTGCTAAAGACTTCTAGAGCTCTGAGTGAAGTGGAAAGAAAGTGAGAGGGTGCAGAAGTTAGCAGAGAATGACAGGGTGTAAATAAAAATCCTCATTTCTGTGAAATTGGACAGAAGGCTAGCCACTGAAAATAATGAAATAGGAAAAAGTAATAGAGACTTAAAATAGCATTGCTAGGAATGAAACAGAGAGCTCACTAGGAACTAGGAGTCAGACTGCCAGACAAGAAAGAAGGCTCTAGACAATACCAGAAATGAAGAATTGGTAAAAGCACCACTGACCAAAGTTATAAGATTTTACTTCTAATAATGCTCACAAGGCATGATGCAGCAATAGTGAAGTCAATTAGTTGACTAATTCAGGGTTGAAGTTTTTCTAGGTGGGTATGATGCACGCACAAGTAAAAAAGGAGAATTATTCATTGGCAAGAATGTGGTTAAATAATAGATGAAGTAGTCTGAGAAGGAAGTGGATGCAGGTAGTGACTGATAGACTGGGAGAAAATAAAGTTAAGAAACTGAAGATTTCAACAGCATTAAAAAGATGGTATATGAAGGCTGGGCGTGGTGGCGCATGCCTGTAATCCCAGCACTTGGGAGGCTGAGGCAGGAGGATCGCTGTGAGTTTGAGACCAGCCTGGGCTACATAGTGAGTTCCAGATCAGTCTCAACTACGAAGTGAGACCCTGTCTCAAAAAAGCCAAAAAAACCAAAACAAACAAACAAACAAACAAAAAAGATGGTATATGAGCATAAGAGAGTTGTGAGAGCCAGAATACTGGAGTTTATTTCAGAATCAGTATATTTATAGAGATGATATATCTTGTGTTTCTACTGATTTAAATTTTTAAAATGGGATATGCATAACTCCAAAAAATCATCTCCAGACATAGTAAAACCACACTTAACAACCAATAAATCTCTCAATACACATATACAAGTGTTGTGGACAAGGCACAGACTTTTGTATAAGGTCATGGATTTGAGAAAGTCACCTATACTACTCTGAAACTCAATTTTGTTATCTATAAAATGGGTATAATACCACCACTATCTCATAGGACTGCAAAAGGTTTAAATGCATTAATTTGAAAAAATGCTTTAGCACAATAATTGGTACCAATAAGACCTCAAAAACTGTTAGTTATTAGGACTTCTGTTTTGTGTAAGATGAAATAAATACACTTTACCCTGTCTCTTTCACTGAATAGTGTGATAAAACTTGGAGAGAATGTATGGCACATTTAAAGACTGTGAAAAGTAAATGGTAGCAAGTAGAATGGATAAGAAGCCCAGAATTTGAATTAAAGTATCCATTCATGGTCAGACATAGCATAATTAAACTGCTGAAAATAACTTTTGCGGGGGTTACCAGGGATTGAACTCGGGCCGTTGTGCTTGCAAGGCAGGTAGCAGAACCACTGAGCCAATCCCCCAGCCCTGAAAATAACATTTTAACCTTCATTCTTGGTAAACTGATCTTCCACCAAAGGGTCATAATAATTCAGTGAGAAAGAATAGTGTTTTCATAAAAAGTGCCAGGACAATTGTACATTATATATACAATAAGATGAGTACAACCCTAAACCTACATCATATGCAAAAATTAATTTGAAATACTTAACAGACCCAAATCTGTGAGTTAAAATTATAATCTTATGAAACACATATGAGAATATCTGAATAACCTTGGTTTAGAAGGAAATTTTCATTACAGAACCAAAAGAAGTAATAAAAAATTAGGTAGATTTCATCAAAATCACAAACATTAGAGTTTCAAAAGATCACACTAAGAGATACAACGTCAGTGAAAATAGTGGAGTAGAGCTCTCTGAAAAGTTTATTCCTAAAAAAAAAAAAATGAGAAAACTAGCAGGAAAAACCTTCAAAATCAACTTTCATAATTCTGGAAAAGAATGAAAGGCTTGAAGCAATCTAGGGGGTACCTCTTTATCAAAAATAGCTGAATCTCAGGAAGAAAAATGAGTCTGTCTGTTATAACTTGCCCTATTCCCATCCATTTTTCCCAGGTCTATGACAATCTTGAAAACCAATGATATAAAATCAAAGAAAAAACCAAGAGCAGGGCAGTCACTAAAGGGGAAAGAATAGGGTTGGAACCTCTTGGAAGTACCATTCCCAGGGAATACTCACTACTTAACCTGTCTGGTGGTCTCAGGTGAAATTCCACAAGCAAAATTCTATGTGACCAGACTCAAAGTTCATGTGCGCACATGCAAAAAGTCGGGGCCGGGGAATTTGTTCAGTGGTTCTGGCATCTGCTTCCCAAGCACAAGAACCCGAGTTCAATCCCCAGTAGCAAAAACAAAACAAAAACAAAAACACCCATAAAATAGCATACCAGAAAAATCAACTTACATAAAAGAAGGAATGAGTGAAAGAATAGAAAGAAAAAAAATTATTCGGATCTTGATAAATGTAATTGTACTGTATACTTAAAAAGTACCAATAAACTGAATGAGAGAAAAAAAGAGAAAAAAACCTATATAAGACATACAAAAAAAAATAGCAAACTGACAGATATAAATCCTAATCTTATCAACACATTCTAATTAAATATATTAAACAAACAAAACATTCCACTCAGAAAAGGAGAGTGTTGGGTGAACTGATTTAAAAAAGGAAACATACTCCATCTATTTGTCATCTGTAAGAGACAAACTTTAGATTAAAAAACACATACAGGTTGAAAATAAAAGGATAGAAGAAGATATCCATGCAAATAGGAACAAAGTGCAAAGTAGAAATGAGTTTGTATTTTAGGGTGTTTTGCTTGTTTGTTTGTTTGTTTTAGTAAAGGCCTCATTATATAACTAGGCTGGACTTGAATTTGCAATCTTCCTGCCCTAGCCTCCCAAGTGCTTGAATTATAGGCATGTACCACCAAACCTGATTAGGACTAGGTTATAGAAATTTAAGTTTTCTCTCTTTTAAATTGATTAGTCTAGCTAAAGAATTGTGAATTTTGTTGATTTTTTAAAAAAGAAACAATTTTTTATTGTATCACTTTTCTCTATTTTTCTCATTTATTTTTATTCTAATCTTTATTAATTTCTTCAGTTTAAGATTAGTTTGCTTTTCTTTTTGTAGTTTCTTACAGTGAAGTTTCAATTATTAATCTAAGATCCTTTCTTTTTTAATAGAGGCATTTACAACTATAAATATGCCCCAAAACTACTTTTACTGTATCCCCTAAGTTTTGGTGTGTTGTATTTTTATTTCATTCATCTCAAAATATTTTCTAATGCCACTGTGACTTCTTTTTGGTCTATCAATTATTCAGCATAGTTTATAAATTTCCACGTATTTATAAATGTCCTATACATTCTTTGATTATTAATTTCTAATTTTATTTCACTGTGAATAGAAGTGGCAACAGTGTCATCCCTGACTTACTAATGCTCTTGGAAAACATTCAATGTTTTACCCCTAATAGTGATAAACAGTAACACAAACATATCCAATTAAATGCTGACAAAAAATGGAGGAAGAATACTCTTTAACAGCTGTATACTCTGTAACAGACAAGAAAATGATTCTTAATCTAGCTCTCATATCTTATAAAAACATCAAGTCAAAATGGGAAATAGATCTAAATGTGAAATGTACAGTTATAAAATTGTCAGAAGAAAACACAGGATAAGATTTTTATGAACAAATATTAGGCAGAGTTCTTAATACACACATATATCACACAGCATGACCCATGAAGTAAATTTATAGGTTTGATTTTATAAGAGTTCAAAGAATTTGCTCTGAGGTAGAAGATGTATATAAAATTTTTCTAAAAGAAATAAAAGACATAATAGAGTCAGCCCATGTTCATGGATGAGAATATAATACTGTTAAAATGTCTACACTAACCAAAGTATTTACAGATTCAATGCATTCCCTATCAAAATCTCAGTAACATTTTTTTGAAGAAATAGAAAAATCTACCCTAAAATTCATAAAAAATCTGAAGAGACCCCAAATATACAAAACAATGTTGAAAAATCAAAGCAAAATTAGAGGACTCACATTGCACAATTTAAAAAATACTACAAAGCTACAGTAATTAAAACAGTGTGATACTGGCATAAAGAGACATACAGCAATGGCATAGAATAGAAAGTATAAAAATAAACTCACATTCATATGATCAAATGAATTTTTCAAAAGTCAGCAAGATCATCCAGGATTAAAAAAGACAGTCTTTTCAACAAATGTTACTGGGAAAACTGGGTATCTCTAGCAAAACATGAAGTTGGAACCTTATGTTACACCATATCTAAACATTAAGTCAACATGTATCAAAGAACTTAAGGAAAGAACAAAAATTATATAGTTTAGAAGATAACATGGGGGGAAGCTTCAGAATGTTGGATTTGGCAATTATTTTTTTGACTGGACAGCAAAAGCATAGAAAACAAAAGATAAACAGACAAACTAGACCACCAAAATTAGCAACATTGTGCACCAAAGAATACTACAAAATAGTAAAAAGGCAAGCCATGGAACAGGAGAGAAAGTATTTGCAAATCACATATTTGATAAGGGATTAATACTTAGAATATACATAGAACTACCACTCAACAAAAATAAACAATTCACTTTAAAAACAAGAGACTTGAATAGACATTACTCCAAGAAGATACAAAAATGTCTAAAAATACATGAAAAGATGCTCACAGAACTAAGCATTAGGAAAACGCAAAGCAAAATCACAATGAGATACCACATTATGCACATTAAAGTGGCTATTATCAAATAAAGAAACAAGTCAGGATAGCCAAGTGGTCTAAGCTGGTGCAGGCTCAAATAAAGAAACAATACCAGAAAAATAGTAAGTGCAGCTGAGGATGCAGAGAAATTGGAACCCTTGTGCATTGCTGGTTGGAATATAAAATAGCATAGTCTCTATGGAAAATGATAGACTAGTTCCTCAAAAATTAAATGTACAGTTACCATACAATCTCACAATTTCACTTCTTGATATATTCAAAAAAGAATTGAAAGCAGATACTCAAACTTATTTGTATTATCATGTTCATAGCAGCATTATTCACAATAGCTAAAACATGGAAATAAAGTCAGTGTCTACTGATGAGTGAATGGATTAAAAAAGTGCTACATATGTACAATGGAATATTATTCAGCCTAAGAAAGGGAAAAATTCTGAAACATTCTACAATAGGAATAAACCTTGAAGACATTATGCTTAGTAAAATAAACCAGGCACAAAAGGACAAATATTGCATGCTTGTACTTATATGAGATACATAGAATAGCCAAATTCAAGACAGAAAGTAAAATGTCAGAAGTTGGAGGAGAGGGAGAGGTAATGCTTAATGGGTACAAGACTAAAAAGCTCTGGGGATGGATAGTGGTGATAGTTGCAGAACATGAATATACTTAATGCCACAAAACTATATACTTAAAAAAGGTTAACTTTATGTTATATATATTTTACCATAATAAAAACAAATGTTAGCTCTATAAAAGACACTCTTAAGTGAAAGAAAACACAAGCTACAGACTGGGAGACAATATTTGTAAATCACATATTGAATGGAAGATTGAGTTTAGAATACAAAGAACTCTCAAAAGTCATCAGGAAGAAAATAACTCAATGATAAAATGGAAGATCTGAACAGACACTTTACCAAACAGGATATAAGGATGGCAAATAAACACATGAAAAGATGTTCACCATCATTAGCCATTAATGGAATGCAAATTAAAATAATGAGGTATCACTTCATACCTATCAGAACAACCAAAATAAATACTGAATACCAAGTGCTGACAAAGATGTAGAGCAACTGGAATTTTTATACATTTTTCATGGAGGTGCAAAATGATACAGCCACTCTGGAACATGGTTTGGCAGTTTCATATAAAGTTAAATGTACACTTACCATATGACCCAGTAATCCCACTTCTAGATATTTACCTTAGAAAAATAAAAACTTATGTTCACACAGAAACCTAGACAACAACGTTCATATCAATATTATTCATAATTACTATAAACTGGAAGCAACTCAAAATCACTTCAGTGGGTGAATGAACAAACTTCAGAACATCTGTTCAATGAATTGTATAATCTATTCTGCAAAATGAATGAACTACTGATGCACACAATTTGGATGAGTCTCAAAGGCATTATGCTGAATGAAAGAAGCCAGTCTCACAGAGTTACACATTGTATGATTCCACTTATATGACAGTCTCTACAAGAGAAATCTATAGTGATGAAGAACTGGGCAGTGATTGCCAGGGATTATGGGCAGGAGTTGGGAATGACTATAACGGGATAATACGAGGGAGATTTTCAGGGTGATGGAGCTGTTCTCTCTTCTGACTGTGATGGTAGTTACATGAATTTGTATGATTTACAGTTCATAGAATTGTACACCCAAAATAAGCCCCATGCATTTTTATTGTAAATTCATTTTGAAAAATAAAATATTAGCTATTATACTGTTACTTTCATCATTACCACCATCATCAATATTTATACCTTACCGACTAATAAAATATTCATAATTATTTGTGAAATGGGATCTAAAAGTCAGCAAAGTCATTTGATGTCTGGTACAGTAATTTAAAGGTATATAGAGAAAAACAGTGCTAAATGTAGAAGCTTTACAACTTCTACTAACTCCTCCCTTTAATATTTGATATCAGGATAATATGTTCTATCTGGATCATTTCCTATAAACATTATCATACACTGAATATGGAATTAAATAAGTGTTCCACTTAGGAGCCTGGGACCCTAGTTTACATTCCTAAATCTAACACTGTAAGAAAACTCTCGACTTGCCTTTTGTGCCTAATTTTATCTTCCTCTTCATTGAGGTCATGTACTTGTCTGCACTTGTCTTTTTGTGGTATGCTGTGAAGGTTTAAAGCAAGGAGTTTCAAAGATAGGAAACAGAACAGATTCACACCACCACCCACCACCCCAATACCAGGTATTTCTCTAAGTGATTTACATGTATTACCTCATTTAATCCTAACAACCCTATAACATATCTACTAATATTCTAACTTTACAAATGAAGAAATTGAAGCATAGAGAGGTAATTTGCTCAGCATCTAATAGCTAGTAAGTGGGGGAGCCAGGATTTTCTTAAGCAGTTTGCCTAAAGAGCCCATATTTAAAATCAGCATACTATAATGTCTCTCCACAAAAGGCTGCTCATTTGTTCATTCACTACTCCTCTGCCATGTGTATGTTCTCTCTGTCTCTAACAAATCATTCATTCTCGTGACTTTAACATATCATCTAATTCTAAGCAGAGATGATTCCCGGTTCTATATATCTACTTTTGACCTGTCTCCTGAACCTCAATGCTTTATTTCTAACTGCATCCTCAACATCTATCTGCATGTGATGATCCTGCCATTCTCACAAACATGTTTAAAATTAAACTTACCAACCTTCCTCAAAATTTTCATATAAAAGCTTTCTTAATTTTGTCAATTGTTACTTCACACAGCTTTGAAACATCTGGGTTATCGTGACATACTCTTCTTCATTGACACTGCTCTCACTCTCTGTTAACAAGTTTTATAATTCTTCTTTTGTAATGTCTCTAATAACCAAACCTACCTCTGTCCAATTCCACTGTCAACACTCTAGTCCAGATCTTCATGTTTGAATGACTATAAGACTTCCTGATCATTCTCTCTACATCTAGTTCTTCCTCTCTCTAATTCTATTTATTGGTCACTACATTAATTATATTGAAATATGGCTTTTATCATGTTATTCCTGGCTCAAAAATTTCTAACTTTATTCAAACTAATTGAAAAAGTACCTGTGCATAGCTGTATACTACCAACCAAATAAAACCAAAATGCTTGGCTACATTTTCAACATTGTCTCTTACAACTTGCCCAGTAAGTAGTACTCATACCATTGATTACAACTGAAGTCCCATTCCCTCTCCTTTCTAAATAGGCAGTATTAAAAGAATATTTAAATCTTACCTCCTCTGAGAGGCCTCCTTCAGTCACACCAATAAGACCCTAAATTCCTACAGCACTTAGCAATGGCATCTAGCATTGTTATTAATTATATACTTGTATCTCTAACTAGACTACTTGGCACAAGGTCAGGAATCATTTCTTAAACTTGTGTGCACCCTCCACAGGGCCTAATAAAACTGAAGTGTTTAATTCTTTCTGGTTAAGACAGATACTATTTATGCACATATTTTGTGCCATTATATAGTTCAAAGTCCCTTTACAATAGGGCATCACCTCCCTTTCCTATGTCATCATCACCTGTCATCTTCTGCCATATGCTGTAGCTCTACTATATGTAACATCTCACTGTTCCCTAGAGACACCAGGTCCTTTCACAGTCCTGTCCCTATTCACTCACTATTTGTAATACCCTTTCCCCTTCATCTAGCAAATGCCTAGTGATCTGTTAAGACAGTATAATGTCAACTTCTGACTCCCCCAACTAGACTTAGATGCTCTATGTTCTGTGTTCCCTCAGCATTTGATTTATATCATTATAATAACAATTTCCATGTTGTCATGCAATTAACTATGCATGAGGATTACGCATTCCTCAAGAAAAGTAACAGATTGTCTTTCCCCTACTCCCTTCATTAGTTCTTCATATCTAATGCTTTGATTTTGTCTTTATCTCAGTGAATGAACACATTAAAATCAATGAGGATCATATACCTTGGTAGTAAAGAGCCTTAAGGAAGGAGTGACGATCAGCTCCCTGAAATAAAGACTTTTCTATTTCCATTTCTCGCCGGGTCAGCTGTTTGCTCTTTGAAAATCTCTGTGGCAAGCAAAGGATGCGCTGACGCTCTGAAATCCTTTCTTCAATATCTTGAAGACGATTCTGTATTGCTTCAGGAGTTGCCCTCAGCTTTGTCCTCTGCAATCAGGGAAATAAGACAGCATATATCACAGAGGACACATGCTGAAAGTGATGATCTGATGCATTAGGTAAGAAAGATGAGTAGGACCCAGAAATTTAAAGTGTTTATGGAAAGTGTTAGGAAATTAACAGCTTATCTTTTAACAATGTCCCTATCCTATAAAACCAAAGATTCACACCCAAAGATCAGTTTTATGAGAACTAAAAATTAAAAGCTTCTCAATGCCAAAATGAAGTGATCCTGTTCTTTATTCTCCAAGAAAAAAAAAAAACTGCCCCACTCACCTTTTCACCTGAAATATGGCTCTTCCAGATCATGATTTCTGTTTCATTGAGCCCTAGTTCCCTGAGAGAAGCAGTTTCCTGGTCCTTTTCATGTAGTGTTTGGAACTGGGACAAAGTCATAGTCCCAGCTGCTTCCTTCCCAAAGGGCTTGTACACAGTACCAGGGGCAAAACTTTCTTTCTTAGAGATACATCTATAAAACAAGCAAGATGGGAATAAGAACATCTTGAGGTTACCACAGTTCCGAGGAATAGGACTATACCATCATAAGATGTATAATGAAACTAACTGGAAATTTTGCTCTCACATTCTATTTCTAGGCTGAAGCATCATTGCAACAAAATGGAACTCGGTTAATGTCACTTTATCCAGGACCAACAGATGGCTAAATCAATAAATATTTACTAAATATTGACTATGCAGCAGATAGTGTTCTCTATACTGAGGAATACACACACACACACACACACATTTCCTGCTTTCATGAAAGAACAGAAGAGAGGCAAATTGGTAATGACAATATTGAGTTATAACTGTTATGTTGGGGGAAAACAGGGAACCAAAGAAGGGCTTAGGAAAGGTACTTGGTCCAGATTTAGTGGGACATGGAAAGTTTCTCAGAGGAGAAACACAAAAACAAAACCCCGACTAACCCACAGAAGTCTACCCAAGAAAGTAGAAAAATGAGAAAGGCACGTTCTCTTCAGGTTTTAAGAGGGGTCTATCAACCAGAGTTGAGGGTCTATGAGTCTATGATACTCTACCTGTTCAAAAATCAATACCTACTCCTCAATGGAGACAGAAGTATCAAGTTGATGCTGAAGGAGGCTTTTCAGCTGCCTCTCCCCTTCTGTTTCCAGCTCCTCCAGGACATGCTCATCACTCTTCACACAGCTGTTAACCCTAGAGTAGACACAGGAAAAGACACAAAAAGTAGTGGATACAGGAAAAGACACAAAGAATCTGAAAACATATTCCTTATCTATATTACCTGTTATTAATGATGTTTATTCAAACACTTCTTTAATAATCCATTTCCCTTTATCATTCATTTCACACTTATTCAGTACCTACTTACATAATAGGCATTATGTTAGGTACTGATGGAAGTCCCACACACTGAAGACACAGTTTCTATCCTCAAGAAACTTGCAATCTATATATGGAGAAATAAATGTGTTTGGTTGCAGGTACATGGGGGAGAGAATGTGAATGAACAATGATAGAGAGAAGTTTATGCCAGATTAGTAAGAGCTCATGGAAGGGATTTTTTTTTTTGGTGGTATTAGGGAGTGAACCTATTAGGTCCTTTACACTGAGCTATATCCCCAGCCATTTAAAAAATTTATTCTTAATAAGTTGCCCAGGCTGGGCTTGAACTTACAATCCTTCTCCCTCAGTTTCCCAGAGTGCTGAGATCAGATAGCTATTCTTAAACTGGCACTGAAGGATTGGATGTAACAAAGAAAAGGAAAACTGGGAAATTATTTTTAAAGAGACAAAAATATATACTGGGAGAGAATGGAAAGTTCTGTTTAGATTCAGACTGTCAATAGCTCTAAATACTCTGAGCCTGGACTTAAACATACAGGTATTAGAAAATAATTTACCAGGCAATTTCGTAACACAGTGCTAAGTGATGGTTTAGGAAGATGAATATGTTTATAATATGCCATATGGATTAGAAAAGAAGAAACCAGAAGAATCAGTTATGAAATTATTGAAGTATAAGAATGATACATGTCAAGACTGGAGTGACAATAGTGGAAATAGAAACAGTTAGAAAAGAAAGTTTCTGAAGGAGGAAGAGATTCAAGAAGTCAAAGATTAACACTCAAATTTCAAACTGTGCAACAAGAGAATGATGGAACCAATCAATGAAAGAAGAAACTGGAATAAATTGTTGAGGAAAGGGAAAATCAGTATCATTATAGCCACACTAAGTTAACTACCTATTATGATTGAAATACCATCATGAAGCATCAGGAATACCTCCAAGACACCAAGTCTGCAGAAACAAGAAGTGATAGGCTAAAATGAAAGTGACAGATCAGAAAACTGTTAAAATGAGAAGACTCTCAGATTGAAACACAAAAATTTTGAGGCATTATGGAGTCAAGATGTAGAGATATGACAGAGGAGGATACATCTAAAAGGGAGAGTATAGAAAGAAATAAGAAGAGAATCATGACATTTTAGTCTAGCCACCACTGTGTAGAAATACAGGCAATGGCTAGTGTTAACCAGCTGAAATAATGGAAAACTCCTATTAGAGTATGAAGAAATAACAGGACCATTTACACATGCAATGCTAAGACTATAAAATGCAAACACAAAATAAGCTTCAACTCCATGAGGGAATATTAAATACCTTCCTTATAAAATAGGGCTTAACCAGTGGGATTGTCATAAGGTCTAAAAAAAAACCCTTTATAAATATATACAGAATTCACATGCTCTAGAAAGAATTGGCCCTATTTGGGGAAATTCTATACTTTCTTTACATACTTTTAAATGTCTCATTTTTATTATTCAGAATTCCAGAAGTTCTTGCTAAGAGTAAAGGTTTTTTTAAGTGAATATACCATAGCCAAATATATCAACACATGTAACTCTCCTAAAGAAATGTTGAGTTTAAAAAAATAAGTCAGAACAATTCATACAATTGTGTCCACTTGTATAAAGTTAAAAATGAGTAAAAGTAGGAATATTTTGTTTGGGGATAAATTGGTATGCTGAAGAAATATTTTTTAAAAGAAAAAAGCAAGGAATAATGCAAAATTCTGGAAAGTGGTAATTTCATGGGAGAAGAAAAGGGAGAGGGAGAAGCAATCAGAGAGGAGACACAAAGGACTTTCAAGGTACTACAATGTCCCATTTATTAAGACAGTAGTGGATACAAGTCTTTGTGATTATTTTTTAACTATACATACATTATATACGTTATTTTGCATATATGAAATACATCGTTAAAATTTTTAAAGGTTTTCCTCAGGCACAAACATCAGAAACGGTTTCTTAAAAGATGCAAGGAACTCAAAGCGCAAAAGAAAATATCAATAAGTATTTTAAATGCACTGCCCTATTCCAGAATGTTGATTCTCTTGCTGAGTGAATACAAAACTAATTTAATGAGGATCCTTACAAGACTTTCTGTTCTGCCATTAATTTTTAGGCTCCGGCTCTCAAGAAGGACCATGCAGGTTCCAGCGGACATTTACAGCAGAACCAGTAGGGGGAACTGCTTGCCGCAATGCCTTTTATTTAATTAATTAATTAATTAATTTTTTTTACTTTAACACAACGAATCGTTTTTGTGCTTTCCTTCTAAACCTATAGAAACAAAATATCACTTTAAACTTTAAGATTTGAAAGCGCTACCTGGCTTTATGGCCCCTGAAAATTTTAGTACACAGACAATGCAAATAAATGGACCCACCCTGAGCCCTTATCCGATGAGGCACTCGAGCAGGCCGGCGAAGAGCCAGCTGCCCCGGGTATTCTGTCTGGCCCCAGGAATGCGTCAACCAACATCTTTTAGATCCTTCTGACCCAAGAAGGTGCCGCACCACCCAGCAAGCTCCGGGGGTCTGTGTCTGGAGACCATTTTTATCGAAATCGCCCGGTCGCGGCCCTTCTTGAAGTTGGCCTCACAGGCCTATCTAGTCCGTATTCCCTCCTCCCTTCCTGTCTTCCCGATCACATGAAACCGCCTCCCAAGAACGTGATATAGTCCTAACAGAAAGTTATAAAAGCCATTTTCAAAGTAAAAGGAACTCTTTTTCTCGCCTGCAACTCACACAAGCCCTTACCTCTTCATGTTTCCACAGGCCTTTATTTCTAATTTGAGTAAATAGGCCTCGGACCGCAAGTCCCAGAATTCTGCGCAGCAGATTCTACGGGGATTGTGACGAAGCATGGGACTCTGGGAATTGTAGTAGCACACCTACGTATATACGAATGGAAAGAGAAGCTATGGAGTGACAGGTGTATTGTAGATTGTTTAAGTAATTCTCTCTACCGTCTCTTTTAAATTAAAGATTAACACCCAAAATGACCATCTCATCAACCCAGGAGTCACCTGTGACTTCTTGATTCTCATCTAGTATGATTAAACCCTAGCTCTTTAATTTCCATCAGATTTGTTCCTAATAAGTTTCACTTTCAAAGGTTATCGGGCCAATGTGCTACTTCCAGTAGTCTCTAATCCATCCGCTGTATTATAGTCTTGATACATATTGCTTGCACTAATGCTTCTCTTCTACCTATGATAGAGACTTCTGAGCTCATCCAATTCAAAGTCAGAAATCAGTATGTATTCAGGCCTTTGAATGTGTTATAGATCATTGTAGCGAATCAAAAGAGAGGTATAGTATAGTGGTTAAAATTACAAAATATGTCTGGGAGAACATATAAAAATTTAAAAATAGCAGCGAGTGTCTCCAAGCAGGGAACTAGATGGCTGAGGATGAAGGACAGGAAAAAAATTCATTGCATATTTTTTATTTGTGTCCTTTGAATTTTGAACCATGTATCACTGAATCAGTTGGTTAATTAAAAGGAGATCTTATACCACAAGGAGCCAAATTTTAAAAGCAAAAATTGTGGATGTGGGGGACTACATTACTTTGATTTGAATCTTAGTTCTGAGTTATTGACAATACGGCATAGAGGGGGTTTGAAGGTAATCTGTTGTTTGTTTTTTGAAACAGGGTCTCACTATGTAGTTGAGACTGACCTGGAACTCACTTTGTAGCCCAGGCTGGTTTTGAACTCACAGAGTGATCCTCCTGCCTCAGCCTCCTGAGTGCTGGGATTACAGGCGTGCGCCACCATGCCCGGATGGTTTGGAGGTAATCTGGATTTAAATTTGAGCTGTGGTTTCAGTTAAATTTCTTTAACTACTTTAGGGCAGCTTCCTCATGTAAAATGGGGATGATTCTTCAAAAGGATAGAGTGATTGTAAAGCACTATACAAAATATGATTTACAGTCACTTCGTGATAGGGAGGTTATTTATGAGTAAGTATTCCGAGATGAACCAGTTGGTTCAGACGTACTCAAATTACTTTGTATTGCCATGTTCAGGTTAGAGCAAAAAAGCAGTTTCTGAAACAAAACAAAAAATCCTCTGCAACATTGTTCCTCCTATCTTGAGAACATCCAGGAGGCTGAAAATACCATCGTAAGTATTAGACTTATACTAAATCTACTATATGCAAATGACTGTATTCTGAAAGCACACAGTTGAATAAATGCAGATAAAAATTTGTAGCTTTGATAATGCTAGTATGTTGGAAAAAATACAAGAAAGTTGAAAAAAATTCCCCCCTTATACCAAACTTGTATACTTCTAAAAAATGATGCTTTTGAAGTGATGCACACTACATTAGAAATCCACTAGGTGGGATGAGAGGAGAATGAAAGGCTAAATGATATACATGGCTGTGGAACTGAAATGAAAACCAAGGTTATTTACCTGTATATAACTGTAGCTAGCCTAAGAGGTAGGTATCAAGAGACATTTAGAAAATTGCAGTAGAAAGAAAATCAGGCAATTTCTAGCTCTGCCAAAATTTTTAACTGTATGCAACAACAGCTATTCTGTTTCCTATGGCATCCCTTTCCTCACCTTAAAAGAATACCAGTGCATGAAATGCTTTAAGACCTATAAATGTTATACACAGGCACAAAGATCTTCCCATGGGGTAATTTGCCCTTAAAAGAATTTATGACAAACTGAAAAATATGCCCCATTTGTCTTTCTCACAATTTAACAAGGTTAGTTTAATTAAGCTAGAAGCTTCTTAATATAGACACATATTCAGGATTTGTCCTTTTTAGACACTTTGTTTGCAGCATACTTCTGATGAACACATTGTGAAGGAATTATAATTCCAAGATATGGAAGATGTTAAAAACGAAAATCTCTTAAATCTACTCATCATCCAATATCAGGAATACACAATTGTAATGTTTTTCCAATTTCTAAAATGAGATAGAATAAATGTTGTTATGGAGAGAATAAGTGCATCATGTTTTTAAAGTACAAAAAAATGGATAAGCACTGAAAAAGTAGCAACATCACAAATTTAAGAATTTTCCTTCAGTTAGTATCTTAGCTGGTTAACAGTGGCAAGAAGGATCTCAAGCCTGTAGAGCCTAACAAATATGCTGCCTAACATTACAGGCAAAAGGGGGCTATTTCTAAACTTTTGTTCAACATTAAAAATGGTGGAATAAAGACCAAAGCAAAATAGTCTCTCCAGTTCCTGGACTAGAGATACCTGGGAAACAACTTAGTAACAAAACAAAACGAAACAAAACAAAAATAGATCAGCTCTAGGAATCAAGAATGAGCCAACCAGAAAATTTGAAACTACTAAAGAGAAAGTGAAGACAATGCAGAGAAAAGTACTTAGCAGTCTGGAACAATAACCTCAGCTCCTGGGGAGGAGGTCCTATCTCTGGTCTGGTAAACTCACAGAGAGTCAGCAGCACCACAGAGAAATAATGAACTAGCAGCACTAGCCCCAAGAAAATCCTATGGTATTGTGAGGTGCAAATACAGAGTGTGTGTGTGTGTGTGTGTGTGTGTGTGTGTGTGTGTGTGTGTGTGTTTACTCTGAAAGTTACTCCTTCCACTTGGGGGGCTAAAATTGGAGAACAAATTCACTACAATGTTTACCATATTTTGGAGTAGTATAATCAGATGCCACTTGAGGAAAGAGTTTATTGTTTGAGACTGAGCTACTCCGGAATCAAAAGTCACAATGCAATTTCACTTCTGAGTCTCTGGAGTCACCTGACCACAGTAACTGGGTGGGAGACAGCCGCAAGAGTAAGTCATAGAAGAGTATGTCAGTTACAGACCCCCTGAGAAGTTTAAGCAGTAGTATGCTCAGGTTGTGAAGAACACACCAAGTCCACCCAAGCCAATTATGTCATTTTCTGAGAGGCCTGGGTTTAAAAATGCTGATGTTAAGTCCAGAAGACTGGTTGCCTATCCCCGCTGCCTACTCCTATTAGAGCTCAATGGTCTTTTTGTTTTTTCTTTTTCTTTTTTTTTTTTTTGAGACAGGGTCTCACTATGTAGTTGAGACTGACTTGGAACTCACTATGTAGCCCAAGCTGGTCTCGAACTCACAGTGATCCTCCTGCCTCAGCCTCCTGAGTGCTGGGATTAAAGGCGTGCACCACCACGCCCAGCTTTTTGTTTTTTCCCATCTGCCAACAAGATTAGGAATACACCTCAGCAGGGACAGTTGCCACATCCTAGCATTCCCTTAGAACAAGAAGGGCACCTCAGGAGCTCACCAACTGTAAAGCTTGTCAGAGATCACATGATTTGATACACCCAGAAGAGCTCAAACACTAAGAGTCCTGGTGTGAATATAACCCTAAGCAGACACCACACTATTGACTGACCTCACGCAACAGCAAAGAGACAAGACTCAGCACTCACATAGCAGAAATTAGTTATGAAAATAAAATAGCCCTAAATTGTGACTCACTATTCCCTCACTCATATCTGGTGGATTACAATACTACAGGCTTTGGAAAAAAACACTCACTCATACATAAATACAGAGGATTTTTTTGGACTCATTTCTTTTTGTTTCTATTTTTTCTACCTTTTGCTCTTTTTTTTAAGAGTAGGAAAAATTTATTGAGGGAAAGAAAGGTTTTGTCTAAGAAACACAGAAGGGGGACTGGAAAGTGGGTTGCCCACTCACCCCACTTCTCAAAGGTGTTATATACAGCAAAGCCATCTGGTGAGGTGGGTACAAAGTAGGACAAAGCTGTCAGACCCAATGGAAAATTACAAGGTGAGCATGAGGTGGGGCAAAACCATGACTAACCAATAAGATTACAAGTAGTCACCCAGGTGATTAAATGTGAATCAAATGGGGGAGCAAGTCGCATAGCAAGCATACAAGGATTTTCAGTAAGGGTGGAGGTCAGGGATATTTCCAGGAAAGGCTGGGTTAAGACCTTGACCCCACACCCAGGTAATTGAAACCTATTTGGAATATCAATCACTGCTACTTATCCCCATGGGAAGCACAAAGTTATATAGTAGTTTCTCTCCTTTTACAACTCCGGCCTTCAGTGAATGTGTTTTGATTGTTCTCCATGTTGGCTCCTGGTTGTGTTGGCTTCTTGAGGGTGGTCCTGATATCTAATTAATTTACCTATCTGTAATATTCCCCTCTCTGGAGAGGTACCCCTAACTGCTGTGAGCGGGGAAAGGACGAAGACAGCTCTGGCTACTTTCAGCTGAAGAGGGTCATAGTTGTGATCAGCAGTTAGAGTTACTCTACAGAGGGTCTATCTAAAGGCCTTTCATAGGTGCCAGGCATTTTCATCTTGATAGCTGCATAGGTTTTAAATCTGGAGGAGACAAAGTGAAAGAAACAGTTAAGAATGCATGGGCCAAATTATAGCAGGATTGCTATGGATATAGCCCACAAAGAATATAAGGAGAAGGTCCAGGGGACATCAGAATACCACATAGAAGTGATATTGTTTAGTTTAGCAGTTACAAGCTGTTTACAAGGTTGATCTGGTGGATCCTGGTAAAAGAAGTCTAGCACATTTCTCATTGGCTCCATTTGTATGACCATGTGGAGTTTGGCAGCCTCAAAGATGTAGGATCCTGTAGGAAAGGCTCCTTTATGTCCTGAATCTTGTAGACCTCGAGGGGCCAGAGCCAAAATATTGGCTGTCCTCATAGTCCAGTTACATTTCTAGTTTTGGTCTCCAAACATTCTGGAAGCTTTATCTTGAAATTCAGCAGCCAAAGAGGAGGAAAGTGCCTTGAATTAAATACTCTGCCCAGTAATCTTGGTGAGATCTCCAAAATGATATAGGAGGAAGAGATGAAACTCCAAAACCTGCTAGATATCCAAAATGAGAGTTTATGGTCTCTAAAATCGAAGAATGAATTCTAGGAACAATGGGGGTTAAGAGTAGGAACAATTTACTGAGGGAAAGAAAGCTTCTGTCTAAAGAGAGACAGAAGGGGGACAGGAAAGTGGATTGCCCCTCTACCTTTTGCTCTTTATTTTTATTCTTTTTCTTTCCTTGTTTTGTTACTTTTACCTAATTCTATTAACTCTTTTTTTCCTCTTTCCTCACCTCATTTTTTTGTTGTTGTTTTTTTTGAGACAGGGTCTCACTATGTAGTTGAGACTGACCTGGAACTCACTATGTAGCCCAGGCTGGTTTTGAATTCACAGCGATCCTCCTGCCTCAGCCTCCCAAGTGCTGGGATTACAGACGTGCGCCACCACGCCCAGCTTACCTCATCTTTTCTTTTCAAATTTTACTTCTTTCATTTTCTCCTCCCACTGTTCCATTATTATTACCATTAAGCTCAATTAATTTTTAGCTATTTGACCATTATTATTGCTGAATTCTTTTCTTTTGCTAATAGCAGTATCGTTTTTTGCTTAAGCAATGAATGTATTTAGTTTATATTAATGCCTAATTATTATTCCAGATTTCTATCCTATTAAAGATGATAGAATTTTACCTATTATTGATTCTTATGATATGCCAACAATCACTTAGTCTTTGACTCTATTATCACTGCTGATTTTTTTATTATTAATGGTAGAATAGTAGCTATTGAAATTTTTTTTTGCTTCTACAGTGTTTTTGTTCAAGTGTTTTTATGTAAATCTTCCTTTAACTTAAATGTCCTTTCCCTGAAAAGGACATTTTTAGCTAAAAATTTTGGTTCCATGACATATATATTTTAAAAAGTACATGTGATTCTGCAGTCAACCCCTCCTCTCATTCTAATAGTAAATTGGTTTTTAATGTATGCCAATATCTTGTCTTTGTATTGTCAACATTACTGTAGTTCTTTTTCTCTCTTCTGAGTGGTCTTGGGGATCAAGTCCCCAGAAGAAGGCCGGGCATTAAAAAAATCCTGAAATATTATGTTGAGTAGATTGAAGACGAATGTAAACACCAAAACATATCCAAACCCAAGGATATACCAAAAGAAAGCAGAATCTAAGTAAATAGATCTCTATGGTAGCAACAAAGTTTTTCTACCCTAACAGATCTTCAATCAGCAGTACAAAAACAATAAAATATGAGAAAGCAAGGTAACAATATCCCCCTTCCCAATATCCCTAACTCCCCAAAAGCTGATCTCACAGACAATGAAGTAAAACAAGGGTAGCCAAATAACTCAATTCACTAGTACAGTAGAGTTGGGAGAGTAGTTTGAAAAAGGAAAACAACAATCAACACTGGAAAATGCAATGACAGAATTCAATAACTATAATAGTAACTCTCAATGTCAGCAGTCTCAATTCCCTAACCAAATGATAAAGACTGGCAGATTGAATAAAAAACCAAAACATGAATATATATTGCCTACAGGAGGAACACCTCATCTAAAAGTATATAGACTGAAAGTGAAAGCATGGAAAACAATATTCCATTCAACTGGAGCCTGAAAACAAGCAGAAGTAGCTATCCTATCTTCAGACACAGCAGACTTCACAGCAAAACTGGCTAGAAGAACCAATGATAGCCATCACATACCAGTAAAGGGAAAAATTCAACAGGAAGAAACAACAATTTTAATATGCATCAAACGTTGGCACATCCAATTTCCTAAAACAAAAATTATTAAATATAAAAGGACAGATACACACCAATGCAATCACAGCGGAGGATGTCAATATGCTACTGTCACAGGCAACATCAGTGTTAAACCACACCACTGAACAAACAGGCTTAACAGCTATCTACAGTGTTTTGTCCAACAGTACAATAGACATTTTCTCAACAGCAAATGGAACTTTTCCCAAAATAGACCATATCTTAGGCCATACAACATATGAGAAATAAATACAAAAGAAATTAAATAATTCATTGCACACCATTGGATTATAAAAGAATAAAGTTAGTAACCAAGAGCAAAAGAAGCCACAGAAACTATGCAAACAAATGATGATTAAATAATATATTACTGAATAATCAATAGTTCACAGGAGACATCAGAGATGAAATTAAAGAGTTCCTAGAATCAAATAACAAACCACAAAATACCAAAACATATGGGAGACAAGGAAAGCAGTTTGTAAGAAAGTTATAAAAGCACACATAAAAAAGAATATACCATTATTTCAGAAAAAGTATTCAACAAAATTAAAAAACAATTTATGATAAACACCCTGCAGAAAATTTGAATAGATGGTCTTTATCTCAACTTGGTAAAGGCTTTCTATTAAAAACCAACAGCCAACATCATACTAAATGGTCAAACACTGAAAACTTTCATGCTAAAATCAGGAACAAGAAAAGGATCACTACTTCTGTTCAATAGAGTTCTGAAAACACTAGCCACAGCAATTAGGAGACAGAAATGAGAGGAATAAAGATAGGAAAGGAAGAAATGAAATCGCCATTATTTGCTGATGATATAACACTACATGGAAGACCCAAAAAAACTGCCAAAAGACTTATTCACTTAATTGACAGATTCAGTAGAGTAGTGGGGTACAAGGTCAACACTCAAAAGTCAATAGCCTTCTTGTACAAAAATAACAGACTCCCTGAGAGAGAAATTAGGGAAACAATTCCTCTCATAATAGCAACCAAAAAATGAAATATTTATGAATCAATCTAATGAAGGAAGCAAAAAACCTCTACACTGAGAACTACAACACTCTGAAAAAAAAAAAAAATCGAAGAGGATATAAGAAAATGGAAAGACATCCCCTGGTCCTGGGTAGGAAAAACCAATATAGGGAAAATGGCCATACTTCCAAAACTGCTATGCAGATTCAATGCAATAACTATTGAAATCCCAACAGTACATTTCACAAAACCAGAGAAAACTATCCAAAAATTCATTTGGAACCATAGGAGACATAGAATAGCAAAAGCAATTCTAGGCAACAGAGACATGGCTGGAGTATCACAATCTCCAACTTGAAACTATATTACAAAGCCACTGTGATAAAACAGCATGGCACTGGCAAAGAAACAGACCCGAGGTTCAGTGGAATAGATTAGAAGATGTAGAAACAACTGCAGACACACTCAGCTACCTCACCTTTTACAAAGGAGCCAACCATTCTCCCTGGAGAAAAGATAGCTTCTTTAATAAATAGTGTTGGAAAAACTGGATTTCAACCTGCCAAAGATTAAGACTAGACCCCTATCTTTCACCATGCACTAAACTAAAATCCAAGTGGATTAAAGACCTAGATCAGAAACACTAAACACTAAATTTGATGAATACATTTAGTATATATTACAAAAAACTACTAAAATTGATAAAAAATAAAATAATAAAAAAAATCAATATTTGTTGTTCAACAATGGCATGTTCAAACATGTTAGAACCAGAGTCAAAGAATCTAAGGAATGATTTAGTCCAAAGGTCCAGATTTCTGATCTTACATTGAGATACCCTAGTAAATCTTAAAGGATTACTGGATTGATCCGGAATCCACTGGCATCTTGTATGTACTAGATAAAACCAGCATCACTTCCAGGGCAGAATGAACAGCAAGGTACTATAAGAAGTACTTTTGTGTACTCTATTTTACTTAGAAAATTTACAGTAAGGACAATTAAAGGTGAAAAGACAAAGGAATTTCAAAACTTTACAGAAATGAAACAGTTTACTCTCATGAAACATTTGGGAAAAATCCAATATAAACAATGTTTTCACTTTGCAGAAAAAAATGCTCTGACCAAGATGACATTATTTGTTCAGATAATTAGGCAGACACAAAACTAAAACCACAATTTCTTCGAAAATATTGTATTCTTTTTACTGAATCCACATGGAATTTAACTTATATACTGACTAAGTTGAGTCTCCAAAAAACAACAGGGAAAATATCTTTATCTAAGGTATAACAGTAATAATATTGAACTAAAAAATTAAAGATTACTCAAGATTTTAATCAAAAGTTGTTTGCCCACAGAAATCATTAAGATTAAGTGGTCTCTGGATTATCTTTACATTCAATAATTTTGAGTGATAACAAAGACTTAGTTGGACAAGAAGATGCTTCTTGGAAAAGTTTGAATAGGAAAAGGAGAGGCTATGAAAGTTTTGGAATTTAGTCTACTAATAAGACTAGCTACCACTAGGGCCAGGGATTTAGCTCAGTGGTTTCGCTGCCTGCCTTGCAAGTGCAAGGGCCCGAGTTCGATCCCTAGTACTAGAAAAAAAGAAAAAAAAGAAAAGACCTAACTACCACTAATATTAATTTCAAAAATATTTTCTTCCAGCCGGGGATTTCTTCCAGTGCCTGCTTTGCAAGTGCAAGGACCTGAGTTCAATCCCTGGTACCAAAAAACCAAACCAAAACAAAAACCAGTAAAAATATTTTCTTCCTATAATATGTATCTCCCAATATGACCATATGTAGTTGGGGAAATAGAACTTTAGCTCAGTTATTATGGGAAACAGACCTTCATTGACTTAAAAAATAAAAGAGTTTATTTTGATACTATACTTTTATTTTTTAAACATCAGGTTTATTGATGACTTAAGTGGAACACAAGAGATTACAATACTTAACTAAGAACAAAGTACTTTCTTGACAAACAAGTAAGTGAATACATGAAAACCAACAAAAACCATACATCATATATTAAAGCCAAAGAGCCATTAGATATCTTACAATAAAAGAATAAGGGAATTCCATGAATCTATTCTTTCTAAAATAACTTTTGTGGGCCTGGGTTGTTTGCCCACAGAAATCAGCAAGAAGATTAAGTGGTCTCTGGATTATCTTTACATTCAATAATTTTGAGTGGTAACAAAGACTTAGTTGGATAAGAAGATGCTTTTTGGAAAAGTTTGAATACGAAAAGGAGAGGCCATGAAAGTTTTGGAATTTAGTTTACTAATAAGACTAACTTCCACTAATATTAATTTCAAAAATATTTTCTCCCAGTGGTAGAGTGTTTGTCCATCATTTGTGAGGACTTGTGTATGATCCTCAGTACCAAAAACCAAACCAAACCAAAACTAAAAACAAGACCGAGAAACCCAGTTCAAATTCTAAATTCATGCTCACTTCGGCAGCACATATACAAATTCTAAATTCACCCTGTTCACTCCCTGAATTTCTTTAACAAACCTTCGGTAGTTCATAACACATTTCCTTATATTGTTTATGTCATTTTTATACAGATAGGAGTTAATTATAAGTCAAACTAGATAGTAAGTTTTATTAAAGGTAGAGGCTTTACAGTATCTAGCACTTTACATTGAATCTAACAAGCACACAGTAAAGACTGGTTGGCATGTACTTTTTGGCAAACATCTCCCCACAATTCAGTTGGAGTGAGAAGGAATATGTGCATTGGTGGTAAGATGCGAAATCTAGGAGGGTAAGATATACATTACACACATAGAGTATGCATCCAATAGATTGCTGCGTGGACAAAGGAACTAACAGTAGCTTTTATTTAATTTTGAAAGCAAAACTACAGTATAATTCATAATAGCACAATATTTAAATGGAAAAAATGCATGCACATTTTATTTTAACCAAAGATTAACTACTAACTGTAAATACTACTCTATTTAACACCATCAAAATGTATAGGTAATTAATAATCTCGAAACAATATGCTAAAGATATAGGCCTTTAATCAAAGGAAATCTTCATATTTTGATGCTGTTCCTTGCGACGACAATCTTCAAAAACCTTTACCTCTTCTACCTTCTTTTGCTTCATGCCTATAGGGGGAAAAGTCACACAATCATTAATCAGAGGTAAAAATATTCCAGGAACAGAATAGTACATACACTGCCCCACTATGATTTATAAAACGTTAAATGTCAATTTAATAGCTTTAAATTTTAGAAAATTCAAAAGAAAAAAACATTCAAAGAGCTGTTTAGAAACTGTGGAAATAGTGGACAAGTCTGTTCTTTATCTGCTCTCTCAAGCTTTAATGCAAATAACAGTCTATTTGACACTCATATTTTGTTGGAGAACAGTGTTATCTGGCTTTTTTATTCATTACAGTTTAAAAGTATAATATGATGTAGTCATTAAATTGAGGGCATAGATTTTTGTGAGTCTTAGGTACCTAAAAGCAAGTGAGTACAATTAGTATATTTACATTTCTGATCCTTTCTAATGATTTATTTAACTTGGTGATCCTCAGGTTTGCTCAGAGACAGTGCATCACAAAATGACATTAATTTCACTATATAAAATGCACTTTTCTGTCAGTAAAAATAAACTGTTGAAGTAAGCATGAGAATCTGAGATTTTCAACTAGCATACATAAATACAATTCATCATTTTTTAATATTTATTAATATGTAAGAGGTTAAGTAATAACTGCTATCCAAGAAAAAAATTTCTGAAAAAAACATTTAAAATATACTTTAATTTTTTTATCCAATAGGGACAGCTATGATATTTATTCAATGTTTCAAGGGTAATACCTCATCCTATTTTATAAGACAGATAGTCTGAAAGATTATACTTTAAGGACAAGTGATTTAAATGCTGGATGTCTACCAGAAGGCTAGAAAAAAAGTGTATGTTGAGCCGGGCGTGGTGGCGCGCGCCTGTAATTCCAGCACTCGGGAGGCTGAGGCAGGAGGATCGCTGTGAGTTCGAGACCAGCCTGGGCTACATAGTGAGTTCCAGGACAGTCTCAACTACATAGTGAGACCCTGTCTCAAAAAACCAAACAAACAAACAAAAAAAGTGTATGTTGATCCTGGCAAAATACATCTCCTTTTTGTTGTAATAACTAATTACAGGGTGCAAATTTTTTACCCTAACTAGCATTTTTAATGTGATGGAAGCACTAATGAACAGTACAACAAACCATTAACTTGAGATCACGTGTGTCAACATAAGCACAATCTACTAATCTGCTGATTGAAACATTAAGTGCAAAGGAGTATGTTTATAACAATTTTAAAAATCAATAAAATGTTAAGAAACACAAGTCAATTTTATTAGGAGAACCACACCATAAATATTTTGGCATGCCTTCTAATTAAATTTCAGGAATATTTCTATATTAATATACTTTAAACTTTCAGGACTTTCATTGTTTAAGGGTAAAACTGTACCTACACTTGAACTGCTTAGAATTCTGGTTTTATGATAAGCATCAGCTATTAAATTATATATTACCCTAGAAGTATAATGTTAATAGTAGGCAAAACTTGTTAGGGGGAAATATGCCATATACATTTTGAGATTATTAAAAATAATTAAATGGAACAATATGAAAATAAGAAAGCAGTTACATTCACAATTTTTAAAATGCTGTAGGTCCATACAATGCAATGCTACACAACAATATAAAGAAACGAAGCACTGATATGTTACAACATGAATGAACCTTGAAAACATTAAAAGAAGCCAGACATGAAAGGCTACATATAATATATGGTTCCATTTCTATAAAATCTCCAGAAAAAAAAACTATACACACAGAGAGTAGATTAATTGTTGCCTAGAATTTGAGATAGAAATGCAGAATGACTTAAATGGCAAGAAAAATGCTTTAATGAACTGGATCTTGTTTACACAACTCTATAGTTAGAGCTAAATGGATAAATGATTATGATGACATATTTGTGTGCTTAAAATATTTAAAAAATATGATTTATTTCCTTGGGAAACTTTTTGTTAGAATTGCTTCCAGTCAGTCTCATTATGATTTGGGGACAGATGTTTTATTCATCTTACCCTACTTACAAATATTTTTGGTAACAATTTAAAGACTTCTATGAAAGGTTATAAAATAAGAAGTTTTGTCATTAAAACCAAACACAGCTTTCTACTGTAATTAATATATTTGTATAACATTACATGCACTGTCAAAGAAAACACTACTCTCATAGTCTTATATTACATCTCTTCTAGAAATAATTGGAGCTTTAGGAGAAAAAAATACCCTAGCAGAAAAATAGTCAAAAGACAAGCAACATATAAAATGATATAAAACCATTTATAAACATTTAAAAACATTGAATATCCTGAGTATCCAGAAGAATGCAAATTAAACCAGAGAAATATTATTCTCATCAATAAATTTGACAAGGAATGATTATGATGGTGGTTATAGTAATAACAGAAGTAGTAATACTAGAAGGAGCACAAAAAAATTGGTACTTCAACGAGTTACCAGTGAAAATACAAATTAGTACAGTTTACCTAAAAGAAAATATAAATCAAAAGGACAGGGCTAGGGATTTAGCGCAGTGGTTTCGCGGCCTGCCTCCCAACCGCAAGGTACTGAGTTCAATCGGTGGAACCACTGAGCTAAATCCCCTGCCCCTAATCCTTTATTCTAGATCCAGTTTTTTCAAGAAGAAGTGTCTGTATATCCAATAATCATAGAGGTATATTAAAATTTACCTATGTCTAAGTTTACAGCAGCATAATTTAAAATAAGAAAAAAGTTGGAAATCAATACTTAACAATAGGCTATTAATTTAAAAAAACTATAGCATAGCCATTCAAAGGAATACACAGAAGCCATTAAAATGTAGAGTAGGTAATAACATGGAATGATATCCACATAGACATTTGGAAGCTGTGTATATCTTTTTCCATCAAAAACTGAGTACAGCAGGAGATTTAGCTCAGTGGTGCCACCTCCTGTCTTGCAAGCGGAAGGTCCTGAGTTTGATCCCCAGTACCAAAAAAAGAAAAGAAACCTGAGTACACTGTGCTGTGTACATATATGATAAATAAATTGAAAAATATAATGGATTTTCAACATGGCTGACTAGAGGAGAAGCTGTATGAGAGGAGCTCTGAGAGGACACACTAAAACCACAGGTACCCAGTGGTAGAGCAGGGTCTTACGCCCTGAATTAATTGGGAAGACAATATATGTAGATGAAAACTTAAGAACTGGATCATTGGAGGGGGAAATAGCCAGTATGGCTGGTCCACCACTGCAGCCTCCCGCACCTTCAGGGAGCAGCCATTAGAAGAGCACTTCAAATAGCTGGAGGATGGAATTGAAAGAATAGGTGCTGCAGAGACTATATGCAGTCCTGGCTCAGACTATATATCAGCCCTTTTGCCACATCAGCTCTAATATAATCAGTGAGGAATGCTGCAGTTTGGCCACATCCTCACTGAGGAAAAGGGGACCCCTCAGACACACAAACTGGACAGAGGATAAATGGTGAACAAGGCCTGGGGATTTCCAGGGGTTCACACGCCCTCCTGAGAGTTCCTCACTGATTCCTGGGATTCTATGCCAGCTGCGGCCTTCTCCTATAGAATCTCCAGCTGGAGCATGTGAATACTTTGGGGATCCCCAGGGCCCCTGCTGAGCATGCCCCAACTCAATGCTCCTCACCTTGTTAGTGAACATGTCCACAGATTCTGCCATCATTTGTTCCTAGGCCAACATGGGACAGTGTGAGATTTGGTCTATAAGCCAGCAGAGTGAATTTCTGAGATAGAGTTTGCCTGACCTTGGTAGTGGGAAGGACAGAGGTGATAGTGGTGTGGTTGCATATAATCATTCTCTGCAATCCAGGCAAGAAGGGAATAGCGTGAACACTCCGATTGTGGCAAAACAGTCACGCATTACTTGAACATACATTTTCATTTATTTATTTATTTGAAACAAGGTCTTCCTAAGCAGTTCAGACTGGCCTTGGACTCACTATGTAGCCCAGGCTGGCTTGAACTCATGGTGATCCTTCTGCCTCAGCCTCCTGAGTGCTATACATTCTTGTCAGAGTAACTGAACTGAATTCCTGCTGGATATTTTCTGTTTTGTTTTGTTTTTTCCTTTGATTTGCTTTCATAATGTTGAAGTCTACGTTCTCTTCCTCTTCTCAACTCCCTCTGCAGTGATTTCAACTCAAACACTTGTAGCATACTATTATTTTCTTATTTCTTACTTATTTCCCTGACTTTTAAAATTCCTTAAGTCTTAGTTTGCCATATTCTGCTCTCAGTCACTCCTACAATTTCTTTCTTTTTTAAATTAATTTTCATGGTACATCTAAGGTATACAATATGACATTCATCATTGGAAATTTCTACCTTTACATAATCTATCTTGGCTCTTATTTTTTCCCCATTTCCCTACCCTGCTTTCAACCCCTCCCTCTCTCCCTATCTACAAAGACTTTGTTTCCATTTTCTCATATTAATTCCATTGCTTTCTTTCCTTTCCGCTACCCCTTTGCACCTTTTCTTCTTTTTCACATTATCTATTATACCTTTTGGTCCTTATTTACACTTTCAGTTTCTCACACTAGAGAAACTACTCGGTGTTTACACATATGTGCTATTCATTTAATATAAGAGGAAGAGTCTAATGTACATCCATTTAGCTATAAATATCTCCAATTTCTCATTTTTTATGGCTGAGTAGTACCCCAATTTATGAAAAAAAAACCCACCACATTTTCTTTATCCAGGCTCTAGTTGATGGGCAATTGGGCTGCTTCCAAATTTTAGCTACTATAAATTGTGCTGCTATGAATATGTGTGCACATATATAACTGTGATATGATTCTTTTAATTCTTTGGGGAAGATGTGATGTTGAACATTTTTTCATATGTTTATTTGCTTTTTCTACTTCTTTATCTGATAAATGTCTGTTCATTTCAGATGTCCATTTTTAGATTGGGTCTTTAAATTTGGGAGGTCTGATGTTTTTAAGTTATTTATATATTCTAGATAGATCTTTGTCTGAGGAACAGTGGGTGAAAAATTTTTCCCACATTGTGGGTTGTCTCTTCACACTATTTGTGGTTTCTCTTGCTGTGTAGACGCTTTTTAATAATAAGAGATCCAACTTGTTGACTGTGCTACTTCGTGGGCAACAGGTTTTCTTCATAAAATCTTTTCCTACACCAGTGTCTTCAAGAGTTCTACCTAATCTCTCTTCCAGATGGCTGTGTTTCTGTTTTAATATTTAGATTTTCAATACAATTTGACTTTAGTTTAGTGCATGGTGATAGATATAGGTCTAGCTTTAATCTTTTGCAAGTTGAAAGCCAGTTTTTCCACCACTAATTATTAATGAGGCTATCTTTCATCCAATAAGGGTGTTTGGCTCCTTTGTCAAAGATGAGGTGGCTGAGTATGTCTGCAGTTGTTCCTGAATATTCTAATCTGTTCCACTGGTCCTCAGGTCAGTTTCTTTGTCAGTGCCATGCTGTTTTTATCACAGTAGCTTTTTAGTATAGTTTCAAGTTGGGGATTGTGATACCCCTTACTTTGTCTTTGTTGTCTAGAATTGCTTTTACTATTCTAGGTCTCTTCTTGTTCCAAATGAACTTGTGGATTGTTTTCTCAAGGTCTGTGAGGTAAGCTACTCAGATTTCAATTGAATCTCTGTAGCAGTTTTGGAAGAATGGCCATTTTTACTATGTTGATTCTTCTACCCAAGAGTAAGGGATATCTTTCCATTTTCTGATATCCTCTTCAATCTTCTTTGAGAGTGCTGTAGTTTTCACAATAAAGGTCTTTGACTTCTTTCATTAGGTGGATTCCTAGCTATTTCAATATTTTCTGCTATTGTGAAAGGAATTGTTTGCGCCATTTCTTTCTCTGTGAGTCTGTTGTTTGTGTACAGGAAAGCTATTGATTTTTGTGTGTGGACCTTGTATCCAGCTACTTTGCTGAATTTGGTTATGAAGTCTAGAAGACTTTTTGTGGAAGTCTTGTGGTCTTCTAAATAGAGTATCATGTCAGCTGCAAATAATGACAATTTGACTTCATTTCCTATTGCTATTCCTTTTATTTTTTTCTCTTGTCTAATTAATGTGGCAAATGTTTCTCTTGTCTAATTGCTGTGGCGAATATTTCCATATTGAACAGGAGTGGTGATAGTGCATATCTTTGTCTTGTTCTGATTTTAGCATGAAGGATTTCAGTTTTTGACCATTTAGTATGATATTGGTTCTGGCTTTTCAAAGATGGCTTTAATCAGATTTAGGTAGAGACTGTCCATTCCAATTTTCTTTAGGGTTTTTATTATGAATGCGTGTTGGATTTTGTCAAATGCTTTTTTCTGCATCTATTGAGATGATCATATGTTTTCTAACTTTCAGTCAATGAGTTTCTTTTTATCCTTGGTTCTATATATATAGTGTATTACATTTATTGATTTACATATGTTGAATGATCCTTGCATCACTGGGATGAATCCCACTTGGTCAGGGTGTATGATCCTCTTGATGATCTTCTGCATTCTATTTGCCAGTATCTTATTAAGGATTTTTCCATGTGTTCAGTAGTGAGATTGGTTTATAGTTCTCTTTTTTGATTTGGTCTTTCTCTGCTTTGGAGATCAACGTGATGCTTATTTCCAGGAATGAATTCAGGAGTATTGATTCCCTTTCAAATTCATTGAAAAGTTTAAACAGTAGTGGTAGTAGTTCCTCTCTAAATGTCTTGTAGAATTCAGCAGTGAAGCCATCAGGACCCAGGCTTTTATTAGTTAGTAAGTTTTTTATTACATTTTCAATTTGATTTATTGGTAATGGGGTTTTTAGAATTCTTAGGTCATTTTTGTTCAACTTTGGTAATTTATGTATATCTTGGAATCTGTCCATTTCTTCTGTAGTTTCCATTTTATTGGCCTACAGGTTCTTGAAGTAGGTATTGATGATCCTATAGATTTCTCCTGGGTGTGTTGTAATTGCAACCTTTCATTCCTAATTGCATGGATTTGGGCCTTTTCTTTTCTTTTCTTTTTATTGATAAGGTTGGCTAAGGGTTTTTCAATTTCGTTTATTCTTTCGAAGAACCAACTCTTGGCTTCATTGATGTTTTGTATTGCATTGCTGTAATTTCTGCCGATATTTATAATTTCCTCCCTAGTATGAGATTGGTATTGTCCCGCTCTCCTTTTTGGAGAAGATTGCGGTTCAGCATAGGGTTGTTTAATTGAGCTCACTCTGTTGTCCTAATGAGTATTTACTGCTATGAATTTCCCATGAAAGACTGCTTTCATTGTGTCCCATAGATTCCAATGTGTTGTATTGTCATTATCATTTAATTGTAGGAACTGTCTGATTTCTTCTTTGATTTCATCTGTGACTCATTGGTTATTCAGAAGTGTGTTGTTCAATTTCCTTATGTTTATGAAATTCTTGCAGTTTCTTTTGCTATTGATCTACAATTTCATTGCACTGTGGTCTGATAATATGCAGGGGATAACTTCAATTCCTTTGAACTTACTTAAACATGTTCTATGAGCAAGTATGTCGTCTCTTGGAGAACAACCCTTGTGCAGCTGAAAGGAATGTGTATTTTGATTTTGTGGGGTGGAACACTCTGTAAACATCTATTAAGTTAATTTGCTCAAGAGTTTGGTGGAGTTCTAGTTTTTTTTTTTTTTTTTTTTTTTTTTTTTTTTTTTTT
>NW_022900951.1:83421882-83426050 GCF_012274545.1 Fukomys damarensis
TTTTTTTTTTGGTATCAGGGATTGAACTTGGGTCCTTGCGCTTGCAGGGCAGGTCACCAAACCACTGAGCTAAATCCCTGGCAGCCGAATTCTAGTATTTTGTTGTTTATTTTTTGTCAGTTGATCTATCTACTTGTGACAGTGGAGCAATGAGGTCCCTCACTTCTGTTGTATTAGTGCTTATTTTATTTGTCATGTCTATTAGTATTTGTTTTATATAGTTGGGCACACTGGTGTTTGGTGCATATATATTTATGACTGTCATCTCTTCCTCTTGGATTGTTCCCTTTAGAAGGATGCAGTGTTCTTCCTTGTCTCTCCTAATCAATGTTGGTTTAAAATCCACTTGATCTGCAAAGAGGATAGCTAATTTTGCTTTTTTGGGGGGTGTGGATTTCCTGCCACATGGAGCATTGTTTTTCACCCTATAACTTTCAGTCTATGAGTTTCTTTTTTACTTAAGTGTCTTTCTTGTATACAAAACAGTGTTGGATATTGCTTCTTGACCCATTCTGCCAGTCTATTTCTTTTGATTGGTGAATAGAGACCATTAACCTTGATGGTTATAACAATATGAATTAACGTACCCTTGTCATGATTTTATCTTTTTGTTAGATTTTCTAACTTTGCATTTAATTTCTCGTGCCTCATGGATACGTTCTTCTTGGCTTCCTGATGTTGTGATCCTCATGGTCTTTTCCTAGGATGTTTAAAATTTTTCGCAGTGCTGGTTTGGATATTTGTGAAATTGCTAAGGTGCTCTTTGTCATGAAAGTGTCTTATTTCTCCATCAATTTTGAAAGATAGTTTTGCAGGGTACATCAATCTGGTTTGGAGGTTATTTTTCTTTAGGGCTTGAAATACATCATTCCAATCTCTTCTTGACTTGAGGGTTTGTGTTGAAAAGTCTTCTGTGATTCTGATAGGCTTTCCTTTGTATGTGATTTGTTTCTTTTTTCTAACTGCTTGTAGAATTTTTTCCTTCAATTGGGTTTCTGGAATCTTACCTATTATATGCCTATATCTAGTTTTTTGTTTGTTTGTTTGTTTTTGTATCAGGTGTCAAACTCAGGTCCTTGTGCTTGTGAGGCAGGCAGTGGAACCACTAAGCTAAATTCCCGGGCCTGTGTAGATTTTTTTGATCATGGCTAGTTGGAGTCCTGTATTCCTCACTTATCTGTATATCAAGTTATTTTGCCCTACTTGGGAAGTTTTCTACCATTACTTCTGTGGACTGTTTTGTTTTAAGTTGTCTGCATTCTCTCCTGTTTCTTTATTGACTCCGATCTGTCTTTTGTTATTCTTTGCATCATTAAGCAGCTGTAGAGCTGATTTCTCATGGTCCCTTACTATTTTTAAGAAATTTTTTCTTTTCCTGGTCACTAATTGCAATTCTGTCTTTTATATCTGAAATTCTCTCCTCACATTGGCTCATTCTGTTGCATAAACTTTCAATATCTTGGAAATCTGTTTGCATCTATTTTATGGATTCCATTTGTTTCGTATGTTGAGATTCCATGATGTTTCTAAGCTCCTCTATTTTTTTTCAATCTGTAGCCACTCTAGATTTATTAGTCATCTCTTTCACTATCAACACAGTCTCAGCTGTTATCTGAGAAATTATTTCCAATTTCATTTTTTCCAGATCCTCTTTCATTGCCAGTTCAGGGAGTCCAGGTAGTTGAGTATCAGATTGCTCCATCTCGTTGCACTTTGGGGCTACCCTAGGTGTTCTGGAAGTCTGGATATGAGACTTGTTTCTGTGTCTTTTCTCATTTCAACAGATGCAGCCCACTGCACCTTTGTTGAGGCAACTGTTTGCTCACCCAGTGGTCTTCATTTCTCAGCAAGCCACAGGGCAGCCTTTTTTTTTCTCTGCTGCTCACAAGTACAACAATTCCTGGGTTCAGAATGGTGACCCTCTGGATTCTTGAGCTGACCTGTTGTCTGGGCAGGCTTCTGGCTGGGGCCTGTGCACACTTGGGATGGTATCTAGGTGTGCCTCTCGCTGGGGGCCCTATGTAGCTGCTATCTTACCTAGCCCTGTCTTCCTTCCTCTCTTCCACAATACAGGTTCACAAATTTGTCAACAGTTTCTGATAGCATCTTAAGTTTTCTTCAATTGCAAAGTACATCTCTCTCCACCCGTATTACATCCTCACCCCCACAAATTTCTTCTTAAAACCATCAACACTAACTAAAATTTCTGCACATCAAAAGAAACAATTAGTAGAGTGATGAAAAAAGCCAACAGAATGGGAAAATGATTGCCAACTATTCTTCACACAGAGGACTAATATCTAGAATATATAAAGAAGTTTTTAAAAAATTAGGAGACCCACCCTAAAAGCCTCAAATATGCAGGTGAAATAAATATAGACACACTGAGATTGATTACTGGTACCAAAAAAAAAATGAATACAGACACTTCTCAGAAGAAAAAGTGTCCAACAAATATATGATTATTCTGATCATTAGAGAAATGCAAACTAAAACAATGCTAAGATTTCATGTTACACAGAAAGGGTGTCAATTGTCCAGAAATTAAAGAATAACAAATGCTGTTATGGTTACAGTAAAAAAGGAACCTTCCTACACTATTGGTGGGAGTGGAAACTGGTACAACCATTGTGGAAATCAGTTTGGAGATTTCTCAAATAACTAAAATTAGAAATTCCATTTGATCCAGGTATCTTCCCAAAAGAGCTAGAGACATCATACTACCATGATACATGCATACCAATGTTTATAACAGCATGATTCATAGCAGCTATGGAAGCAGCCTGCATGCCCATCAAAAGATGACTGGATAAAGAAAATATGGTATCTATACATAATGGAATTCTAATCAGCTACAAACAGGATAAATTTGAGACATTTCTAGGAAATTAATACATCTGAAAAATATGTGAAGTAAAATAAATCAGATACACAAGCTTAAATACCATAATATAAAGAAAATGTGATTTTTAAAAATAAAATGGAGTACTATTCAGCCATTAAGAATGAAAAACTAGTACTATTTATAGCTAAGTGGATGCACATTGAGGCTATACCCTTAAGTGAAATTAGTGTCACACATGTGTAAATACTGAATAGTTTCTACGGCATGAAAAAATTGCTGGGTGTGGTGGCACACTCCTGTAATCCCAGCACTCGGGAGGCTGAGGCAGGAGGATCACTGTGAGTTCAAGACCAGCCTGAGCTACATATTGAGTTCCAGGTCAGTCTCAACTACATAGTAAGACACTGTCTCAAAAACAAAACAAAACAAAAAAAACAAACAAAAACCCAACAACAGCAATAACAACAAAAACAAACCAAAACAAAAAAAAAAACTAAAAGTGTAAATAAGGATCAAAATATTTAATTGATATTGTGTAATATGAAGAAAAGGTCTAAAGGACTAGAGGAAATGGGAGGCATGATGGAAAGGTAAAAAGGGAAGAGAAAAATAAGAGAAAAGGAAAAAATGGAAACAAAGTCTTTATAAATAGGGGAAGGGTGGAAGAAGGGAGGGAGGTTAGGAGAATGGGGAAAATAAGAACCAAGATAAGTCATGTAAAGGCACAAGATTCCAATGATGAATGTAAGTGTACTGTATAACTAAAATATACCAATAAACTTAATTAAGATTTTTTTTTGTACCGGGAATCAAACTTGGGTCCTTGGCTTATGAGGCAGGCAGCAGAACCACTGAGCTTAATCCCTGGCCCTTAATAAAGACTTTCTTAAAAAAGGTTTTATGGAAGGAAACAAGGAGATAGATCTTTTTACAAATGGGAAGTAGTCCATGAGGATGATGGAAAGCAAAGGGAAATAAAAAGATTTAAGATGTGTTACTTGCACATACTAAATACTCACAATGAATGTAAATATTACATGTCATAAACATGAACTAAAAATAATAAGAAGAAAATGAAAATGAGGAAAGGGGATTTAGAAATGGAAGGAGAGTGGTGGGTGGGATTAGGAAGGAGATTAAAAAAGAAGCAAGCTATGTTATATACATGCATCTTCTTCCTAACGTGAGTGTTAACTTCATTTACTGCAAATATGTTACAAAATTAAATTGAATTTTAAAAAATAAAAAATTTACTGACATAAGGGGACCAAAAGATGGGTTAGAGGTAGGGGATAGAAGAGTGAGGGAAAATAATTAAGATGT
>NW_022900951.1:83426065-83468381 GCF_012274545.1 Fukomys damarensis
CACTCTTCACAATGCATGTAATAATAAAAAAGAAAACCCCAATATATACTATCATCTATCTAGATGGATAGATAGATAGATATTGACTAGCCAGACATAGTTACATTCTGAAAATAGAAAAATAATTAAGATATAACCTCTACGTAGAAGTTAAAATTCCATCAAACAGTCATGTAAGTAAAGACTAGCTGCAATACTGTATGATAAGTGTTGATAACTTAATATGTATTACACAGATGGATACAAAGAAGATAACTATTAGAATGATAAGGAAGACTTCATAGAAGTAGTAACTCTCAAACTACATCTCAATGTGTGAGCAGCTACTAAACAGACAATGATGGATAGACACCTCAGTACTTAAGACTAAAGAAAGTGAACATCTAAAAATATGAAAGAAGAAAGAACATTAGATTTTTGTGAAATCATAAACACCTTTTAAAAGGTGCATTACAAACAGATAAGGTAGAAGAAACAGGTAGGAGTTAGTTTATACACTGTACTTTGTATATTATTCAGAGAAACAGAATTTGTCATTGATTACTCAGAACTAGTGAGGGATTTTAATAAAGAGATGACTGGAACACTCTATCATCTTATCAAGTTCACTCTGACAATAGTATGAAAGTGACTTGAAATGAATAAGATCAAGGAAGGAGACCATTAAGATCTCTAAAGATGAAACATATGCACTTACCAAGGCTTCATTCCAAAACACCTACAAAGTAGCTGTAATGAAATTTTTAAAAATAAGATAAAGCATAAATATCAGAAGGGTGAAAACAAGATAAGATGTAACAACAAAACTTTAAAAATTGCAACTGGATTTATAGTACAGAACTCTACAAGGATATAGAATTAGTAGAACTATGCAATTAAAGGTCTTATTGAACGTGGGCCTGAAAACAGGATTAAGAATGATTAAGCAGTAGACTGATCTTCACATCCTATATTTGGACCATTTTCTTTACATATGATTTTTCTTTGCATAGACTGAATCAGATTAGTGTTCAATGAGGGACACCAGTCAAAACTGCGGGCCAGGATTTGTAGCAACGACAAGGATGAAATGAAAGTTTACCAACAGAACATTGAGTCTCCAGTTCTCTTTCTAACAGTTCCAAGAACACTGGCTTAACACTAGGCTTATTAATCTCAAACCAGGAGCTGGAAGATACTTCTCCAGAGAGTTGGTTAGGAAACGAGAAAAATGTGAGGTCCTGCAGTAAAAATTTCTATCCAAAATATCCTATAGTAAATTAAAAAGCAGAAATGCAAAACCTGTAAGTGTACCTTTCTTAAATATAAATGGGCAATAAAGAATAGTCATGTGAAGAAAGCCTTTAACCTAGGAAAGACAAAGACAAAACAGAAAGATAAAATTGAAAGAAAACATATAAGATGTGTAGACTTTAAAAAAAATCATTATTAAAAGCTTGTAGAGAATTTGTCAATAGCATGTGGAAGATCCAGGGTTTGATCTCTGGCATCAAACAAACAAAAAAATCATTAATATCTTCAGGAAAGCCATGTGTTAAGAACAGAATGCTACTAGGGCAGGGGATTTAGCTCAGTGGTTCCACTGCCTGCCTTGCAAGCAAAAGGACCCGAGTTTGATCACTGGTACCAAAAAAACAAAAACAAAAACAAAAAAAAACCAGAATGCTACTAAAACTGTGTATATACACAATCATAAAAGATGATAACAAGTTGCTGCAAAGTAAAAACTATAGCAGAAAGCAAAGATCAAAAGAAAAATTGGAATAAAAATTGAGTATATATAGCAGACATTTTTATAGAAATACAAAGAGAAAATCAAAGGGAAAAAAATGTAGATCTGTTCTGGGTATCAAACATTAGAACGTTAGTATTTCCAGAAAGAACAGAGATAAAATAGGAGAGGAAATTAGCAAAACCTAATTCAAGAACGTAGCCTCAAATTAAATGTTTGACTCACCAAGTACAAGCTTCAGTGGATAAAAGACACACACCAAAGCCTCTCATCTGAAATTTAAGTATTCTGAGAAAGATCTCAAAATCTTCCATAGAAAAAAAATGGATCACAAAAATCAGTAAAGATTTAGATTCAGAGTGGTTCACAAAGTTAGAAGACAATGGAACTTTAGAAGTTCAGAGGAAGCCAGGTGTGGTGGTGCATTCTTGTTGTCCCAGCACTTGGGAGGCTGAGGCAGGAGAATCTATGTGAGTTCAAGGCCAGCCTAGGCTACATAGTGTATTCAAGGGCAGCCTGAATTACATAGTGAGACCCTGTCTCAAAACAAGACAAAACAAAACAAAACCCAAAAGAGGAAAATTTTTCCAAGCTATAATTTAATATCCAATCTTATCAATACTTTTTTAGACATGCAAGATCTTGAAAAATTTATCTTTCATGCAATCTTCCAAGAAATTACTGTAATTTGTGCTATATTGGGAAAGAAGGGAATAAACTAAAGGACAAGAAGTATAAGTAAGATACACAAAAATTAGAGAGCAAACAAAGTAAAGACAATGCAATAATGTGGTAGAAGGAAGAATCCAGCTGAATAGCAGACTGACAAACAATTCCAGATGGTACAACAGAAATTAGAGGACTCTGGAAGAGATGAGTCCAGGATGAAACTGATAGTTTTAAATTAAAAGCCAGGAGTTGGGGAATAAATTGCTGGTAAGTGTGTAGAAAACTAAGCAAATAGGAAGATACCAAGGGAGAATAGCTGGATCAAGTGGAATTTGCCATAAAGAAGGATAAACTTGAGGCATTTCTAAGTAAACGGATGTACCTTGAGACCATATTCTTAAGTGAAATAAATCAGACATACCTGTGTAAATATCATGTTGTTTCTCTGGTTTGAGAAACTGAAAGTGTAAATAAGGGCTAAAATGTATAATAGATATTGGGGAATGGAAAAAAAGATGTTCAAATGGGAAGGGGAATGGGAGAGGGGGAGAGGGAGGGGGAGGGGGAAAAAGGAAGGGAAAAAGGAAAAAATGGAAACAAAAGCTTTTGTAAATAAGTAGGGGAAGGATTGAAGGGAGGGGAGGGGATTGGGGAAACAAGAATCAAGATATATTATGTACAAATTACCTATGATGAATGTGATCATTATGTATATCTAAAATGTACCAATAAAACTAACCAAAAAACCCACTAGATGAAAGGCAAAAAAACTAAGTAAATAGGGAAATGAAATTCAAAGGAAAACAAAATCTTATAAAATAAAAGAAGACATAATACATTATGTTATATGGCCAGGATATGAATAATAAAAAATAATTCAAATATTAAATGCTGATCTATATGAAATTTATATTTGTACACAAACACACACACAAAGAAGTTCTAATAGGAGAAAACTAAAAAGTAACAGTAAATATGCTATTTAAAGACATAAAACTACTAAAAATTGAGTTGAAAAATAATTGCCACTGAGGAGTGGAATTATGTGGTATGGAAAAGAGGCTATATTTTCCTACTTTCAAAATGGAAGATGAAGAAGTCTTGCAATAGGGAAAATCTACTACTGAAAAGAATTCAAGGGCTAGTTAAGAAATGTAATCACCACTATGTACTGAAGAAACAAATATATTTAGATTCTTCAGTAAATAACAGTAATCATTATCTGAGAAAAAGAAAGGGAGATATAGATCTGAGAGGCCCAGGAGAGAGTAGAAATAGTGAGTTTAATTTTAGGTAAATTTAATTTGAGGTGCCTTTGGGATATCTATGTGCAGACATTTATTAACATAGAACTTTACAATGGATAATAAAATAAACAGTGAAACTGATAGTAGGTGATGAAAATGGGATAAAAATGCTGATTATCAGAAGTGCTTAAAAGAGAATACTACAAGAAATAAGGATAGGTTTTGAGTCAATAATCTAAGTTCCTACCTTAAGAAAATAGAAAAAGCAAACCTAATCCAAAGCAAGTAGAAGAAAAGAAAAAATAAAGACAAGAGCAGAAACCAATAAAACTGCAAACAGAAATTTCACAGAGAAAATCAATGATACAAAGGTATAGTTCTTTGAGAACAAAATCAATAAAATTAATAAACCTCAGGCAAGACAGAAAAAATAAAAATAGAGAAAACAAATCACCAAATTCAGGGGGAAAACAGGGTATACCACTGCAGATCCTACAGCTATTAAAAGAGAAAAAGGGAATTCTGTGAACATTTTTATATTTATGAATTCAGTAACTTAATAGAAATACTATCAATTCCTTAAAAAAACTGACAGGCAATGAAAATTGAACAAAATTAAACAGATCACTTTTAACAGACCTAGAAACATTAAATAAATTGAATTTGTAATTTACAAGTCCCTTCCCCAAAAAATATCCAGGCCCAAACAATATCACTGGACAACTATAAATATTTAAAGAAAAATTAATACAAATTCTTCCAAAACCTTTTTAAAATGCCAAGGGCAACATTAAATCCAAAATGAGGCAAAGACAGTAAAGAAAAATTTACAGAACAATAAATCTCAAGAACACATAAAAATCTCATATACATTTAACAACCTTCAATAGAATGCTAGAAAACCAAATGCAAAGAATGCATGAAAGGAATTATGAACCATGTCCAAACAAAATTTATTCCACAGATGTAAGGCTGACCAACATTTGAAATGAATCACAACAATGAATTCAAGAAGAAAAATTATATATCAATTGATACAGAAAAAGCATTTTACAAAATCCAGCACCTATTCATGATTTTAAAAAATACTTCTTAGGAAGTTATGAAGAGAGGGGGAATTACTTGAGGTTGATAAAGAGCATCTGCAAGAAGCCTACAGCTAACATCATACTTAAGATGAAAGACTGAAGTCTTTTCACAGAAGACCAGGAACAAAGTAAGGATGTATGCCCTCATCTCTGTTATTCAACAGAGTACTGAAAATTCTAGCCATTGCAAAAAGGCAGGAAAAAGAAACAAGATGGCATACAGATCGAAAAGAAAGAAATAATGCTGTATTTATTTCAGACATCATAATTCCTTATGCAGAAAATCACATAGAACACACACACACACACACACACTCTCTCTCTCTCTCAGATGTAAGCAGTAACTTCAGCAAGATCAAAGTGTATCAGATTAGACACAAAAAACCGTGATTTACTATATTAACAGTGAACATATGAGATAATAACACTTATAATCACTATGTAGAAAATGAACTACTAAAGTGTAAGTCTAACAAAGCCAAAACATGTACCTAATGTGGGTTATGAAAATTGCAAAATTCTGATAAATCAAGTCAAAGAAGACTTAAATTATTAAGCTTATAATATAGCTGAAGTAATGAGGACAATGTGAAACTGGTTGAGGAGGACATACAGAGCCATAGAAAAAGATTCGCACAAATATGCCAAACTGAATTTTGATGGTGTAAAAGCAATTCAATTGATCAAGCATAGCTTTTTCAACAAATGGTGTTGGAATAATTGAATATCCACATGCAAAAAAACCCTGATCTAAACCTTATATATTAAAATTAAAGTAAAATGTATCACAGCCTTAAAACATAAAACATAAAATGTAAAATAATCAAATTTGGCATAATTTTTGGGATATAGAACTAAGAACAAAGTTCTTAGAGCCATCACGAAAAGCAGAATCCCTTAAAATTTTTTTTGAAAAAGTAGACTTCATCAAAATCTTTAAAACTTTTGTTCAGTGAACAACCCTGTTAAGAAGATAAATACATAAGTTACAGATGGGGGAAAATATTTACAAACCACATATTTGACAAGGGACTTGCATCTAGAATACATGAAGAACTCATAAAACTCAACATTAAAAAACAATTAGAAAATGAGCAAAAGAGATGAACATTTCACTGAAGAGAATGTACTGATGGAAAATAAGTACAGGAAAAGATGTTCAACATCATTGAGCATAGGGCACACAAAGTAAAATTGTAATGTTATAACTACACAACCATAACAGGGCTAACATAAAAAATAGTGAAAACACTAAATACTGTTAAAGACATATTGCTAATGGGAGTGTATGAGTTGTGATAAAAAATACACTGAAAAAATACACTGAATGATTAAATTTTTAAAATGTATTGCAGTAAAAGACACACTGCCATTAATTCCCCTCAAAATACTTCTTGCTTGGAATACATTTATACTATTGTTTTGTCACTTTCTGAAGGAGTTCTGGAGATTTTCTTTTGTGTCATTAGTCATGCTATCCTTGTTGCCTGGATGTACTGAATGGATTCAAAATGTTTGTGTTTGTTTTTGGTTTTGGTACCGGGGATCGAACTCGGGTCCTTGTGCTTGTGAGGCAGGCAACAGAACTGCTGAACTAAATTCCCGGCCCCTGGATTCAAAATGTTTATATTTCGTGGTTATTTTGACTTTGGGGAACAGCGGTAAGTTACATGGCACAGATCCAATGAATAAAGTGGATGAGGACAATCAATATTTTTGACATAAACTGCTATAACCACTTGATGAATGAGGGTGTTAAAAAATATGGTGAATGTTTAAATAAAAAATTATTACAGTAAAAGATAAATTGTCATTAATCCCCTCAAAATACTACCCCTCAAATCAAATACATTTATAGTATTGTCCTTGATACTGTGTCTTTTACTGTATTGCTTTTTAATTAATTAAATTTAGTGGTACATTTAAGCTATACAATATAATGACATTCATCATTGGAAATTTGCACTTTTACATAATCCATCTTGGTTCTTATTTTTTCCCCATTCCTCTGCCCTCCCTTCAACCTCTCCACCCCCGTCCCCTATCTACAAAGACTATTTCCATTTTTTTCTTCTTCTCATATTAATTCCATTCCCTTTTCTTTTGCCCTACCCCTCCCATTTCCCCTTCCTCTTTGCACCTTTTCTTCCTCTTTCAATTATCTAATATCCCTTTTAGTCCTTGTTTATACTTTCAGTTTCTCACACTTGAGAAACTATTCAGTATTTACACGTGTCATATTTATTTCACTTAAGAGTATCACTTCAATGTGCATCCCTTTAGCTATAAATATCTCTAGCTTCTCATTCTTTATGGCTGATTAGTACTCCACTTTATAAAAAAAATTTTTTTTCTTTATCCAGTCTCTCGTTGATGAGGAATTGGGCTGCTTCTAAGTTTTAGCTACTATAAATTTTGCTTCTATGAACATAGGTGCACATATATCACTGCGGTATGATTTTCTTTTTTATTGAGTTTATTGGTACATTCTAGGTATACAGTACAGTTACATTCATTACTGGGATCTTGTACCTTTACATGACAGGTTTGGTTCTCATTTTATCCCCTTGTCCCTACCCTCCCTTCACCCCTCTTCCCCTCCCCATTGGAATGATTCTAATACTTTAGGGAAGATATTCAGCACAGGGATAGCTGGATCAAATGGGCCCTCCAATTCTAGTTCTTTGAGGGATTTCTATACTGATTTACACAGTGGTTGCACCAGCCTACATTCCCACCAGCAGTAGAGCAGGGTTCCTGTCTCCTCACAGCTCCACAAGCATTTGTTATTGGTTGGTTTCATGATAGCAGCCATTCTTCCGGAGGTGAGGTGGAATCTCAGTGTTGTTTTCCTCTGCATCTCTGGCATGACCAGTGATATTGAACATTTTTTTCATGTTTATCTGCTATTTCTACTTCTTTGAAAAATGTCTGTTCCTTTCAAGTGTCCATTTCTGTATTGGGTCTTTAAATTGCAGTTTGATTTTTTTAAAGTTCTTTATATATTCTACGTAGTAGACTTTTGTGTGAGGAAGAGCTAGTGAAAAGTTTTTCCGACATTGTGGGTTGTCTCTTCATACTACTGGTCCTTTATCTAGCGGTGCACAAGCTTTTTAATGAGAAGACATCACAATTGTTGATTGTTTGTGTTAGTTCATGGGCAACTAAGGTTTTGTTCATAAAATCTTTTCCTACACCAACATCTTCAAGAGTTCTACCTAATCACTCTTCCGGATCATTTAGTGTTTCTGTTTTAATTTTTAGATCTTTAATCCATTTTGATTTTATTAGCACACAGTGAGAGATACAGGTCTAATTTCAATCTTGGGCAAGTTGAAAGCCAATTTTTCCAGCCCCAATTATTTAAGAGGCTATCTTTCCTCCAGTGAAGGTGTTTGGCTCCTTTGCCAAAGATGAGGTGGCTGAGCGTGTCTGGAGTTGTTCCTGAATCTTCTAATCTGTTCCACTGGTCCTCAGGTCAGTTTCTTTGTCAGTACCATGCTGTTTTTATCACAGTAGCTTTGTAGCATAGTTTCAAGTTGGGGATTGTGATATCCCCTACCTTGTCTTTATTGCCTAAAATTGCTTTTACTATTCTAGGTCTCTTTTTGTTCCAAATGAACTTGTGGTTTGTTTTCTCAAGGTCTGTGAAGTATGGATTTCAAATGGGATTGAATTGAATCACTATAGCAGTTTTGGAAGTATGGCCATTTTCACTGTGTTGATTCTTCTTACTCAGGAGCAAGGGAAATCTTTCCATTTTTTCATAGCCTCTTCAATCTTCTTTCAGAGTACTATAGTTTTCACAGTAGAGGTTTTTGATTTCTTTCATTAGGTGGATTCCCAGCTACTTCAATTTTTTTGATGCTATTGTGAAAGGAACTGTTTGCCCCATTTCTCTCAGTGAGTTCCTGTACAGGAAAGCTATTGATTTTTTGCGTATTGACCTTGTATCCATCTACTTTGCTGAATTTGTTTATGAAGTCTAGAGGACTTTTGGTGGCATTCTTGGGGACTTCTAAATAGAGTATCATGTCATTTGCAAATAATGACAATTTGCCTTCTTCATTTCCTGTCTTTGTGCCTTTTTTCTCTTGTCTAATTGCTGTGGCAAATGTTTCCAAAACTATATTCAACAGGAGTGGTAATAGTGCACGTCCTTGTCTTGTTCCTGATTTTAACGTGAAGGATTTCAGTTTTTGACCATTTAGTATGATATTGGCTCTAGCTTTTCATAGATGGCTTTTATCAGATTGAGGTAGAGACTGTCCATTCCAATTTTCTGTAGGGCTTTTAACATAAATCCTTGTTGTATTTTGTCAGAGGCTTTCTTGGCATCTATTGAAATGATCATATGGCTTTTGTCCCTGGCTCTATTAATATAGTGTATTACATTTATTAATTTGCATATGTTGAACGATCCCTGCATCCCTGGGATGAACCCCACTTGGTTTGGGTGTATGATCTTCTTGATGATCTTCTGCACTCTGTTTGCCAGTATGTTATTAAGGATTTCTTTTTACCTGTGTTCATTAGTGAGATTGGCCAGTAGTTCTCTTTTTTGGTTGGGTCTTTCTCTGCTTTGGGATCAACGTGATGCTTGCTTCCAGGAATGAATTCAGGAGTATTGTTTCCCTTTCAAATTCATTGAAAAGTTTAAACAGTAGTGGCAGTAGTTCCTCTCTAAAAGTCTTGTATAATTCAGAAGGAAGCCATCAGGACCTAGGCTTTTATTAGTTGGTAAGTTTTTTATTACACTTTCAATTTCATTTATTGATATTGGGTAGTTTAGAATTTTTAGGTCATCTTCATTCAAGTTTGGTAATTCATACGTATCTATTAATCTGTTCATTTCTTCTGTATTTTCCATCTTATTGGCATATAGGCTCTTGAAGCAAGTATTGATCATCCTCTAGATTTCTTAAGGGTGTGTTGTAATGTCAACCTTTTCATTCCTAATTGCATGGATTTGGGCTTTTTCCCCCTTTTTTGATAAGGTTGGCTAAGGGTTTGTCAATTTCATTTATTCTTTCGAAGAACCAACTCCTGGCTTCAGTGACTTTTTGTATTGCTCTCTTAGTCTCCATTGCTGTAATTTCTGCCCTGATCTTTATAACTTCCTTCCTCATATGAGCTTTGGGTTTGTCCTGCTCTTCTTTTTCTAGAAGGTTGAGGTTCAGCATCAGGTTGTGTAACTGAGCTCACTCTGTTTTCCTAATATGAGTATTAATTGCTATAAATTTCCCACAAAGGACTGCTTTTATTGTGTCCCATAGATTCCAAGATTTGTATTGTGATTGTCATTTAATTGTAGGAACTGTCTGATTTCTTGATTTCCTTTGTGACTCCTGCTTATTCAGAAGTGTGTTGTTCAATTTCCAAGTGTTTATGAAATGCTTGTAGTTTCTTTTGCTATTGATCTACAATTTCATCGCACTGTGGTCTGATAATACACAGGGGATAACTTCAGTTCCTCTGCACTTACTTAAACATGCTCTATGAGCAAGTATGTGGTCTCTTGGAGAATGACCCATGTGCAGCTGGAAGGAATGTGTATTCTGATTTTGTGGGATGGAACACAGTGTAAATATCTGTTAAGTTCATCTGTTCAAGAGTTTGGTTGTTCTAGTATTTTGTTGTTTATTTTTTGTCAGTTGATCTATCTACTTGTGACAGTGGAGCATTGAGGTCCCTCACTTCTGTTGTATTAGTGCTTATTTTATTTTTCATGTCTGTTAATACTTGTCTTATATAGTTTGGCCTAGTAATGTTTGGTGCATATATATTTATGATTGTCATCTCTTCCTCTTGGATTGCTCCATTTACAAGGATGTAGCGTTTTTCTTGTCTCTGCCTCTCTTTTTTTTTTTGTTTTGTTTTTTTTTGAGACAGGGTCTCACCATGTAGTTTAGACTAACTTGGAACTTACTATGTAGCCCCAGGCTGGTCTCAAACTCACAGCGATCCTCCTGCCTCAGCCTCCAGAGTGCTGGGATTACAGGTGTGAGCCACCACACCCGGCTTGTTTCTTATCTCTCTTAATCAGTGTTGGTTTGAAATCCACCTGATCTGCAAAGAGGATATCTCTTCCTACTTTTGGGGGTTTCCTGTAGTGTGGAGTATTGGTTTCCACCCTTTAACTTTTAGTCCATGAGTTTCTTTTTGAATTAAGTGTCTTTCTTGTATGTAGCATATTGTTGGATCTTGCTTCTTGACCCATTCTGCCAGTCTATTTCTTTTGATTGGTGAATTGAGACCATTAGCATTGATGGTTATAACTCATAAGTATTGACTTACCCTAGTCATGATTTTTCTTTTTATTGGATTCTCACCCTTTGCATATAATTTCTTGGCATGCCTGATGGATTTCTTCTGCTGTGCTTCCTAGGGTTGTGATCCTCATTATCTTCGCCTAGGATATTGTTTAAAATTTTGTGGAGTTCTGGTTTAGTATTCATGAAGTTGCTAAGGTGCTTTTTGTAGTGAAAATATCTTATTTTTCTATCAAATTTGAAAGATAGTTTTGCAGGGTATATCAATCTGTATTGGAGGTTATTTTTCTTTAGGGCTTGAAATACATCACTCCAAGCTCTTCTTGCTTTGTGGGTTTGTATTGAGAGTTCTGCTGTTATTCTGATGGGCTTTCCTTTGTATGTGGTATCTTTCTTTTGTCTAACTGCTTGTAGAATTTTGTTCTTCTGTTGGATTTCTGGAATCTTAACTATTATATGTCTATGTATAGATAGTTTTTGGTCATGGCTATTTAGAGTTCTATAAGTCTCACTTAACTGTATGTCAAGTTTTTTCTCCCTATTTGGGAAGTTTTCTGACATTATTTATTTTTGTTGTTGTTTTGTTTGTTTTTTGAGACAGGGTCTCACTATGTAGTTGAGACTGACCTGGAACTCACTGTGTAGCCCAGGCTGGTCTTGAACTCACAGCCATCCTCCTGCCTCAGCCTCCCGAGTGTTGAGGTGTGCGTCACCATGCCTGGCTCATTCTGACATTACTTCTGTGAACAGTTTGTTTGTTTTTATCTTATCTGCACTCTCTCTTATTTCTTGATTAGCTCCTATCTGTCATATGTTATTCTTCTTTGAATAGTTTAACTGCTGCTGGAATGATTTCTTTTCTTACTATTTTTAAGAAATATTTCTGCTGGGCTTGGTGGCGCATGCCTATAATCCAGCACTTGGGAGGCTGAGGCAGGAGGATTGCTGTGAGTTCGAGATCAGCCTGGGCTACATAGTGAGTTCCAGGTCAGTCTCACCTACATAGTGAGACCCTGTCTCAAAAAAACAAACAAAAATAAAAGAAAGAAATATTTATTTTGGGTTCACTAATTGCAATCCTATCTTCTATATCTGAAATTCTTTCCTTGCATTGGCTTATTCTGTTGCATAACCTTTCAATGACGTTTTTAATCTCTTGGAAATCTGTTTGCACCTGTTTTATAGATTCCATTTGTTTCCTTAGGTGGGATTCCATGATGTTTCTCAGCTCCTCTATTTTTTGTTTCTGCTTTACATTTATTAATCTATGTACTATGGGCACAATCTCTGCTGTTAATTGAGAAATCGTTTTTTATTTCATTTTTTGCAGATCCTCTTTCACTGTCAGTTCAGGTTGTCCAGGTGGGTGAGTATCAGATTGTTCCATCTCGTTTGCCTTTGGGGTTGCCTTCAGTGATATGGAAGTTTCATTTTGAGTCTTATTTCCATACCTCCTCATTTCAACAGATGCAGCCTACTGTGCCTTTGTTGAGGTAACTATGTGCTCACCCAGTGGCCTTCAGTTCTCAGCATATCACTCAGCAGCTTTTACTCCGATGCTCACCAGTACACCAATTCCTGGGTTTACAATGGTGGCCTTCTAGATCCCTGAGCTGACCACTTGTCTGGCCAGGCTTCTGGCTGTGGCCTGTGCACACTTTGCATAGTATCTAGGTGTGCCTCTGGCTGTGGCCCCTCTGTAGCTATTGTCTGGGAGGGCTTTTGACTGGGGACTGTGTACCCCAGTTCCTGTTCTCTGTGTATGCTTCTGGGTAGAGTCTCCATGCACTTGTCACTGGTATCAGGTCAAGCCTCTGGCTGTTGGTTGTACATCTGTGTAGTTCTCTTCCAGGTAGGCCCTTGGCTGTGGCTGGTGGTATGGCGGGTCCCTGGCTGAAGACTGCATGCCTGTGCAGTTCTTTTCTAGGCAGGCCTGTGGCTTGGCTTGTGTACGTGAGCTTCTTGGTTCGGGGCGGTGACCTGGCTGGGATCCGCCTGCAGCTGCACCACTCTGGTCCACACAGCTGCTCCCTGGTATCTGTGCGCACTTACTGATGATATGGAGGGACTTTGGATCTAAGTTCTGGTTTTTAAAAATTTAAACATTCAACATATTTTTCAATTACCCTTTGTAAAATGATATAGCCATTTTGGAAAACAAGTGACAGTGTCTTATGAAACTAAACATACAGCTATCATACTACGTAGCAGTTTATACTCTTGGTCATTCAGAGAAATGAATATTTATGTTCATACAAGGATCTATACAAAAATCTTCAAATAGCTATAGTCATAATATCCCCTAACTGAAAGTAGTCCAGATGTCCTACAATAGATGAATGGTTAAACAAACTGTGGTACATCTTACCATGTAATACTACTTATCAATAAAGAGGAACAGACAATTGATACATACAACTCAGATTAAAACTTTTTCTTTTTTGTGGTACCGGGCATGGAACCCAGGGTTTTACACATGCTAGGCAAGGTATCTATCACTGAGTTACATCCCCAGCCATGAGATGAATATTTAGGCAGCTATGTTAATTGACATGTTGAGTAACTCTATAGTATATGTTAAAAAGATAAAGTCTTAGAAATAGAAAACAAATTAATGGTTTCTAAGAGTTGGAAACTGGATAGATAAGGAGTAATCAGAGAGAGTAGGCACGATGATAAAAGGGGAACAAGAGGAAACCACACTGTCATATATTTAAGTGTTCTAGATCTTGACTATGGTAATTGATATGAAAAGCTACACACATGATAAAACTGTATAGAATTAAGCACACATATACACACAAGTAAAAGTGGAGAAATCTGAATAAACTTGTTAGGTTGAATCAATGTAAACATCCTGATTATATTACACTAATTTTTCAAGATCTTATCACCAGGAAAAACTAGATTTAAAAAAAACAGGACTTCTACACTTTTTCTTACACGTACATATGAATCAATAATTACTTCAATAACTAGAAAAAAGATCAGCACACACAGATAAGGTTTGATTCCCAACCTCTTCTAGAAGTGCTAGCTCAAAAGTCACATAACATGATCACCAATTTATATCAGACAACAATTCTACATGGTTGGCTGTGTTTTTAGCCTTTCAACATATGCTTCTTTTTCTTGCTTGCCTGCTTGGCCAATGCCACATTTGAAAGTTTTAGCTGCTGTACAATCTTTCCTTACACATTGTGTTAACTGCTGCTTGAAAAGAACCTTGAAATCTTAAAACTTAATATAATTAAGTTTATTTCTCACTCAGGAAAAGAGAAAAGGGAAGAGAGAAAGAGACAGAGAACAGAGAAAGACAGGGGAAGAAAATACTATCCTCCCACTAGTTAAGGCTATTGTAAGAAGATATCCAAAATTAAAGTAAAAGAATAAATACACAATGGTTAACTACTGTTTGATAGAAATAAGTGTTTACAGAGATGTATAAAGCTCTCTCATCTCTGCCATGAAAATTCAAAACCTAGTCCTGTCATTGATATGTTTAGGTGGTGACAAGACATTCTGCTTGTATAGAGCATGCTCTACACACAAAATTAATTAAAAAAATACATTTCCAAGAGAGATGAAAAGAGAAATATAGTAAAAGTTTCCTGAATTCTTGCAGGCAGACAGGGAGGAGGATTATAGTAGTAGAATTATTACATCACTATGTAGCCTTGACTCAGTCATCCTGTTGAAATATTTCTTATTGTTCAAGTCTCATTTCAAATATTACCTCTCTCGGGAAACCAACTAAAGTTATTTTCATCCTTTACCACAGCCCAGCTCTTCACTTTGTGCCTGTTTAAGGCAGTTCTATTGCTGGCCATACCTGTTCTATTGAATAATATGATGCCTCAACACATAGAAGAAGCTTTGCATTTAGAGTCATAACTACTCTGTGGTTTCAACTTGCATGTAAAATAACACCTTCTAATTATATAGCACTTCAGTTTTCAAAAAGCCTATACATATTATTTTATTAATTGTCACAATAATTTCAGATGGACAAATAATTAAAAACTCAGGTTAACTATATAATTTCTCAAAGGCTAAAGCTAATGAGCATGTAATAGGGCCTATACAGGGTATTGAACTCAGGGCCTTTCACTTGCCAGGCAGACACTGAACCACCGAGCTATATTCCCAGCCCCAGGATCTATATCTTTAAACACTGAACTTACAGTACTTTTTCTATTTGTCTTGATTACTTGTTGCTGGGAGAAATTACTCAACACCCACAAGGTAAGAAGGAAAGATTTATTTTAGCTCACAGTTCTTAGGGGTTTCAGTCAACAGTCGGCTGGTTCCAAGGCAGGGCAGCATTGGCAGAAGAGCACATAAGAAGAGAAACAGTTCATAGCAGAGCAGAAAGGAGGCAGCAAGCCTATGGGGTGGTGCCACCGGCACTCAGGATGGCTCTTCCGTTCTATGCTAAACCAGTCAGAGGGTGTGACAGTTAACTGATTGTGCCAATTTAAGTAAGAAATGCCACTGGGCGTTGTGGCACACCCCTGTAATCCCAGCATCTGGGAGGCTGAGGCAGGAGGATTGCTATGAGTTCGAGACCAGCCTGGGCTACATAGTGAGTTCCAGGCTGTCTCAACTACATAGTGAGACCCTATCTCAAAAAAAACAAAAAACAACAACAAATAAATAAATAAATAAATAATAATAATAAAAAAAGAAATGCCTAACTAAATTGGCTTAGCATAGTTCTGGTTGTGCAAGTCCACCCTAGGGAGGATGTCACCAGAATGGTATAAGAGGGATATGAAGAAGGAAGGCTAAATTGTTCTTTTTTATTGTTTGGTTTTTTTTAGACAGGGTCTCACTATGTAGTTGAGACTGCCCTGGAACTCACTGTGTAGCCCAGGTTGGTCTCGAACTCACAGCAATCCTCCTGCCTCAGCCTCCCGAGTGCTGGATTACAGGCGTGCACCACCACACCTTAAATTCTGTTTTTTTTGAAGGAGCTCCAGTTTTTGCCTTCACCTTGGACCTTGTCACCTGACTTTCAGCACTGACTTTTCAGCCTCCAACACAGATCCTTCAGCCTTCCACTACAGACCCTTTGGCCTCCTGATACACACTGGCACGGGGCACTACACTGAGCTCCAGGCCTTCAACTGGACCATTTGGTTTCTAGTGCTCAGATAGACCTTTTGCGCTCTTCCACATTTCACTCTGTGGATGGTCAGTGTAAGCCATTTGTATATCTTGCATTAAATCTATTTCTCTAGTAAGCACTGACTGGTATAGTGGGCTAATCCAGTATCACACACTCATGATCCGGTCACTCACCCAAAACCCACCTAAGAGTGCATGAGACTGTGGGAGGGATTTCTGGATATAAGCCATAACACTATTACAGTGCACTTGTTTGCCAAATGCTGTAAAACTTCTGAATAAAAACCACACACTTTATTACCTGTATGCATGTAATGAAATATCACACTAAGCCTCATTAATATGTATAATGAATACATGCTAATCAAAGAATAAAATAACAACTACGCTGAGCTAATAGCTGGCACTATAGCGTAACACCACAGTACTTGTCTTTCCAAACCCTGAAATGTTCAGAACAAGGCTAGCCTATGTGAATTCCAACTGAGGAGGTTTACTTGGTGAAATACCGTCAAGTCGTTTTTTCTTTGAGATGGCCATTGAACCAGGGCCCCAGACCAGCATTATATTGAGGCTGAAATGTATTCATGCTTTTTAGTCACTAAGAGGAAGAAAACTGCTTTGGACGAAAGTCTGTCTTTCTCACAAACAATATAAATTCTGTAATTAGTGAGTGATTTAAATTATGTTACATACAATTCATCTGGGGAGGCTCTCCAGATTTAGGAAATTCACGTGGGCACAAAATGTACATAAGCAGGATTAGTGAGAAATCTAATTCTGAAGATATATTGAGTGTATTTCAAACTGGATTTACATATTAGAAAAGGCAGTTTGGGAAGCTGAGCTCTGAAGATGTTAACCATCACACATGCTTCCTAACAAATACTATAAGACTAGCTTAATTCTAATCTTCTTGTCCTAAAATAACCTAAAAGAATTTCTTTGGAATCAAGGAACAAAGGTTTGATGATGAAGCTATTTTGTTAGTAAAGGGAAAGAGAGAAGAGCAAGTGCCCCTCTCTAAACAATGGAAAGGCAGAAAACATTTTTCAATTAGCTGCTATGGACAGAAGCAAGTTTCTCTCTCGATTTGAAGAGACACTGTAATTGAGCTTCACAAAAGGCGGTGTCTTTGTGGTGTTGCCACCATCTCTCCCACATCAAGAGCATTCAATTCTCAAGTATCTGAAGTGGAACTTACACTTCGGAATGCAATAGATGACCTTACCAATCAACTAATGTCACAAGATTTTCCAAAAGAACTTAAGAAAAGAGGAGGTAAGAAAAATGATCGTGATCAGTAAATCAGATTTTATTCTACAATATGAAAAAGGAAGAAGTCATTTTAATCAGAATTCAAAGGCATCTTTTGTCATCTCAGTATTTCATGTTCTTGAGGTGAGAAAGCTAGAAGTACTTAATAAAAATATTTTAAAACTATTTCTTGTCTGGACCAAATCTTCTTAAAAATTATCCAACACCATAAATTCCAGTTTAAGACAATCCCCTCAAACAATAAATATTAACGTTGAGTAAAAATGAAATATAATTATGACGCATCACACAAGGTTAAAGTGTGTGATCTCTAAAATGATCCCAAAGGCATTTTATGCAAGAGTTAATTACATCACAGTAAAAAACTGAGGTTTTACATATAAAAAATAAGGTACTCATATATATCCAGCCCAGTATTAATGGGATCATATTTTTAAAATATGATGACATTTTTGGTTACTTGAAGGACTAACTCTTTGCACCTTAAATGTTTATGTTATGTGAAATGCTATTAAATAATTATGCAATTCTATTCCATAGGAGAATACAATAATTTTGAATGAAATATATTTTAGTCTTAAAGCTTTGGAACACTTTATAAAATAAGTAAATGCCACGAAAATACTTAACTTTCAAATAATTACAAATATAAGATTTTCTTCTTCCTGTTCTTTATTGTAGTGCTTGATAACTATTAATAGATGAGAAAATGGTTTGATATATGAAGCAACAGAAAAAAGTCTAACTTTACCTCACCCACTCACCCCCTGGAAAAGTAGCTCCATATACTTAGAACAAATAACAAATTGGCTGAGAAGGATTGGCAACACTATCATAAGTGGTCCCAGAAGACAGGGAGTGGCCAAAGTTTCAGCGAGTCCAACTCAGGAAACAGATGTGTGACTGCAGCATTACCATCAAGCCAACCCAGAAATAATGCTGTAAATGTTAACAGAGAGAAAGACAAGGGAGGGGACTGCTATTTGACTGTAGCTACTACTAACTCTCACTTACCTATACTAATCAGGAGGAAAAAAGGCATAGATAATATCAATGGATTAAGATCAAATTTAAAAATTGGTCAATACCTGCACATGTTCAGACTTTTCTTTATTCAAAATATCTTATCTCTGTCTATTTCAGTCCCATTACTGTTGACTCTACATAGGTAAGAGGAAGCAAGGGACCTGGTTCTTTACAACTTGCTCGTGGATACTGAGAAGTTCACATTTATTTTTCCTTTTAAATGAAATTAATTCTTACAGTATTTTGTGGATCACAGAAATACTGATAGAAGGTACAGAGTTTTTCTATACACCGTACTCCTTGCTTCATACATATGCAGCTTCTAGAACTTACTGTCAACATCCTAAACCAAAATGGTACATGTGCGGTAACTGATGAACCTACCTTAACAAGTTATCATCATACAAAGACCATAATTTACAGTAAGGTTAACTTTTGGTGCTGTACACTCTATGAATTTTGGCAAATGTATAATGACATGTAATGTATCAGTATAGTATCTTACCAAGTGTTCTCAATGCTCTAAAATTCCTCTCAGTTATGCCTGTTCATCCTTTTCACCACAATGCTCTTTGTACTGTCTCTACAATTTAGCATTTTCTAGAATTTCAGGTAGTTGGAATGATGTAGTATAGCACCTTTTCATATTCGCTTATTTGACTCAGTAATATACATCAACATCACTTTTAAAGAGCTGATTTTTCAGTTAAATATGTGATTCTATTAGTGTAACAGTTGTCATGTTTTAAGATGGAAATTTGTGCCAACATTAAACATATTAAATCATAAAAACATTTCCAAGAAATGAATTCTTAAAATGAATTTTAAAATGAATTCTTAACTTTACAAGAGTTAAGGATTTATCTTTAGTAAAAAATATAGTATTTGTGTTGCAAAAATAACACATTCCTTAATTTTTCTATAGCTATTACATAAAGGCGAAAAAAATGGATTCATTTAATATTAAAACTTTTAGTCCACAGACCATTTCAGCAGACACAATCAAATTAACTATTGAAAAGCACAATAAAACAAGAAAACCTTCTCTTAGACAGCATAATTAAACTCTGTCATGCTCCATTTCTTTATCATGTCATATTCTGATATGAAAATAAAAGCTCATTGGATGGCAGCAGCAAAAAGAAACCTGTAAAATTAAGAACTGTCAGGCTTTTTCCCATTCTTCAGCCTTGTCTCCCTTGTCTCAGTTGAGAACCTACATGAAATCTCACTGCCTCTTCAACTCAAATGAATTTTTAATAGAAAATTAGTTTCCAGTAATCATTACTCTCCATTATCTGATTCCTGTTACCCTGTGTTGACTGAGAACTTTTCCCAGACACCTAAAACGCAAGTCCCATTCCAAGTACTATTATGCTTTCTTGTACATGTACCAACATGTGAACATTATATACTGCAAACATGTACAAAAAAGTAAAGGGCTCAAGAGATAGATGGAGAGGGGAGGGAGGGAGAGAAGGGAGAGAGGTTTAAAACAGAATTAAGATGTGTAATACACATGTATCAACTTTCTACAAGGAATGTAAGCATGTACTACAAAAGTACTAATAAAGAAAATTATCTAAAAAATCTTGTCTTCATTTATTAGGTACAGGACTAAGATTCGCTATTATATCCAAGAATGCCTACATTAGAATGGTTTCATATGAACACCAGAAGAAAAAATACTATTGTATTATTAAGGAAATCTGGATCTTGGTTCTACCTCTGCCACTAATTAGGCTGTGTGTTCTTAAGGATGTCATTAAACCTCTTTGAGCTACAACTGTTCCATTTCCATAAAGTAAATCCCTTGCAATGCTAAGGACCTTAATGTTACGAAGAAAATATCAGCTGAGAGCCTAGAGATTTCATTTATTTTAAATAAGATTCTCGTCAAGAGAAAAATTATTATAATTTTTCTTCATAGCCCTGTTGGTGCCTCCCACTCTACCCAAGAAGCATTGTTCACTATAGAAAAACATGCAACAGACATAGGACTTTGTATCATCTCATTTTTCAGTGTTTTCCAGCTATTAAAGTTCTCCCACATCTTTGTTGTTCTTTGGTAAGTACATTTTAATGAAAATCTGCCTGGGACCACCTTCTCTAGATCCTCTTTAATAGCTATATTTTGAGTCCCATGACCCTTCTCCTTTCTGCCCAATATATAGAGTGAATTTTGTTATCTAGTAACCAGTACTGCCATCCAGCCACTGTTCAAAGGTGCTCCTTTTAATCCTTACAAAATACCTAAAAGGTAGATATTGTGCTTCATCTTAAGAGTGGCTATTCAGACTCAGAAAGATGAATAACAATCAAGATCGCATAACTATGAAGTGGAAATATCATGACCTAAATTCATATATATCTGACTAAGAAACCTGTCCCCACAAGATAATTATCACAAATGATTATCAAAGCAACATAGAATTTAACTTTCCTCTGATAATTCTAAACACAGTTTGAGAAAGGAAAGGCTATTTCTTCCTCTAACACAGGAGAGAATGAAGTAAAGACACGGGTATATTTGGAAGGGAAATAAGCTGAAAAAGTTCATTGCAGCTGACCTCTATTAATGCAGAGAATGAAGAATGTAGAATGTCAAGTAAGAAAAACATGTATTATTTTAAGGCTGCATCTTGCAAATTGTAATTGATTGGCTAATTAGCTCCCATTTGTTTCAGTTCCTGAGATCTCATTATATTCCATATTTAGGCAAAGTGAATAAAATGGTTCCCCCAAATTTCAATTTCAAATTTATAGAAAAGTTAAGAGAATAGTAAAAATAAGTTGTATATCTTTTACCTAGATTAATCTATGTTCTACAAATTGCTAGATTTTTTTTTCTTCAAAAATGGTTTTGGCTGAACAATTTGAAAGTAAACCATAGATGGAAAAATTCTCTAAAATTGTAGCTAGCATTTTCTAAGTAAAAATACTTCCTATAATACAATAACTATCACATCTAGGAAAATGACAATCCTTTAATATCATTAACTATAGAGTCCATATTCAATTATCATAAAAATGTGTTTTTAGTTTGGGTTCAGCATTTCATTAAGGTTAACACAGTAGACTTGGCTGTTATGTCTCTTTTCATCTAAGACTAACCCCTTAATTTTTTTGTTTTGTTTTGTTTTCAATGTTTCGTTTCCCATGACTGATTTTTTAAGAGTCCAAGCCAATTGTCTTTAAGAATATCTCACATATAGAATGTCTATTTTCTTGTGCTTAGATTCACTTTCTGGTAAAAATAATATATAAGTGATATTATATACTTCTGGTCATGTCAAACTGAGAGACACATAATGTCGTTACTTCACTGTTGGTAAGGCCAAATTTGATCACTTCATTAAAGAGGTGAATGTCAGATAGCTCTTCAAAAGGCATATTTTCTCTTTTGTAATTATTAAGTTATCTATAGAGTTATACTTCTAAGACCACATAAGTATCCTATTGTCTGAATCAACCTCTACGGTGGGGCTGGATTGGGGAGGGGGAAAAAGGAAGAGTCAAGAAAAAAAAAGATAACAGTAGGAAAAATATTGGAAACAAAGCTTTTGTAAATAAGGAGGGGAAGAGTTGTTGAAGGGAGGGGAAAGAAATGGGAAAAAAAGAAGCAGCAAGATATATAATACACAGGTATAAATTCCATATGATGAATATTATCATTATGTAAATCTAACATGCACCAATAAAAATAAATTGGAAAAAAATGTTGAGGTTCCAGGTATATAAATTATGCCTCCATAATTAAAAAAAAATAACTCAGTAGCTTGCAGTCTGCATTTGGTCCATCTCCTAGCAAATTTTTCTGCCAAAAATATCACTAACAATTTAAACATTTTATAAATGAAACAGGATATTCAAGATCAAGGCACAATGAACAAGTGTTCTGCTGAACTTGTTTTTCAATGGTAGTTTCCTAATTCTATCATTCCCCCTATATCTCTCATTTCTCTTTTTCTGAGTATCATTGTGAACTTATGGATTCCTAATGTATTATGATCTATTGCTATTAGTACTCTTTTTCATATTCGTACCATCTAAATGTGGCAGTAAGATCTCGTATCCTATTCTAACCTTATTAGTCCCTGAATAATGTTTGCATTCTTGCAGAAAACGTCCCCTGCTCATCTTGTACTTTCCCTGCTTAAGACTTGAGATCAGACAGACATTTGTCGGAGATTTGGTTTTTTTCAAAGGGAATAGTGTTTAGAAGCTAAGATCTAGGTTCTGGGAGTACTCACTGCTACTGGGGTGCATGTCATTCCTTTTATGCTCTTTCATATATAGAACAAAAGAATAATAATTCTTAACTGATATTTGCAATCAAATTTACAAAACAGATATGAAATAACTTGTAGCTCTTATTTTTCAATGAAAATCTTGATTTATATTATTAATATGTATGATATGAATTCACTTTAATACATTTATAAGAAATGGCAGTATTGATATTATAATTCTGAAACTAGCAACAAATCTGATAAAAAAGTTCAAGATTTCGCTGCATCCTAGTAAGGATGCATTATTATCAAGAACACAATTCCAAAGTTATTTAGACTGAGTGTGTTATAAATTATTAACATAGGTTTGTTTGGCTTCAGTATGCTTTCAAGTTTCGTGTTGTATTTCTTCCCATTATTTCTTGTTTAATTTTGATTTTTGAGTACATAAAAATTTATATGACCCCTAAATCAAAACTGTATAGAAAAATATACTCATAGAAGTCCTGCTTCAGTCTGAATTCCCTATACCTCATTCCTATCCATCTTGTATTTTAAGAAACTTCTAGTTATTTCCACAAAACTAATGTGGCCACGAGTTAAACAACAACCCTAAAACAGACCTCTTCTAGCAGTGTAGTCATGGAGCACCACAACCTGACTTGTATCACATTATCATGCATAGCACTTGGTATACAAATAAATTCCAACCTGAATTCTAATTAATCCTCTGTAGAGTCCATATGAACATTCAAAATTTTGCAGATCTGCCAGAACTAAAAAGACACCCAAGAATTTTAGATTATAATTATTCTGATATGGTAAACAAAAAGCAAACACATTAAAATCAGGAAGTGACTAGTAATTTTTTTGGTAAGCAATAGGCTGAGAATGTACTAAATATTAATGGCTTTTGTGGGGTTATTTTATATTTGCAATGCTCATTACATATTAGTTCAATATGTTTCTTTTGTAACTGTCAGGAATTAAGACACTTACCATCCAGGAAGAAATTGACTATCACAGTACAAAAATAAAGAAAGAACATCAAGAGACATTTCATAAGAGAAGAAATTCATGTAAAAACTTAAAATAGCACCATTTATCAAATAAGTAAGTTGTCAAGTACAGGCTGAATATCTCTTATCTAAAATGCTTGGTGTAGCAGACATCTCTGCCCATTATTAGTAGGCTCTGGCTGATTGCAAACCAGTCTCAGCACTCTTTGATCTCTCAGAGCAAGACAAGCAGTGCCTTCCCCCTTTACATCTCTGTTTGCATATCAACTATCCCTGGCCGCATATCAGCTATCCCTGCCTGGATATCAGCTATAGCCAGATGCTTCCAGCCAGATGCTTCCGGACACTTCAAGCTGTGCCACTTGATGCCTTCAAAGCATACCTTTCTTGCCTTCCCATGCTTGTAGTCAATAAAATACTGGGTGCCCTTGGATCCCCTTGTCTTTGCTGCCCAGAACAGCCCTGATCAGTTCAAGACCCAGTTCCTTCTAAGTATCTTTGTTTGCTTTTGTGAAGTTTCTTTCTTCATTCTTCATCAGTTTGTGTTTGGTGTCTCATAGGAGACTGGAGATTTACTGCAGAAATCTATATAACGTCCCCATTCCCATTCTCTATAGCTTAGTACCAGAAGTGTTTAGATTTTTAAATTTTGAATTATCTGAATATCCAAAATGAGATAACTGGGAGATGGAACTCAGGTCTAAACATGAAGTTCACTTATATACATAGCCTGAAGGTAATTTATACAGTATTTTTATTATTCCTGTAGGGTTTTTGTTTTGTTTTGTTTTTTATATGCCCTAGACACGAAATAGTTTTTGCCACCAACCCAGGCATCTGGCTAGAAAGAACTGTTACCTGCTCTCCCCCTGAATGATACAAGAACAATGCCATCAGTGAGGTGTTTTGTTTTCTGTAGTGCTTGGAATCCAACACTGTTTTGACAGTGACCCATCCCATAAGGTCAGATATAGAATTTTCAATTTGTAGCATCCTATCCTCGCACAAAATGTTTTTGATTGTGAAACACTTAAGATTTCAATTTTTCAGATTAGGAATGTTCAACTTGTGTGTGGGAAAAATAATTACATTAATATACTGCCAATGGTAATATAAATTGGCCTAGGCCTACCCTGTTAATGATATAAATTTTTATATACAGTGGACCTTCAAGTTATGACTGACCCGATATACAAAGAACCTGGGTTAGTTAGGTTAATGGAAGATTCATTCACCTCTTGCCATCTAGAGTGTGTACCCAGGTAAACATCCAGATCTCAGCTGTACTGATTTACAACCAACTTGAATTACAATCAGCCCTCGGGAACCAATCAAGTTCTTAAGTCAAGGGTCCACTGTATCTAAAGTTTAAATGTTCATACCTTTTCTCTCAAAATATTCTTTTAGGAGTCTATCCAGAGGAAATAATCAAAATGAAGTATACTAGTCATTATAAAAGTATTTCATATTGACCAAAATTAGAAACGATGTCTACCAATTAAAATGATTAAAAAATAAATATTACAGCAAAGTCAACTTTGATTAAATATCATAGCACTAATAAAACTCATGCTTTCAAAGAATGGTAAAAATTTTGAAAAAAGTCCATGAAACAGTATTAAATGAAGACAGAAAACAAAAAACTATACTATAGGTATGTTTCCAATGTTGAGTAAAACAAAAGCAACATTTTTACCAGCATAGCAAAGACCTGGAAGAAATACATCAATACAGTAGAAGGGTACTGCTAATATAAGCGATTTGATTCTTTTTATGGATTTTATAAGAAAGTGAATAAATGAGAATAAAAATGAATAAAATAGAGAATAAAACGAGCTTGCTTAATAGAAATGTTAAATACTAGGTGGTCTCTCCCACTCCCTCCCCATTCCCCCAAAGAAAGGGAAATAAAAACAAATGAATCTTATCATCATGAACACTGGAATATATACAGCTGCTATTTTTCTACCCTGATATATGGCTAATAGTAACAAAGCTTTATTAATTGTTATAATAAATTATCTACAGGAATGTTATTGATGAGTTGGTGTTGACATTGTGCTTCTTTTGCTCTGTAACAGTAATTACCCTTTAACTCACTCATCCTAAATACCCCAATTACTTCTGCCAGGAAGAACAAAAATAAAGACTCAAACTATTTACTATTCGCTACTAAAAGAAAATTAAAAAATCCAGGAAGGCAGAGAAAAAGGACAGACAGGATTACAGTAACCCTTTACTTACTTTGCCGAGAACACTTCTTATATCTAAATCTGCATGTGTTTGTCTATGCATCAAAATTCTATTACAATAAAAAAATTTTGAATTTTGCAATTGCGGTAGTGATCTAATATTTACTTAAACTGTATTTTGTCAACTTCTGATCATCTCTGTGAACACAGGGAGATGGCAGCACGCATAATCCCAGACTAATTTATATTTGTCTTTGTTCAACTTCACATTCACCCAAAGTACAGAAAGGTAGAATTTTTATACCTGGAAGGGACTTAAAGACCATTTATTCTATCCTTGACATTTTGCAAAAGAAGGAGCCAAGACCCAGAGAGTTAAAATGACTTAAAATTCTAATTCTTTCTCAACTGTAATATTCTATCCCTTTATAATTAAAAAAGCTGATTATATATGTTGATAATGAACTCTGAGTACATAGTGGACAAAGAGCTTACCAAGGAGCAATCACTGCTTATATTTGTCATTCATTCTCATCTACCCAGACTTTGTCCCTAATTCTACTTATAATTAACAGGTAGACAGTATGGTAGGAGTGGGAGATTCCTCTTAACATGACTGCCATGGAGTGGGAGTGGGGAAAAAGAACTCTATTTAGTTGCTAAGACAACAGGAAAATATAGAGGAAATAAACTCTGTAATTAGAGCATAGAAAAGGGGGTGGAACCAATTCTTTCTTATGGCCAAATTAATTTACAGCGTCTCAATTCTAATTGGAGCTGCAGCTTTATTTCCCCATGATATAGTGCATTTACATCATGGCTAAGTAGTATTCAACAGGAGACCTAATGACCACATTTAACAAAATTTCTGTGGAAAAATATGTTGGTCTCATTATTTAACTCACCACATTTTAAAGATATAACCTACTCATAAATTAAGACTTGCCTGGATAGGCCTAACAGATACATTTTTATGAATACTTAAATAAATGTGCAAAAGAGAAAATGAACTAGCTAATGAGAAAGTGAACAGAAAAGTAAATAAGGGACATACTTAATTACACAAACAAGAAAAAAACCCTGAAAATAACAAAAGGAGTGATTTTTTTCATCCCTCCTAGGAATAATCACAAAAAAAAATCACAACTATTTCTGCCTGTAAATATTTCCTGCCCTATAACCACACCCAAGATCTTTAAAACTAAAGGCTGATAAGGAGCACAGTAAAAGGCAGGGAAAAGTGACTGAAAGACCCATAGAATGCTAATTTTATAATAAATCCTTTTGTCTGAATACATAAAAATGTAAACACAATGGGTCAGAAGTGTCAACAGGACTTCTAAATATATTCAGGTAACCAATCTTGGGACATTTGTCTCAGCTGAGCATCTATATTTTTCTGCTATTCTGTAAATCCAAAAGCAGGTAAAATTAAAGAATTAACAAAAAGTGTTTTCCTACAATCATTGTTATTGACAAAGATAGGGCCAACTGGATTTGTCTCAATTCCTCCATCTCTCACAGGGTTTCAGTTACAACTGATGTCACATTTTGTGGGTATAGTGTTCTTGATTTTATTGCCACCATATTCTAAGAAGACCGTAAAGGTTTATCCACCTTCTCATTTTTACTGAAATCTATTTAATCTCTAATGCTCTGGTGAATTCTGAAGCAAAAGAACTCTTTTTAAATGGCAAAATACTCCCATAAGATATTTAATTATATAAGAGAAGTTAGTTTAACAAAATTCAATAAATGCTGAGATGTCTTTAATGATAGTGAATACATAAATTTTAAAGTAAAAAACATATATTTGATAAAAGATGTTTTGAGAAATGAGTTTTACGATAATAACAGGAAGATAAATTTAAACTTGTGATAGACTAGTGACCTAAATTCTCAAAATTTTCTCCCAAGTATTTATTATAGACACATATATACACACAAATTTAACCTAATCAATGAGCATGTTTATAAGAATTAATGCAGCCAGAAGATTTTCATCCTTAATGTCTACAAAAATTAAAACATTCAATTAGATTTATTGCTTACTATCCACTACCTTTCTATGCCAAAGTTCCTGTAGGTTGCCTAAATTGTTGATTTTGGTGAAAGTTTTATCACAATATAAATTGAACTACAAAGACACTGAAAAGGAATTAATGTTTCAAAGAGTTTGCAAACTATACTTACGATCTTATGAGCAAAAACGTAACTATGTTTTGAAAACATTATAAAATGCATTGTTATGATTGTGGGTGTAGATGCCCCCCAAAAGCCTCATGTGGTCACAAGCTTGATCTAGAGTGTGTGAAGCTGGAATTGATTCACGGTGCAATGCTAGGCTCAAGGGCACTAGGATGAAGGGTGTGAGTGCTACCCGTCCTAAGTAGTCTGAATAAGACAAAAGGGGCTGGGAGATGTTGTTAACCTCCCCCTTGTTATCTCTGCTGTCTTGTGCATCCCTGCTCCGCCATGACTGTTTGTCATCCCTGCCTTGGAGTTGGCTGATTATGGATTGAAACCTCTACAAACTGTAAGCCAAATAAACCCCCTTCCCCTTTAACTTTTGATGCTGGGTATTTTGTCTCAGCAACAAGAGAAGAGTAACTAACACATGCAGGAAACAGGACAAGAAAAGAAAGAGAAGAGAAGAGAGAAGAGCAGCGAAGAGAAGCGAAGAGAAGCGAAGCGACGAGACGAGATGAGAAGAGATTTAGCTCAGTGGTGCTGCTGCTTGCACAGCAAGTGCAAGGTCCTGAGTTGGATGCTGGTACCAGAAAAAAAAAAGGAAAGAAAGAGAAAATGCAGAGACATATTAACAAAAGCTGAAACACAAAAGAAAAACAGAACTAGGGTCAGTACTGATTAGCTGTACTTATCACATTTAATATCCCCGCAAAAATGTTAACTTACAAGCTTTAAAAGAATATTCTTAGCCAGATACAGTGATGTGTGCCTGCAGTCTCAAATAGTGAGGAGACAGAGGCAAGAGGATCAGTTGAGCTCAGGAGTTCATGGCCAATCGGAACCACATAGGAAGGCCCCATCTCAAAAAACAGAAAACCTAGCTTTAACTCTAGTAAGCCATTGATAAAATGACCCTGATGTGGCCTTGTTTTGTTGTTGTTTTGTTTTTTGAGACAGGATCTCACTATGTAGTTGAGACTGACTTGGAACTCACTATGTAGCCCAGGCTGGTCTTAAACTCACAGAGATCCTCCTGCCTCAGCCTCCGGAGTGCTGGGATTAAGGGCGTGTGCCACCGGCAACCCTGATGTAGTCTTAATTTAGATTATGTAATACATTCATACAAGGTTTCCTAGCACTTTTTAAATTGGTCTGATTACCAAATCTTAGATCCAGTGAGATAAAGGAACTGCAGGAACATTGGCAACAGAGTGACAGAAGGTACAGACTGAATAGTTCACAAATAAAATACACCTAACCTGAGACATTGACGAAATCATCCCACTTTTGAAGGCTATGTAGTTTATACCCAGATTAAGAAACTGCCTTTAAAATAGAAAAAATTTTAACACTAAAACAACTGCATCATTAGATTTAGAAGAGTCAAACATAAATAAGAGTTCATAAATATTCCATAATACTATGACGCCACATACATAGAATTTGTATTTTCAATTTAACAATAAACTTCAGAAACACAAAAATTTTAGAGTGGACATACATAAATGAGATTAATAATAGTGTACATAATACTATAAAACAAAATTGCTAGAATGATTTCTTCATTTTCAAGCCTTCACAATACAAACTAGTTGATAAATGTCAGCTGCTAAGAACTTGCCTTTTCTACCAATATTTATTATCTGCCCTTCTGAGTCAATATTCCCCTTTCTTTGTGGAATATTGTCATAGCAGTTGTTAAGTTCTGCCCCATTCCTTAGGCTTCATTCAGTTACTTACGTCCTCTCCTGTTTTTCATCTGCGTGCAAGAGATAAACAGGCCCACTCTCGTCCTTCACAGATTCATCTGGAGTCAGTACATCGTCTAATTCTTTCTTCTGAGACAAGATAAAATATAATTCTTGTCCCAACCTGAACAAAATAAGTCAAGAGAAGGTATGATGAAAGGAATCTGTAGTCAACAAAATTAATGGAAATAAAATACAAAAAAATTGAAAAAAGGTTTCTAATCCCTTCAATCAAGAAAATCTTAGGTTTTACCTTTTTTGATCAAGCTTCACATTTTCTACTTCTCTATGCAAAGCAGTAATCTTTAAAGAGAAATAAGAAAGAAATAATCTAACTATTTGAATTTACTTATCATTTTTTCTCAAATATATCTCATATATGAAACATTTCCTAATTTAGGGCACTTAATATTTAAGGCAAACATTTCGAAGCTGTTCTCCAGTATTACAATAGAAAATTATACAATGCACCTACATTAATGTTTATTACCTTTTCACCATTCTTGATCAGTGTATGATCCCAAGCATTGACTTGGGTGGCCTGATGTAAAAAGAGTTTCTCTTGATCCTCTGCCTCAAGGTTCCATTTGTTTATCAACCCATCCAGCTGACCATAAGCCATCACAGGAGTTACTACTGAACTAAAAAACAAAAGGGTGCAATGTGATCATATTTTAAAAACAACACAGGAGGACTTGGCAAGGGAGGAAGCTTTTGTACCTGCTTCCCAACAAAACAACATAACAGGTAATGATGATTTAAAAACAAGCATTCAAAATCTCTGGAAATTATCCTAAGGGAGGCAATATATCAAATAAAAATTATTTTAAAATCTACTCAATTACTGTAAGAATAGCTCATCTGTCCTCCCTCCCCCCTTCCCTCCCTTTCACTCCCTCTCTCCCTCTTATCTCAAATCAGCATGATGGAGTCTTCTTGACATCTTTTTGGGTGAGTATGGCCAAGCAGATAGGATTCTCTTTCTCCTTCCCCAGTTATTAGGTAAAGTGATCCACTCCCTGTATGAGCAGTATTTGTGAGAGAATATGCATCTTCCATCAGGAAAAATCATGAGGAGCTCCAATTTGTCTGCCAGGTGGTATTAAAAAGCTTGAGTATCCATCTGATCTTCGATGCTCTGGCTCCTCTGCTGGGGCATTATCAGCAAGGTTCGGTGGGAAGGTAACCAGCAATTTCCTGTCTGACAGAGCAGGTAGTACTCCAATTCCCCAACAGGGAGCTATTGGTGGGATCCAATGGCACACTAAATTTAAATCCTGACTTAGCAGCAGCATGATATCATGTGAGACAAGATTAGTCACCAGTGGACTTCACCTTTGCTCTGGTGTCAATGGGACCCAGCAGAGACTCTAAACTCTAGTATCTACTCATGTTCATTGAAGCTGAACAAGGTAATGCAAGTATAAGATAGTAAAGCCTCCAATTTCCATCACCCTCGGGGGCAGTAAGACTTAGTGAGTAGCTTGGCCTCCATAATCACGGGTGAAACCAAGACTGAAAAAAGCATGGAAAAAGCAGGCCTAGTCACCACTTCTCTCTATTACTGAACCTAGTGAGCAGGGCCCAGTTGAGAGCCACACCTCCGTGGCAGCCCAGCACCAATCAGGTTAAATGAAGTGGCATGTGGCAGAAGTTGATATCTGGCTCCCTCCCTTCACTTAAGTGAGTGAGATGTGATAAGAAGACGCAATTCTGCCTCTCCCTGCATCAACTAAGCAATATGAGTCAAGCTTCCACTTCCCCTTAATTTGGGATCACCAGAGCTCAGCTAGGAGCTGAGTTTATGTCTCCACAAAGAAGCAATGAAGTGGTGTGATGCACTGCCCCGATTTCATAGGGAATGAGTCAGGGGAGTTAAGGGAGGAGCTGAATTTTCACCACCACTCATGCTCAGAGGCACTACGTGTCAGTGCTTCATTTTTTGCTTGGGTGGTATGGACAAGGTCCCATGGGAAACTAAACAAAAATGCACACGTCCTTTGCACTATACCTCAACAAAGGGACTACCTCATGAAAAACAGTAGATATAAATAGGACCCAAATGCTCCAAACATAATACACAAAATGTCCAGAATACAATAAAAACATGTCATTATAAAGACCAGGAAAGTAACAACCTTAAAGAAAAAACATAATCAACCCAGAGGCCAACATTAAGATATTGGAATTATCTGAAAAGAATTTTTAAACAAGCATCAAAAAAGGCTTTTATAAGCCCTTTGAATTGTCTTGAAACAAATGAAAAAATAGAAAATCTCTGCAAATAAATAGAAGTCATGAAAAAAATCAAACAGAAAAAAATATAAATAATAAACTTACTTGAATGATTTGATACTAGAGTAGAGCTGACAGAGGATACAGTAAGTACTTCAGGAGGGATAATTAGAATTTATAGAACAACAAGGAGAAAAAGGCAGAAGCAAATTTTTACAAAGTCTTAGAGACTGGTTTTTTTTTGTTTTGGTTTGGTTTTTTGCAGTACTGGGGATTGAACTTAGGACCTTGCACTTGCGAGGCAGGTGCAGTGCCACTGAGCTAAATCCCTGGTCCCATTGTAAGACAATAATAAAAGAGGTTGCATCTGTAAAATAAGAGTGCTAGAAAAAGAAGAGCACTGAAAAGGTATGCAGGAAAATAAAAAGATTGAAAATTACCAAAATTTGACAAAAGTTACAAACCCACAGATTCAAGAAGCTTAAGCAATACCAAACAGAATAACTCAAAGAAATCCATATTAGGACACAAAGTAGTTGAACTTCTGAAAACTAAAGAAAAAAAATGTTGAAAACAACTAGAAAGAAAAAATGCATTACTTAAAAGGAAATACCCTCCAGGCATGGTGGCACACACCTGTAATCCCAGACGCAGGAGGCTAAAGCAAGATGATACTGAGTTTGAGGCCACCCTGAGCTACACAGAGACCCTATCTCAAACAAACAAACAAACAAACAAAGGGGCTATCAATCCGAATGACTACATATTTCTCATCTATAATCATAGAGGTTAGAAGGAACATAACAATTCTTAAGCAGTGAAAGAAAAAAATGTGTCCACAATGACCTCTATATGTTTTGGAGATGAAGAAAAAACAAAGATATTCTCATACAAAGTAAAATTGAGATAATCTGTTGCTAAAAGATCTACCCTTGAAGATTAGCTACACAGAAAGGAAACAAAACAGAAGGCTTGAAGTATCATAGAAACCATCAAAATGTATAAAAAGAAGGGTAAATATACTATTCTATTTCTCATGTGTTTCTTGGATGATATTGGATGGTTGAAGCAGAAATTATAACTCCATGCAATGTTATGTTCAATGTTTAAGAATTTTTTCAGACAATTATGATTAAAAGATAAGGATATTAAGTGGAACTTAATAGAAGTAAGGTTTCTATGCTTCATCCAAAGTGGTAAAATGTCACAATGACTAGACTGTTTAAAGTTATGTGTGTATACTGTAATACCTAGAGGAACCAGTAAGAAAATGATAAGAGTAATATACTCAAAAACAGTATAAAGAGAAAAAGGTGGAACCCTAATAGTGAAACAATCCATAGGAAGGTAAGAAAAAAGAGAAATGGAAGAACTAACATCAAAGGTAAAAAATAAAATAATAGACTTACGCCCTAACATATCAGTAATTACTTTAAATGTAAATGTGCTAAATATACCTATTAAAAGATAGAGATTGGTAGAATGGATTAAAAATCAATCCAATAATATGCCCTCTACTAGAACTCACTTCAAAGACACTGATGTAGAGAGGGTGAAAGTAAAAGAACAGCAAAAGATATAAGATTAATTTTAGAAAAGGAATTGCTATAATAATACCAGATAAAGTAGACTATAGAGCAAAGAGAATTACCAAAGTCAAAGAGGGTCATTACATAACAGTAAAGGAATCAAGGCACCAGGAAAGGCTAACTTTAAATGTAGAAGCAAGAAAACAACAGAGCCTCATGAATCATGAAGCAAATACTGATATAACTAAAGAGAGAAATAATAGTTGGGAATTTTAAAAAGCCACTCCCCACAACTGAAAGAACTACTAGACAGAAAAGCCAAAAAGGCACATACAGAATCTGAAAATACAGTAAAACAACAGGGTCTCACATATATAGAACAGTCCACCTAACAGTAGAAAATAGAATTTTAAAGTGTCAATAGAATATTGATCAAGACAGATCATTTCTTTACCCATAAAGCAAAGATGAACAAATAAAAAAACACTGAAATCATACTGGTCATGTTCTGATCAAAACAGAATCAAACTAGAAATCAACCCAGGAAAAAACCAAGAAAATCCTTAAATACTTGGAAACCAAACAGTATACTTCTCAATAATCCATGGGTGAAGGAGGAGTTTTCAAAGAAAATTTGTAAGTATTTAGAAATGAAATAAAGATATAACAATGAAATATGTGGGAAATAGCTACAGTAGTGCTGAGAGAGATATTTAGTTCCTTAGGTGCTTATATTAGAAAACAAAGGCATCAAAGTCTAAGTTCAGACTTCAAAAGACTATAAAAAGAGCAACATGAACTGATGCAACCAGAAAGAAGACAATAATAGTGTAAATATTGATTCAAATGAAAAAAGGAAAACTACAGAGAATAATCAATTAAACAAAAGCTGGCTCTATGAGAAAAGATCAATAAAATTGATAGTACAAGAAATAATATTCGAAATGAAACAATTAGAAAGAATATTAGAAATGACACTGGAATATCCCCATGACTATTAAGAGTACAATAAAAGAATACTATGAACAATTTTATATTCATAAATTTAAGATGGAAAAATGAACCAATTCTTCGAAAACTACACACTACTCAAACTCACTGAAGATGAAATAGAAAACCTGAACAATTCTAGAACCAGGATATAAATTGATTTGTAAGTAAAAGATTCTGTAAAAGAATTGTCTTAGCTCAGATAGTTTCACTGAAGAATTTTGCCATTTTTTCTTCTTTTTAAATTTTTTCTTTCCCCCTTTCCTTTCCTCTGTCCCTTCTCACTATTTCCCACTCCCTTTGAACATTTTCTTCCTATTTCACAATATCTATTAGACATTTTGGTCCTCATTTACATTTTTGTTTCTCACACCAGAGAAACAATTGGACATTTACACATGTGTGTCCTATTTATTCACTTAAAGAGTATTGCAGGGAGGGGTGAAGGGGTTGAAGGGAGGGAGGGGAACATGAAAAAATAAAAACTAAGATGTATCATGTTCAGGTACAATTTTCAATAATGTATGTGATCATAATAAATACCAAAATGTCAGAATAAATTTAATGAATTAAATAAAAAAAGAATTTTGCCAACATTTAATAATAAACACCAAGCTGGAAGTGGTGGCACAGGCCTGTAATCCAGAACTCAGGAGCCTGAGGCAAGATGATCACCAGGAGTTCGAGGCCAGCCTGGGCTACATAGTGAGTTCAGGGCCTGCCTGAATTACAAAATGAGACTCTGTCTCATAAAAGAAAAATAAACAAAGAAACCAAAAAACAAAAACAAAAACAATCAATACCAAATTAACCTATTTATTCTAGAAAAAAGACTACTTCCTGGATCATTTTTAATGTTAAAATTACTCTGATATCAAAAGCACCTTTGACAAAGGTGCCAACCATCCTCAGTGGAGGAAAGATAGCCTCTTTAATAAATGGTGTTGGAAAAACTGGATTTCAATTTGTCAAAGACTAAAACTAGACCCGTATCTTCCACCATGCACTAAACTAAAATTGAAGTGGATTAAAGATCTAAATATTAAAACAGAAACACTAAACTTGCTGGAAGATAAGTTAGGTAGAACTCTTGAAGATATTGCATAGGAAAATATTTTTATGAACAAATTTTCAGTAGCAAGGGAACTAGCACAAAGAATCAACAACTGGGATGCCATTCTTTTTAAGAGCTTCTGCACTGCAAGTGAAATTACCAACAGAGTTATAAGATAACCCACAATGTGAGAAAAAAAATTTTAGTAGCTGTTCCTCAGACAAAAGTCTACTATCTAGAATATATAAAGAACTAAAAAAAAATCAGACCCCTGAACATTAAGACCCAACTCAAAAATGGGCATCTGAAATTAACAGATATTTCGCAGACAAAGAAGTAAAAAGCAGCATATAAACATATGACAAAATGTTCAACATCACTGGTCATTCAAGAGATGCAGATGAAAACAAAACTGAGATTCCACCACACCCCAGAAAGAATGGCTGCTATCAAGAAATCAACCAATACCAAATGTTGGCGGGGCTGTGGGGAGAAAGGAACCCTTCTCCATTGTTGATGGGAGTGCAGACTCGTGCAACCACTATGGAAATCAATATGAAGACACCTCAAAGAACTAGGATTAGAAGTCTCATTTGACCCAGCCATCCCTCTGCTGGGTATCTTTCCAAAAGAATTAAAAGAATCATACCACCGTGGTATATACTCACCCATGTTTATAGCAGCACAGTTTGTAATAGCTAAAGCTTGGAAACAGCCCAGTTGCCCACCAACTGGAGATTGTATAAAGAAGATGTGTTTTTTAAATAAAATGGAGTACTACTCAGCCACAGAAATGAGAAACTAGAGGTATTTATAGCTAAGTGGATGCACATTGAGGCCATACTCTTAAGTGAAATTAATAAGTCACACATGTGTAGATACCAAATAGTTTCTCTGGTATGAAAAACTAAAAGTGTAAATAAGGATTAAAATGTAAATGAGAATCAAGACCTGTAGTGTAAAGGTACAAGATCCCAATGATGAATGTAAATGTACTGTATACCTAAAATGTACCAATAAACTCAATGAGAAAAAATATTAAAAAACGGATTAAAATATATAATTGATATTGTATAATAGGAAGAAAAGAACTAAAGGAGTAGATGAAATAGGAGGGGTAGGGGAAAGGAAAAAAGGGAAAAGAAAAAATATGTGAAAAGGAAAAACATGGAAACAGTATCTATGTAAACAGGGAAAGGTGGAGGGGGTGAAGGGAGGGCTGGGGAATGGGGAAAAATGAGAACCAAGATAAGTCATGTAAAGGTACAATGATGAATGTAACTGTATTGTATACCTAAAACGTACCAAAAAACTTTTTTTTTGAGACAGGGTCTCACTATGTAGTTGAGACTGACCAAGAACTCACTAGGTAGCCCAGGCTGGTCTTGAACTCACAGCAATACTCCTGCCTCAGCCTCCCAAGTGCTGGGATTATAGGCATGAGCCACCATGCCCAGCTCCAATAAACTTAATAAAGATAAAAAATAAAATAAATCAAAAGCAAAGACAAGGAAAAAGAAAAAATCACAAATTAATATCTCTCATGAATTTTGCTCACAAGCAAATACTAGCAAGCCAAATCAAAATACATATACAAACTCACACACACATTATTATAGCATGTTAATAGCAATGTTACATGTTACAACAAAGCTCACACAAAAAACATTATAGCATGATCAAACAAGATGTGGATGCACATCTGAAAGCCAATCAGTATAATCCTGTATGGCCCTAAGATAAAGAAAAATATCTCAAACAATGCTAAAGGAATTTGACATAATTATGCCCAAATGATTTATGACAAAGGTGCAAAAGTGCCAGGCACATTGGCACACACCGATAGTCCCAGCTACTTGAGAGGCTAAGGCAGGAAGATCCCTTAAGCCCAAAAGTTTTAGGCCAGCCTGGGCAACATAGTAAGACTTTGTCTCAAAAAAGAAAAAAAAAGTATGAAAGTAATTCAGTAGAGGAAGATAGCCTTTCAACAAATGATACTGAAAAAATTGAACATTGGCCAGGTATGTCCAATTTGCAGCCCACATATCCTTTGCCTTCTGTTTTTTAATGTCTTATTAACATTAAATAATATAACATGAAAAACATTATAATGTTATTATATTTTTAATAACAAATATAAGAAAAGAAACTTTATTTACATACATTAGCTATATTACATATTTTATATGTGGCCCAGGCAAGCCAAGTGTTATATATTCCTGATAGGGGAAAATTAATTTGACCGAAATCTCACACTTTACGTAAAAATTAACTCACGTGCAGAGGACTTAGCTCAGTGGTGCCACCACCTGCCACGCAAGCACAAGGTCCCGAGTTCGATCCCGGGTACCAAAAAAAAAAAAATTAATTCACAATGGATCACTGAAAGTTTTAGAATAATGTATGAGGAAATCTTTGAACTGGGCAAAGTGTTCTATTATAATTGACACTAAAAGTACAATCTATTAAAGGAAAAATTGACAAATTATACTTCAACTAAGGTTTTGTTTAACAAAAATAATATTAAGACTATGAATAGACAAATTAGAGAATATAATTATAAAACATATTTGACAAAGAACTGGTATCTAAAATACATAACAAACTCTCAAAACTAAACAGCAGAAAACCAAATAACCAAAGTAGAAAATTGACAAAATGTATGAACAAACATATCATCAGAGAAGATATAATGATGACAAACAAACACTTGAAAAGATGATCAACATTATTAGTTATCAAGGGAATGCAATTTCAAATCATAACAAAATCTAACTTCACATCTATCAGAAGCACTGGAATAAAAAATAGTGACAATACCTAAACCTGACAAGAATATGAGCTACCCAGATCATTCATACAGCGCTGGCTGGCACATAGAATGACATAACCACTCTGGAAAAGTAGTTGGTAACTCTTTGAAATAAACACAATTATCATACCACTGAGTGTGATACTCCCCGACATTTATCCCAGAGGCAAGAGACTTGTGTACACAGACAAATTTATATAAGTGTTTATACCAGCCTAGATGTACATTAACAAGAGAGTGGCGGAACAAACCACAGTACACCACAATACCATAGAATACTACTCAGAAATGAAAAAGAACATCTTGTGTGGATCTCAAAGAATTACGGTGAATGAAAAATGCCAATCCTCAGCAGTCACACATGTATGTATCCATCTGTAGAACATTCTTGAAATGTCATGATTATAGAAATGAGAAGATTAAATTGTGGCCCGATTAATGTGGTCGGGGAATCAGGAGAAGGTAACACATGTGGCTATAAAAGGGCAATAGGGAAATCTTTGTGGTGATGGAATGTTCTGTATCTTAACTGTCTGAATGTCAAATCCTGGTTGTGATATTATACTATAGTATTCTAAGTTGTTATCATTGAGGGAAATTATATAAAGGACACACAGATGTTTTGTACAGTCTATAACAATACAAGCTCTAGAGTAGGGGTGTCCAACCTGTGGCTTCATAGTAATTTTGCCCTCGTTTTTTTGAATAAAGAGAAATTGTCTTGGGTCACATATAAAATTTATAATATAGTTAACATATAAGTAATAAAACTTCTTTTTAAATATTTTCATTACAATATTAAAGAAGAAATGAAGGCAAAAAAACAAACAAACCCTGAAGGCCTCAAGTTTAACACACCTGCTAGAGCTTAACTCCCCGGATTTTAATCCTGGCTCAATCATTATCAAATATGTAACCATGAATAAATTAGACTCATAAAATCTGCATGTGCTTTAGTTTTCTCACATATAAAGTGTGAACAAAAATATTCCTTATTTTGTAGGGTTATTGTGAGGATTAAATGATGTTTTTAAACCATTATCATCTTGCTAAATATATAGTAATTATACAAACAATAGTAGTTATTATTAGTAATGTTAATGAATGCATTATAATGTTATTCAAAAGACTGTTGGTTATTCAACTACTTAAGCTACAGCAACCTTTCTCAGTTACCTGAACTCAACTTATCTAACTTCAAATGCTATTCCAAAGCAACACAAGCAAACTGTCTCCAAAGTGATAAAATGAAACTCAAATGAATTTAAAATAAATAGACTTACTTAACAGTTGAAGTAAGAGGTACAGAAGAAACACTGCCTAGATCAGTGTTATTAATCCCAGTTGATGTCAGTGATCTTAGATTCAGATTAAAGTCACTGGTAATTGTGGTAGTGGTGTTGGTGGTAACAGTGGTGGTGGTAGTTGTGGACGTTGTAGCTAGAAAATAAAATAAATAATGTTAGTAAATAATAAATGCTTCATTTAAACCTCATTCAGGTTAAAAACGAGAGAATCTTTTCTTAAAATGTGTATATGAACTCAAAATTAGAGATTTAGAGTTAATACTGTTGTAATATGAAGTGATATTTGGCAGGACAGATATCTGGATTAACCTCCTGCTGAAAATGAAAACTCTGGCATAAACTGACTGAAAAATTAAACAAAATTTAACAAGTTCTTATAACTATTCAAGAAATTCAATCAAATTCTACATAGGGGTGCACAACTGTAATACCAGCACTGCAGGAGGATCCACTGCAAGTTCAAGACCAGGCTGGACTACATAGTGAATTCAAGCCCAACTTGAACTGCATAGTGAGAACAAAAACAAAACAAAACAAAGAAAAGAAAAGAATCGAGTCAATCCTCAAAACTCTTCCCATAGGTGAAGGGAGGGCAGAGGTAAGGGGAAAAAATGAGAATCAAGACTTGTCGTGTAGAGGTACAAGATCCCAACAATGAATGTAACTGTATTGTATCCCTAAAATGTACCAATAAACTCAAGTAAACCTGAAAAAAAAAAAGAAAAAAAAAGAAAACTCTTTTGAAGGTTACAGTTAATTATCAACTTAATTGGCTTGGGAGATAGCTAGAAGAGGATTAGCAAAGCACACTTGTAGGTGTCTTTGTGTGGATCATATAGGTGTGACCTTGACTATATTTGGTCCCTGGTCCTTTCCTCTCTGGCACTGTCCCAATGATCTGCTTCCCAGTCACCATAAACAAACATCTTTAATCTGGCATGCCACTCTGACATGATGTTCCTGCCTTGGAGCCTGCAGACCCTACAATGCCCTGAAACTGTGTACCAAAGTAAACCTCTCCCTCTTTAAGTTGTAGGTGTTGGGTATTGTGTCTCAGTGATGGGAACAAAAAACCGATACAACTTCAGGCCCAGATGACCTCACTAGTAAATTCTACGAAACTTTCAAGAAATGAATAATTGCAATTAAAAAAATTTTTGCACTTTTTTGCACACTTACATGCTTGTATCTGTATAATTAATGCCTAAAAATGAAACTGCCAGATCAAAGAGTCAGCATGCTCTAAATTTCAATATCTCATGAAATTTTTGTACTAAAATATTTTCCAATATATATTCCTATCAATAGAGCACTGTGCCTGTTTCTCTACACCATAGCTAGGACTAGGCATATATCTTCAACAAACTAACAAGCAAAAAAGTTTATCAAAGTTTTATCTATAGCACAGAGCTCTTTCCTATGTCTTTTTCTGTTGCACTCCTACTAGAACACTTTGACCACTTATCTCCTAGTCATAGTTACCTTCTATTTCTGTGAACTTTAATAGCATTTTGCGGGGGGGGGTACCGGGATTGAACTTGGCTCCTTGCGCTTGCAAGGCAGGTGTTGGAACCACTGAGCTAAATCCCCGGCCCTTTAATAGCACTTTTAATTCTTACTACACACTGACCACTTAAAGAACAATGCACAGAAAATCGTGCCTGATGTGGATTGGGAATATTTTATTTTCTTCTTTTTGGTTCTACATATTTTCAAATGTTCTTGCAATCAAATGTTATTTTTGTAACATGCAATTTGTTATAGAAATACAATATGTATAAAATTGCTTTTATCTTGGCCTTGCTTTTTCAATTAGAAATATTTTTCAGGCTAATGGTTGCACTATGTAAATATGGAAATTACGGTGCTTGCCACAAGTACTGATTATTCTATGGGAGCCTGGGCTACTCTATTCCTGCTGAGGGAACAGGCTTAGACACCTCTTCTTTATGCCAGGGAATTCTGTTCTTTGCTCCTGGTTCACAGTTATTTGTGTCAGGAATGGGCCAGTGAACTACGGGGAGCTATTCCTTAAGTCTACGGGAGGCTCTGGCACAAACTGTTCTAGCTAAAGGTAGGACAGAATCTTTAAAAAAAATTAGCAATATGGAAGACTCCAACTGTAAGTAAAAATATGGAATGCTTCCAGATATATGAAAAGCATCAGATTATAGGCAGAAATTGGAAAACATTTCCAAAAATGTAGACAGCATGAGGCTATAGTCAGCATTCAAGGAGAACTAGCACAGAAAAGACATGAAGTACAAATAAGGGGTCATGAGTAAGTAAAAATTGAGGATGGCAACAAAAAACATAAAAAGAGTGGGAAACTTAAAAAGAGAAAAAAAAGGTCAGGGATGAGGCCCTGAGTTTGATTCCAGGTACAAGAGAGAGAAGGGGGGGGAGGGAGGGATAGGGAAGAGAGGGAGAGAGAGAGAGAGAGAGAGAGAGAGAGAGAGAGAGAGAGAGGAGGCAATCATCCTACTATGAGGAATCCACGCCCACCTTACCACTTAGGAGGACAGACCTCATTGGCATTAGATCTCACATTCCAACATGGCAGACT
>NW_022900951.1:83468519-83514663 GCF_012274545.1 Fukomys damarensis
GAGAGAGAGAGAGAGAGAGAGAGAAATAGACAAAGGAAAAATAACCAAATTAAATTTGTGCTATATTTGATCTAGGCAGACCCTGAACTGAAACAATTCTTGAGTTCCAATTTCCCTGAAGTAAAAGTGACAGAGCAATATCTGTATTTGATTTTTATAAGACTCAGTTTCCCTTTTAGCACAAGGATCCTTGCAGTAATTCTCCATTCTTTGTGTTAGTCCTTTTGAGAGTGAAATAAGCACCATGGAGGAAGACAGTATCCCTGGGATCATGAACAATTAGGACACTGAAGAGATTACAGATTGGATTTAGGGTAGTATTCTTTTATAGCCAGATGTCATTTTCTTCATCTGAGAACAAAAATTTATCTGAAAGGAAATCCTACTTCAAAAATGTTGAAAATTAATTATCCTATCAATAAAGTCACTTATTGACTAATTCACTCAAAGAAGTAACTACTACATTCAAGAAAGAAATAATTTTTTAAGTAACAGCAACTGCGGTATGAATGAATACTGCAGTCAAGAAATGAAGAAAAATTTTACAAGGACCCTTCTTGCAAAAGAGCATATCTTCATCTAAAGACTATTTTCTAAAAAATTACTTTGTATTTTTTGACATGGACAGATATACAAAGATGTACATTTAAGAGGAAATAGCAAATTCTAGGATTGAGTGAAACAGTGTAATACCATTTTTGAAACACAGGAAAATTTAATGTATGTTTTATATACTATAAAAAAGCTAGAAAAATAAACACAAAACTGTTCTCTCTAGAGGAAGTGATACATGTATGTGTAGTTTCTATAATAAAAAAGCATCTAACACACCACCACTAAAGAAACAGTAGAATAAAGAAAACAAAACACCTCCAAAGATACTGAAAGATACCTTTGGGAAATTAATACCTGTCAGCCTAAACATAAAGGAATATTGAATTTTGGAATCTTGGGTCTTATACAAAATGGTATGACTATTTTAACCTTTTTTATGTAGTATTTTTGTCCTTTATGTTTTATCCTAGTTTCAAAGGTGTAAATTAGTTCTGGCGTATTCAAATAACAACAATATTTTAATTAAAGCCAAAAGAAGCAATGGATTTGAGAGTGCAGGTTCTATCACAGTGTGATTTTGCAAGATACAACTTTAGTTTAAACCATTTAATACAGTTAATTCTATACTATCTGTGTAGTGAAAAGGAAGCACAATTCTATAAATAATATAAAATAACTGAATCCAAATGAATTTCATTCTGACAGTCTTAATCATTATATAAAGTGGTGAAAACATCCTTTAAATGATCTTGTGGTACAATTTTCTAATCCTGTTCCTAATTAACAACTGTATGTTTTACGCTGGGATTGGGCAATGTCACTTTCACAGATTCATAGGAAAAATGGAATTCATAAAAAGCAAGCTTCTTTTCCAAATTTGAAGATTGTACCTAGGCCAGATAGTAATTTCAAAGACCTGTAAATTTTCAGATATAATTGCAAGACTGCTTTGTGAGGTGAAGTATCCGAACAAGTAAATAAATTTGGGGGATGGAAAAATGAGTAGTAAAAAAAAATTCTGGATTGAGAGTGTCAGGTTGAGGCATTGTCTGATGGGGAGGCAGGTAAGTACATAAGGTAATGGTAGATGGAATGGTGCTAAGGGACCGCTAGAGTCAAGGGTACCAGTTTACAAGAAGGAATTTGAGCTTTAGTTACATAAACAATAGGTTATGATGCATGTCAATTTCCATTTCAATGACACAATTCATGGATGAAACAACCAGTTTTTTTTTCTTCAAGATTTTGCGTGTCAAAGTATGAGTTACATATTTTGCAAATATGGTAATTTGGAAAGTTCTCACAACAAATCACATACAATTCTCAATGGTTGCCGGTTAGGCTACTATGTGGTAGAAACTCAGTAAGTCTTGATCATGTGAAAGAAGATATAAAGAGACATTCTACAACTCCATTTAGGAATAACTATTTTAAGCTTAAAAGGGGTTGACTTTTATGCCAGTTTTGAAGAAAAATTTATTTTAGCCGTAAATAAATTAAAAAAAATAAACATGACTTTCCTACTTACATGGTCAGTTTAAATAGCAAACTAATCCCACTCACCTAGCTCACAATAGCTTCAGACAACAAATAACACAGTTTTCTTTCAACTTCAACCTAACTAGATCCTCATAGGCAGAAACAAACTTAGGATGGTTTGGAATCAACGTTAGGAGAGGGTCACTTTTACTAAAGATCAAAAATTAAATTTTAGAGAATAAAAATCTCTATTAATCCCAAGATATTAAACACTATGAGTAATAACAAAAGTTCTTAAGTGTTAAAATTGACAAGAATTTAATAACAGTTTTGACTGTGGTCACCTTAAAGAAGAATATCATTTAAAAATTTTTTTCAATGCTTGTATCAAACTCAGAGCCTAGTGCATACTAGGCAAGCGCTCTACCACTGAGCTATAGTCCCAGTCCTAATTATAATTTTGAAATATGATATTTATATTTGTATGATATTCAATAAATGTATACAGTTTGCAGTGTTCAAGGAAGGATATCAATTGTATTACTTTTTTGTTCATTGACAGATGAATAGTCAAAAAAGCACTGTTGGACTGGGGATTTACCTCAGCGTTGCCGCCACCTGCCTCACATGTGCAATGTCCTGAGTTCAATCCCCAGTACCAAATAAATAAATAAATAAATAGTACTGTCATTGATATCAGCTGCCTCATTCTAACCTTTGGTAGTCTTCTATATTGGTATACTATTTGGAGATTATGATAAGACAATCACAACACACTTTGACAGTACTAGAAGCTATAGAGATACTACATGTTTACTGTTTGTTATGTAGGGCATTTCAAATGAGTGCCCCAACACATCCCAATATTTCCAAAAACTTACTAGATGTTGTAGAAGCTGCTCCACCAACTCTAGAGAATTTTAATCCACATTCCAAGATTATACCACCAAGTGTACTAGCAGAAATTGTCGGAGCACCAACTACAGAGACAAGACAGTATTAACTATTACTCTTTTAAATTAAAAAAATTAGTAATTCATAAAAAAATCATGAAATTCTAGAAAAAGCAGATCTATAGATAAGTGATGATCTACAAGGATCTTATCAAAATGAAGGAAAGGTCTTAAAACTAGATAATAGTAACAGGTACACATTGGGTACACTGACTTGAACATTTAAAATAAGTTGATTTTATGATATACAAGTTATAATTCATTAAAGTTTACTGAAATGTACTGTGATCCAAGTATCTTTTCATTTTGTGGGGAAGGACATCAGAGGCAGGAAGGGGGGAAAACCTGTGAATAATCAGAGGGCAAATTTTTAAACAGAATTACATGTAATTCAATGATTTAACTCCAAATCTCAGCAGGGTCATATTCATCAAATCACACTTATTAAACTCATTATGGTTGAGAAGGATGTTTCTTACATATTTCAAAAGGATTCCAGAATCACAATCATGTCTCAAAATTGAAGTAATCATAGAAAATGAAACTCATGTAATAACCAACACTTCTAATATCTGCCTATGCCAACTGCACAAGGGAATGAGTATTATATGCCACTAGTCACACTAACCTCAGCGTCAGAATACCCTAGCAAGTTTATTTCCCAGAAATACAAAAATTTTGTTATCACAGGACTTAGGGAGAACCACATTACAGCTAGGATTATAATACAGTAAAGGTTAGCAATGAGCATCAAGGCACTGTGAAAATACCTCAAAGGTACAGTCAGTTTATAAGCATCTGTAATAAAGAATTACCTAAGATATAGACAAAATGCAATATTTTAACATGTCATTAGTCTCCTAAGGGAAGATATGGTAATGTAGAAATTGAAATCACAAGATAATTAATGTCCCACCTCTCAGTTCAAAACATCTAGGTATTCTTCTTCAGAGTGGAGGTCCTGAGACATCACATGGGTTTCAATTAGAATTCCAAAAATATAGCTGGTCCTTCACTATGTTTCATTTTTGAGAGGTAAAATGTAAAGACCATAGACCTGGCCTATATAGAAGAATATACTATCTCAAGTCTCCGGCATTTATTTGCCTCTTTATCTTCTTCACATGGATAATAAGACTTTGTCCCTTGAGATACACTTTCCAAAACTCTGACTTCCTATTTTTAATAGCTTAAAGAAGTTGTTTCAAAACATCACAGACTTAATTAATTAGATGTTTACATTTATCATTTTAAGCTACAAGAACCATGTTAATAAAAAAAAACTTTACAGCTGAAACTATGACAATTAAGCTCTAAGCAAAGCTACTATTGAGAGCAACAGTTAGTTCAAACATAATGATAATTTATGAGACGCAGGAGATCCACAGATCTATAGCTTACACTGGCAAATTAAAATAACATTGTTTTCTGGAATCAGTATAACTTACATAAAAGCTCCGTAGCAGCTGTAGAGGTAGAAACACCTGATATTGAAGTAAACAGCATGGTGCTCGAACTAGTAGTGGTAGTGACCACAGTAGATGCTGGAGCCAAACCTAAAACTCACAGTAGCAAACAGAAAGATATGTCATTAAAGTAATTTTTAAAAAGTAAAACAATATTATAACAAGGTTCACACAGGGAGAAATAAAAACAAGGCATGAAAAAGCAAGTACTGTACCTTGAAAGCTAATAAACAAATAATGGTAAAAGTATCAAATGATTGATTTAAAAAATAATTCATCCACATGGCTTAGGCCAGGCTTTTTCTACCTTCATAAAATTTTACTTCACTAAAAACGTCAGTGTAGGAAAAGGAATCCACTCCCATAACTGTGGCATAAAAAATTCCATGGAACTGTTTCTTAGTGAAACATCCATAACTAGCAGAGTATTTTTTAGTTGGAAACTGCTGGAAATTGTCCTAAGGGCATAGAGCAAATGAAATATTTATTCAGGAAAACCTGCTAAAACTCAGTAATGTAACAGTGAGAGTCTATGGCATATGAACTACAATCTACTTCTTCCTACTCCCCATTCCTTTGCTCACCTTGATGCAAATTACATTCCAGGTTAGAATAGCCAAGAAGACTAGATTCCCTCTGCCTCCACCTCTCCCTCAAGGAATATAGTGTCTCAGTGGGAAGCGCAAGCAACCAGAATTCCTCATCAGCTCCAATACAGATTAGAAGGGATACTCATCGCATCCAACACCAATTTTGATGAGTACAGCTACGAGTCCAGAGGCTTGCTTCCTCTAGCCAGCCCCATTCATAGGACAGAGGTTTTACCTCAGGCAAAAAGGGCTGAGAATGCTGATTACCTTACCCCAGCTCACTTGCAGTACTAAGTTCCACATTTGACAAGGTAAGCAAAAAGGCCAGTGGCTATTTTCACTGCCCAAATAGAAAAGTACTCACTTCAAGACTTTCCCCAAGTTAAAGGCTGTCCATAAGAGAGCTTCCAATCAATTCCCAAAAGAAATGACTTTATTTGAAACAATAGAAAGGGGTTCAAGTTGCAAGTTTCCACATTTAAAAAAATGAAGATTTGGTGATAAGCGATTCACGGTGACAGGGAGCTTCGTGTGAGCAAGAGTTTAAACCGTAAATTTGCTAAGATAGTCAGAGAAAAAGAAAGCTGAAAGGAGTTGTCCTGAGTCAGAACAAGTAAGTACTGCTATGTGCTACAACATGGATGAATCTTGGAAATAATTTGCTAAGTGAAAGAAACCAGACACAAAGGGCCACATATCACAGGATTCTCTTTATATGAAATATCCAGAATAAGCAAATCCATACACAGAAAGTATACCAGTGGCTGCTAGGGCCTTGAAGACAGGGCTAATGGGGAGTGACTGCAAATGGGTACAGGGTTTCTTTTTGAAGCAATGAAAATGCTCTCAAATTACAAAGTGGTAATAGATGCACACTCTGTAATTATTAAAAACCATCAAATTGTACACGTTCAAAGGGTGAATTTTAAGATGTGAATTATACCTTAATTATGCTGTTATTAAAAAAAAAACATTATCATCTCAAGAGAAGGAGAAAAAGCACATGACAAAAATCCAACATCTTTTCATGATAAAGACACTCAACAAACTAGGAAGAAAGAGGAACTTCTTCAACATTATAGAAGGCATTAAAAATCCACAGTAACATCATTCTTAATGGTAAAAAGCTGAATATTTTCCCATTACCTTCAAGAGCAAAACAAGGATGTCTACTCTTACCACTTTAATACTACATTGGAAATTTTGGCCAGGAAAATTAGGTGGAAAAAAACAAAATAAAAGGAATCCATACAGAAAGAGAAGAAGTAAAACTATGTCTACTCACAGACAACATTATCATTAATATAAACTAGAAATTCATACAAAATTTATTAGAAAAATAAGCAAGTTCAACAAAGTTGCAAAATGAAAGATATAAAATAATACATTGTCTATATTATAGCAATGGCTAATCAAAACATGAAAATAAGACTAGAACTTCATTTATGATTGCCCAAGAGAATAACATCAAAAAACTAACAAGAGACTTGCAAGACTTGAACACCAAAAATATAAAACACAATTGAAAGAAATTAAAGGTGTCTATATAAATGGAAAACTTTCATGTTTATGTATCAAAAGACTTTTTATATTGTTATGGTACGGTATTCAGATATAGTTCTCAAAGATGACTAGATTGTAATGCCCAGGACCTGTGAACATATGATCTTACTTTACAAAAAGGACTTTATATAGGGCCAGGGATTTGGCTCAGTGGTTCCGGTGCCTGCTTTACCAGCGCAAGGACCAGAGTTCAATCCCCAGTACTAAAAAAAAAAAAAAAAAGGACTTTACAGACAGGTTTAAAGTTAAGTATTTTGAGATCATCCAGGATTATCCATGTGAGAAAAATCTAATGCCATAAATCTCTTAAAGAAGAGAACCTTCCCAGGTGGTGGTTAGAGGGAGATGTGACTATAAAAGAATGTTCAGAAAGATTCAAAATTGTTGACAAAAACAGCCAGTGAGCACTTGAAAACATGCTCAAGGCTATTAGTCATCAAAGAACTGCAAACCAAGGCCATAATGGAAAACCACTTCAGATGAGTAAAATAAAAACCAGATAATATCAAGTGTAAGAAAATGTGGAAAAATTAGAAATCTCATATACTGCTGATGGGAGTGTAAAATAGTGTAGCTTCTTTGGAAAACTGGCATTTTCTCAAAAGGTTAAATGTAGTTATTATATGATCCAGCAATATATGCACAAGAGAAATGAAACATTCACATAAAAATTTGTACATGAAAATTCATGGCAGTATTGGACAACAACCCAAATGTCCATTAATTGATGAATGGATGAAAAAACTGTAATATATCCATATAATAGAATTTTTATTTGCCTTAAAAAGAAAAAGAAATACTGATATATGCTACAATGTGGATAAGTATTGAAAACATGCCAGGTGAAAGAAGCTGGTCACAAATGATTTGATTAATATGAACTGTCCGTAATAAAGAAACCTCAGAGACAGGAAGTCAATTAATGGTTGCCAGCGATTGGGAGAAGAGAGGAATGTGAAGTCACTATTTGTTTTCATTTTATTGAGTTTATTGGTAAATTTTAGGTATGCAGTACAGTTACATTCATCGTTGGGATCCTGTACCTTTACATGACAGGTCTTGGTTCTCATTTTTCCCCCTTGTCCCTGCCCTCCCTTCACCCCCTCCTCCCCTCCCCATTTACAAACACTTTATTTCCATTTTTTCATTTTCTCTTATTTTTTTCTTTTCCCTTATTACCTTTCCCCTATCCTTCCCACTTTCCCTACACCTTTAGCCCTTTTCTCCCTATTTCACATTGTTAATTATCTCATTAGGATCTTGTGTACCATTACAGTTTTTCGCACCAGAGAAACTATTCAGTATTTACACATGTGTGACTTATTTATTTCACTTAGGAGTACAACCTCAAAATGTATCCATTTTCCTATGTGAAGTCACTATTAATGGGTATAAAGCTTCTTTTGGGGATCATGAAAATATTCTAACATTGTCTACAGTGATGGTTACATAACTTTGAAACTAATAAAAAGTGAAAAATTGAGCCAGGCACAATGGTGCAATATTGTAATCTTAGCACTCTTGAGGCTAAGGCAAGAAAAAAGAATTTGAGGCTGTCTCCTTCTACATAATGAATTGAAAGCCAGCCCATATCGTATCATGATACCTTGTCTGAAAAGAAATGAATTTTATACTTGTCTTTTCAGTACTTAGGCTTGAATCTCAGTCCTTTATAATTTTTTGTTTTTGAGACAGGGTCTTACTGAATGGCCTCAGCCTCTCGGAGTCCTAGCTGCCATACTCAACTTAAATTTTATACTTTAAATGGCTGTGGTATATTAATTATATCATAACAAAAATATGAGAAAATAATAAATAGAAGTCTAGAATAAATTTTCAGAATACATATTACCTGCCTCTTGCTTTAAAATCTAACAACAAAACTATAAAAGAAATGAAGCTGGAGAAATTAATTTGCATAGACACAGATAAGATTAATGAGTTACTTGAAAATACAGTTAAAATCTTTTAATACTTACCATAGATCACTGTACACGGCAAATGAGAGTAAGTATTCAAAACATATTTCTCCTGAATTAAATCAACTTTTTCTAGGCTTTAACACATAAGTGCAGATATCCTATCTCCCCTTCAAAAGGAAAAAGTACTTAGTAAGTAACTGCACGAAAATCTCTTGTTGCCCATACCCAACTGTAGAATAATTCGTGGCAACATATAAAACTGCGACCCAAAACAACAGGTCTATTAGGAGAGAAGGGGGCAGGGAAGAGATGCTGAGAAGAAACTGGGAATGCTACCATGTACTACCACCAATTACTTAAATGTGTACAATGGAATATCCTAGTTTCATTTAGGAGACGTACCACATGTATACTTTAAAAAATAACCAATTATAGCAAAGGCATTTATATTTACAATTCATTGCCTAGTGGAAGGTTGTATTTTAAAGGAGTTTAATGGGTACTTTAATTTCTTCATAAACTACCCATTTGCCCATTTTTTAACTGGAAAATACTGTCCCCTTATTACTGATTTTTAATAAAAGTATATATCAAGACTATTTACTGGTTCTTGCTCTGTAAAAACTCCCCTACCCTAGTTCATCACTGGTTTTTTTCACTTTGTTTTTACTTTGTATGTAGTTAAATCTTTCCATCCTTTTTAAATTTGATGCTCTATGTCTGCATATCACATTTTAAAAGACTCTTGCTCTTAAATATATGAAAAAGTGTTCAATCTCATCTTTAAAAAATTTTATCAGTACATTTCTGTAATATGTAATAATTGTATTGCTACAGGTACATAACACATCTTAATTCTTTCTGCATCTCCTTCCCCTCCCTACTCTTCCCCTCCTTCCATCCCTTGGTTCCCTTACCTTTTGCAAGAGATCAATCTTATTTTTAAGAGAACACTGAAAATTGCAAATACACCAAAATCAATTTCATCTAACATATGACAAGAAGTCTTTGCTCATCAGTTGGAGACTGGATAAAGAAGATGTGGTTTTTCAATAAAATGGAATACTACTCAGCCATAAAGAATGAGAAATTAGATCCATTCATAGGAAAATGGATACATATTGAGGATATACTCCTAAGTGAAATAAATAAGTCACACATGTGTAAATACCGAATAGTTTCTCTGGTGTGAAAAACTATAATAGTACATAAGATCCTAACGATATAATTGACAATGCGAAATAGAAAGAAAAGGGCTAAAGGTGTAGGGAAAGTGGGAAGGGTAGGGGAAAGGTAATAAGGGAAAAGAAAAAAATATGAGAAAATGAAAAATGGAAATAAAGTGTAAATGGGGAGGGGAGGAGGGGGTGAAGGGAGGGCAGGGACAAGGGGAAAAAATGAGAACCAAGACCTGTGATGCAGAGGTACAAGATCCCAACAATGAATGCAACTGTACTGTATACCTAAAATGTACCAATAAACTCAATGAGAGAAAAAAAAACTGTTTAATTCAGGTCTTTCTGTAGTCTTTTTTTTTTTGAGACAGGGTCTCATGAACCTTGAACTCACTATGTACCCCACGCTGGCCTCTAACTCATGGCCATCAGCTTCAGCCTCCCAAGCACTGGCCTGTGCCACCAAACCCACCTTCTAAAATAGTTTTAAAACCTTTGATTGAGAATAAAAACCAGTGAATTGAAAATAAAACTACATGTCTTATGTTTTAAGCCCATGTGTTCAGTTAGAAAATGTTTGGTTTAAAAAAATAACTCTGATAAGGACCCTTTAGAAGTAGACAGATAGGAAAATTTGGGTTTTCTTTTAAGCTCTAAAGTTATCTTTTTTCTTTATAGAATCAAATCTGACTGTTATCTTTACTTGAGTTTATGCCTGCTCAATACCCCTAACATATTGCTTTGGAATATTTAAATGGAAACATTCTAATGAGTCTAGATAGAATTGAATTTTCTTAGAAAATAAACTATAGGCATTTATAAAATGAGAGAAATATATGTAGTAAGTATTTGTATATGTAGTTTAATACTATTTACTTGTTGGTTAAATAGTAAACAAGTGTCTTGCTGATGAAGAGGAAATTATTTTGCTACATTATGACACTCAAAATATAAAAGGACTACTTTTATTCCAAAATAACCTTTCAATAATGTTTTGTGATAAAGGTGGGATGGGTAGGGGAAGGGTAATAAGGGAAAAGAAAAAAATGTGAGATAATGAAAAGATGAAAATAAAGTGTTTGTAGATGGGGAGGGGATGAGGGGGTGAAGGGAGGGCAGAGGTAAGGCGAAAAAATGAGAATCAAGACTTGTCATGTAGTGGTACAAGATCCCAACAATGAATGTAACTGTACTGTATCCCTAAAATGTACTAATAAACTCAATTAAAGCTGAAAAAATGTCTTCCATAATATGACATCATAATTAAACTTGAAGTTTTATTTATTGCTAATTTTGTCATTTAAAAAAAGAAGTTAATTTTTCTGAAAACACTAAACGAGTATGCTTGCAAAGTGATAGGCAAAATTATATCTGTTACTTCACTGTATTAGCAAAAGAGGAAACAACTCAAATGCCCAATCACTAATGTACTGTACAAATTATAGAACATTTAGACCACAGAATGCTATGATGTCATAAAAAGATATTGAGAAAGCTCTCTATATACTGATCAATGTGACAAAACTGCAAATACTTTAAATAAACATAGTAAAATATATAGTATACGGCTGGGGAATTAGCTCAGTGGTTCCACTGCCTGCCTCGCAAGCGCAAAGACCCAAGTTCAATACCAGGTATCAAAAAATAAAATATATAGTATAAATTTTAAAAATCAGGTACAGAATAGTGTATAAGGTACACATTTATTTAAAAATAGTAGATGGCTAAAAATGCATATTTTCAATTTTCTAACAAATCCACAAAGAAACTCTGGAAGGATGTGTACAATTACAGTTGTTAGCTCAGTGTGGGAAGGGAGTAGGAGTAATACAGGTAGGGGGCAGTATACCTATTTATAATATTTATAATTTTATTCTGGAGCCATTTGACTACATTACTTAAAAATTACATATAAATGCTGGGAGGCTAAGACAGTAAGATCACAAGTTTAAGTCCAGCCTAGAGAACTTAGCAACTTATTCAGACGTTGTTCAAAATAAAAAAATAAAAATTTTAAAGGCTAGGGATGGTAGTTCAATGTGAAGATCCTGAATTCAATTCTTGGTACCACAGAAATATGTAAGTACATAAAAGATATATGCATATATATATTGTTCCTCTCTCCAATCCAAGAAATATTTACTGATGCCTTCAAAATATTTAGTTCTGTTTTTATACCTTTAATTCGTGTGAGGCATTTTGATTAATATTTTAAGGAAATATAACTCTCTTTAACCCTTCCTTGAAATAGCCAGCTAAGGTAATTCATTTATTCACTATTCCATTCTTACCCCATCACAGATTCGAAATGTTATCATTATAAACATAGGATTATTATTTCTGTATTTTAAAATATTGTACTAATTTTTGTTTCTATCATTGCTCTTTAACAGAGCTTAAATAATTGTAGTTCTAGAATTCATTTATTGTATACACATTATATATTTTCAACATACAGGAAGAGAATAAATTTATACATTTTCATATATTTTCCTGCAAGTACTTTATCATTACTTTCCTTAAAAACAACAGAGATGGTACTCTCATATATTTACTCCCCCATTTGAACTTTTGAATCTTGTTAAGCTCTTCTTTCTTTCCTTCCCTTCAAATAATGTAAATGGGGAGGAGAGGAGGGGGTGAAGGGAGGGCAGAGACAAGTGGAAAAATGAGAACCAAGGCCTGTCATGTAAAGGTGCAAGATCCCAATAATGAATGTAACTGTACTGTATACCTTAAATGTACCAATAAACTCAATAAAAAAGAAAACATTATGGTGTAACCTCATCTGGCTTATTTACCAGATCTGGCACTGTGTGACTTCTGGCTCTTCCCCACAATTGCAAGGATGATGAAAGGCAAACACTGTGAATTAATTCAGGATACTGAAGTGCAACTAAGAACATTCATGAAAGAGAACTTCCAGAACTGCTTCAGAAAGTGGCAAGAATGATGGAATAAGTGTGTTTGAAGCAAGGGGGAGTATTCTGATGGGTATTAATGGAAAATATATTTTCTGTAATAACTTTAAAAAAAAATGTAAACATTCACCATATTTTTGACCACAGCATATATCTCTCATTATCAGCATGCAGTGGCATTTCAAACAGTGGAAGTAATAAAATACTACTCTCTGAGGGGAAAAAACCCCAAATAGTCCCATTATGGTTTTTACAAGAATTGCCTTAAATGCATAGGTTAATGTGGAGATAAAAGACTTTTTTATCTCCAAGTCTGTGCCTTCAGCGGGTCTCTTCTTTGTTTACAGGTTTTATTATGTTTCTAAGTAAAATTTTGTAATTTTATTCATTTAAGTGATGCACATTTAAAAAGATTATTCCTAGGAATTTTATACTTTTGGTTGATATTGTTAATAGAACTTTCTTCATTATATTTCTTAAAAACTACTATTTCTTAAAAATAGAGAAGGTGATTATTGTCATTTATTTTGTAACTGGCTGTATTTCTGAAACCTCTTTAATAGCTCTAATTACATTTGTACTTGATTTATGACCATATTTTAAAATGTTCATCATTTGTCTCACGTACTGGAATAATTTCAGGACCTAACCTTAAATCACATACACAGAAGTAACTAAGGAAGCAAATACTACTTAGTATGATTTGCTTTCATGTTAAATGGATCTCACCCCAAAATAGGAAAGGCCTTGGACATCAAATCTCATTTTCCTCATCATAGGACTAGACTAAGATTTCTCAGCATGGCATTACTGACATTTTGGGCTAGATAATGTTGTATAGGGACTGTACTGTGTACTGAGGGATGTTCAGCAGGATCCCTGGACTCTACCCACTAACACCTCTCCATTCTTGTCCAAAAATGTCTCCAGACACAGCCGCATATTCCCAGGAAGAAAGGATGGAGGCAAAATCACCACCAGTTGAAAATTATTAGAATAGAGGAAGAATTTGATATCATCACTACCTCTGCTTAGTGATATTAGGTGATATAAACACAAACTTTCTTTTGTGTTTAAGAATATAGAAATGCGTGAACTCCATCCAAAGTCTGCAGTGTCCAGAAAGTGGCTATTGATTTCTCTCAGTTTGGGCTGGTTTGTTATTTCCTGACTGCCTGACTCATCTTTTAAGTGGAACTGAGGCTAACTGTTGGGGTTTGAACCTAATTTGATGATTTAAGAGTTTTAGAGACAAGATCCAACCAACATGGCTGACTAGAGAAGGAGTCATATCACAGATATTCATAAATTCACTGAAAATACAAGTATGCTGAAATGGTGGGGATACTTACACCTTGAGACAGAAAATTAATTTGAAACACCATACCAATAGACCAAACCACAGGGAAGTAGAGCCATCACAGCTGGTCCGCACAGCCCCTGCTCCCGCTCCTCTAGAGGGCAGCCATCACGAAAGTTTCCCATACAATTTGAGGGACTGAACTAGTAGTGCTGCAGAGGTTAGACTCCTGGGACAGACTCTGCATATATCGACAACCTTCTCCCCACAACTATCCCTCGAAGGCTGGGGAATGTTGCATATCTGTGGCATCCATTCCAGTGCTCAACTCTGGCAAGGGAAGCCCTCCCCGCCCCAGGCAGGGAGAAGATAAACAGGATGTATGACAACCACTGAGTCCACAGGCAAGGACCCACCACTAATCACACATTCCTAGAGATGAGAAGGAGTGATACTGATCAGTTAGTCCACAGTGAGCTCTTCTCCACCATTCCCACAAAGATCAGAAAAGTCTGAGATAGCATGAAATCTTGAACAGCGATTATCTCACACTGCAGGGCTGGGGAGTAAAAGAGTCTTTAAACCAAGCCTGGGAACCATGTCAAATTCTGCTTGCTACCTGGAAAGGGGAATTCCGGAGAAAGGGTCATTTGGGGACTTGAGTGCAAAGGAAAAGACAGGTCAAGCTGGGGCAGAGAACTGCTGGTGACAAAAAAGGGAAAAAATTGGAGGTTTGTCCAGCACAAAGGTAGCATAGGACATGGGCAGAAGGTGAAGGAGTACTCACTGTCACTATTTCGTATCCTCCTCCTCTCAAATGAATTGAGATGGTAAGGCAGAGACTAAAGAATTGAAGTTAACCATGCTCGAAGCACAGACTGAATTAAGAAGTTGGGATCGAGGAAACTGAAACCCCTCACCATGGACAGAGGGGAAAGTGGTGTACCTCCATGAAACAGACCACAAGTAAGGCAAGAAGGAAGTTTTGTGGACAGTCAAGCTTTATGGCATAGTGGTGATGTGGGAACTGCATGTACATTCTTTTGCTGACCTGCATTCCAGGCAGATTTGCATGTGTGTGTGTTGTGCATATGTTTTCTTTTCTTTTCTTTTTGTTTTGATGTAGGTGTTGTTTATATTCTCTCTCTCTTCTCATCTTTTCCCTATTCCTTTTTTTTTCTTTTCTTAAAAATTGAGTTTATTGGTACATTTTAGGGATACAGTACAGTTACATTCATCGTTGGGATCTTGTACCTTTACATGACAGGTCTTGGTTCTCATTTTTTTCCCCTTGTCCCTGCCCTCTCCCTTATTACCTTTCCCCTACCCTTCCCACTTTCCTTACACCTTTAGCCCCTTTCTTTCTATTCCTTTTTTCCAATACTAGTTTCTGCAGCAATACTATTTTCTAATTCTGTACATGCTTATCTCACTTTTAAAATTCTTTTTTTCAAGGTTTTTGTTCCATATATTCTGTTCTCTACCAGTCTTTCCTATCCTCTCTGGTATGAGACTTCTGTCCTCTCATTCTATTGTCTTTGCTCTTCTTTATTTTACCTAGCCCCTTGTCTTCCCCAGCCTCTTCTTCACCTTACAGGTGCCAAAATATACCAATAGATTCTGACAACCTTGCAGTTTTCTTCACGCCCAAATTACACCTAGTTCCTCCTACATCCCATCCTCATTCCCACAAGTATCTTCCTAAAAACCTCAACACTAATCCTTTAATATAAAAGAACTCCAAAAGAGTCTGACCCCCATCTAATTTTTTGCCTATTATTTTTCCTACGTACTATCCTTCTACTGACTTACACCCCACTTTCACCCATCCCTCTATTTCTTCCCTTCCTTTCTCCTTCCACGTTGCAGACTGGCTTCTAATATCAATATAACTTATAAACAGCACTAATAAAGGATGAATGAGTATATGTAAGGTTTAACATGTATAAATGATACACGAGCAGATCTGATGATGCTGTATAACCAGGATAATTCTCTCTTCACAACAGGGTGATCAGGTCCAAACCATAATGAAATAGCTGAATATGTAAAAACTATCTGCAGACAAGTAAAGTTACAAACACATCACCAGAAGACAGATTATACCTTCATAAGAACTACAGTCTCTCCTCACACTATTTGACCTCAACCCTCAGCACCAGACGCACGCGCACACACACACACACACACACACACACACACACAATCGGTAACAAAAGATGTCTTAGTTACTTTTCTCATTGCTGAGACAAAATTACCTGATACCCATAAATAAAGAGGAAAGGTTTATTTGCCTCACAGTTTGTAGAGGCTTCATTTCATAGTTGGCTGGATCTACGGCAGAGAGGCATGGCAGAGGGGCATCATAGAGAAGAAAGAATTCATGGCAGACAGCAGCCAGCAAGCAGCAAACAAGTGACAAACAATGACCCTCTGTCTGTCCCTTATATTTTATCCAGGCTATCCACCATTAGGGAGAGTAGTACTCTCACCCAAGGTGAGACACCCTAATCCTACCCAGAACTATGCCAAAATCATCAGTGTATTAATTTAGTAATCACACACCCTTGATCCCAACATCACACACTCCTGATCCAGCCACCTCCAAAAAGCCCGACTGATGACTGCATGAGGCTTTAGGGGGACATCTAGACCCAAACCATTTAGAAAGCCCCCAAGGTCTCCCAACTCTCCCAAGGCAGAACCAGGGAGCAGCAGTGAAGAGGAATGCAATACCAGGCAGTGAAGCTTTACAAACTGATTAAGAAGAGGTAAAGAAACTTGCTGAGTTCAAAGATGACATGACTCAAATTTCATGTAAATATCATACAAACTAATATGGATAAGGGAGAAACAAATGCAAAAATGAAAGAACTGAGCAAAATGGTTCAAAACATGAAAGAAAAATTTATTGAAGATACAGGCTCCACAAAAACATGTCAGAAAAAAGTGCCAGAAATAAAAAGTATATGCATAATTAATACACTGAAGAAATCACCAATGTGAAAAAAGGGTTTCTGAAATCAAGGACAAAATGTAAATTACAATGAGTTATTTGGAGAGGTTTTACATATGAAAAGAGAACAAGAAACAAGTCATCCTCAAGCTAGTAGACGATGATAAGACCAACCTAAGGCTAATTGGAGTTAGAAATTAGAAGACAGCACAAATGAAATTTTTAGAAAATCTATTTACACAAATCATAATAGAAAACTTTCCAAGTGTGAGGAAGTTAGGCTTACAGAACACCAACTAACTACCATGAAAAAAGAAGCTTTCTATTACACATCTTAGTCAAAATACCAGGTGTCCAACAAAAACACAGAATCTTAAAAGCTGTCAGAGAAAAGCAAAACATCATGGAAAAAAGTAAACCAATTAGGATTACAGAAGACATCTCAATTCAAGCTTCAAAGGCTAAAAAAGCCTGGAGTGAATTATTTCAAGACTTAAAAGTAAACAACTTCCAACTTGTATTAATATACCCTGCAACAATCTCTTTCAAAATAGATGGAGAAATAAAGAACAACTTCAGAACACGAACACGAACACAAAACCAGCACTGCAAAAAATACTCAAGAATATCCTAGACAAAACCAACAAAGCCAAAAATTCATATGCAATGAATACATCAAGGAAGGAAAACAGATGAACAAAAACAGAAAAATAAAGGAGTCATCAACAAAAAAAGAACACAGTGCCAGAAATAAATCAGTACCCTTCAGTAACTCAACTTTGATGGTCTCAACTTCCCAGTAAAAGAGACAGATTTGTCGAATGGGTCAAAAAGAAGAATCCAATAGTCTGTTGCATTCAAAAAACTCATCTAATCCAAAAAGATATTCATAGGTTAAAAATCAAAAGAAGAAATATTAACAGCCAATAAATAAATGAAAAAATGATCAACTTCCTTGGCTATTAGAAAAGTGCAAATTAAAACAACACTGAGATTTTATCTTACTCCAGAAAGACTGGCCATCATCAGGAAATTAAGAAATAACAAATGCTGGCATATCTGTGGGTGAAAAAGCCATATAAACGAGTAGAACCATTATCGAAATCCGTATGGAGATTTCTCAAAAAGTTAAAAGTAGAAATTCCATTTGACCCAGCTATTCCCTTTCTAGGTAGATTTGTTTTGTTTTGTTTTTTTTTTGCTTTTTGAGACAGGATCTTGCTATATAGTTGAGACTGACCTGGAACTCACTAAGTAGCCCAGGCTAGTCTCGAACTCAAAGTGATCCTCCTGCCTCAGCCTCAGCCTCAGCCTCCAGAGTGCTGGGATAACAGGCATGCGCCACCATGCCTGGCTCTAGGTAGCTTCTTGAAAGAGTTGAAAACATCATATTACATTGATATATGCATAACATCGTATACACCAGTACAAATCATAATAGCTAAATCTTGGAAGCAGCCAATGTGTCTATCAATAGACAAATGTATAAAGAGAATATGATATCTATACATAATGAAATACTACTTGGATCTAAAGAATGATAAATTGGATAAATTTGTAGGAAGGTGGATGCTTCTTTTTGTTTTTTGGATTTGTTTTTGTTTTTGTTTTTTGTTTTGTACTGGAGATTGAACTCTGGTCCTTGTGCTTGCAAGGCAGGTGGTGGAACCACTGAGCTAAATCTCTGGCCCTGTTACTCCTTTTTGAAGTGGGAATGTCTACCCAATGCCTGACCCAGCATTATATTTTGGAAGCACACAATTTGATTTCATAGGTTCAATGCTGGAGAAGAATTTGTCTTTGGATAAATTGTAAAATCCCCGGCTTAATTTTTTTTTTTAATGCTTCTTGAGAATATAATATTAAGGGAAATAAATCAGACACAAAAAGCCTAAATACCATATGACTATAATAAGACACCCCAAAAATCCAACTAGTATGTATGATACCACAGAAAACACAGAGACAGGATTTTTATCTCTGGTGCCAGACAATGAACCCCATCCTTATATTGTCAGCAGAGTTCATGCAGGGGGACAGGAGTTCCCCCAACACATAGCAGAAACTAAGATTTCAAATATCCACTGTAACCAAGTGGAGAAACTGAAGTTCTCCTCCCACCTTGAGGGATCAAGAAGCATCCTTCTCCTGCCTGTAATTTCAAATAAAGCTGGCCAAAGTAAAAGTTTTAAATCACATCTAGACTATCAGACCATAACATGAAAATGTCACTGAAAAGTTTCAATCAGTAATAATAACTTATCCTACCAAGAACTGGGAAGATCACAAAATGAAAGAAAATATTATAAATAGATGCCAACATCAAGATGACAGATTTTAAAGCATTAATGATGAAAAATACATCAAAAAGCAATTGCAAATCCATTGAAACAAATGAAATAAAATCAGCCTTAGCAGCGAAGGAGTGAGGTAGATGAAAAGAAGCCCAGTAAAGAAATAGAAGTTATAAAGAAAACAAAATGTAAATTTTGGAATTGAAAAATACAATAACAGAAATACAAAATCTCAGAAGGACCTACCAGCATACTATATGGAGTAGAGACAAGAATCACCAAGTCAGATTATAAATAACAGAAATCATCTAAACAGAGAAAAACACACTGAAAAAAAATTAACAAAGCATCAGGTCCTGTGGAAATAAAACAAAAGATCTAATATTCTTGTCATCACAATAAGAGAAAGGAGCTAAAACAAAACCCTGAAAGAAATAATAGCTGAAAACTTATTTAACAAGGGCACAAACAGACTACAGAATCAGAGAAAAAAGATAAATTTATACAAAGGCATATAATGATTAAACTGAAAAATAAATATATTTGAAAACAGCAAGAGAAATATGGCATCTAACCACTATAGAAAAATTATTTGAATGACAATAGATTTCTCTTGAGAAATTGTGGAAGCAATAGGAAGTAGTCCGATACTTTTCAAGTATGAAAACTAAAAACTTGTCAATTTATAACTAATGAAAACATGTTCCAGTGATGAAGAGGAAATCAGGACACTGAAAGATGAAGAGAACTGCAGAGCATTTTGTTTGTTGTCAACAACCATCTTAATGAGCAGCTAAAGAAAGTTCTCTAAAGAAAAAGAATATGATAAAAATAATGAATAAGGAACAATCTTGAAACCTAAGGAAGGAAGAAACAAGAAATAAAACAGCAAATGCTATCAGTAAATACAGCAGGCTTTCTTTCTTACCTTAAATGCTCTTAATTATGGTTGATGTTGAAGCAAAAAATTATTACCCTATCTGATGTGGTTCTAAATCTGTATAGAGGGAATGTTTGAGACTATTACACCATAAATTGGGAAAGGTTAAAGGACGCACATGAAGAAAATGTTTCTATACTTCATTCAAATTGGTAAAATGACAACACTAATAGACTGTATGTATACATTATACCTGGAGGAACTACTAAAAAGGCTGTACAATGAGATACTTTCAAAAGCACTATAGATAAATCAAAATAGAATGTTAACAAATGTTTAGGTAACCAACAGGAAGTCAGGAAACGGAAAACAGGGAAATGAAAAAACAACAACTGAGATAAAGAGATGACAGACTTAGGACAGCAATAATTATAAGTGGCCTATATATACTAATAAAACAAAAGATTTGCAGAGGGAATAAAAAAGCATGCTTACCTATATGTTATCTGCAAGAAAATCATTTTGAAAATAAGCAGACTTAAAATTAAAAAATTAAAAAAGCTACCATGCAAAGTTATATTACGTGAGTATATTATTATCAGATAAAGTAGACTCTGGTGCAGCAAAGAAAATTATCACAAACATAGGATCATACTACATAATGATAAAAAGACCCATCCTCTGTCTTAGTTACCGTATGGGTAACAAATATATAACAAATAACAAAGCTCAAAGATATATCAAACAAAAGTTGATAAAACTGAAAGGAGAAATAAATTCACTATTACACAGAATAAACACCTCCCTCTTGAAAATTTATAGAGTGAATCAGAAAATAAGCAAGAATACGAAAGAACTCAAAAACACCATTAACTACCATGATCTAATTGGCATTCACCAAAAAAAGCAAAGTATACATTATTTTCAATTATCTATGTAACAAATACAGTAGCAAGATTAATAATAATAGGTCATAAAAATTTCAATAAATTTAAAATGATTTAAGAATTAAAATATTGGATGTGTTCTTCAATTGCTGTCAAATCAAGCTAGAGATCAGCAACAGAAAGTTAACAGGATAATCTCCAAACATTTGGAAACTAAATACACTTCTAAAATGGATCAACACAGAAAGCCCAAAGGAAATGAAAAATACACTGAGCTGAATGGAAATTAAAATATCAACATTTGTGCAATACAGTTAAAGCAGTAGTGATAGAAACTTTATAGCATAAAAAAGATCTTAAAATAAAAATGTAGGCATTTATTAGAAAAGAGGTTTAATTAATAATTTAAGCTCTTAAGGACCTAGAAAAGGAATGGCAAAACAATTCCAAAACATTCAGAAGAAAAAAATTCAAAAGCAGAAATCAATGAAACTGGAAAGAAAAACAATAGAAAAATACATGATACAGTTGATTTTTACAAGATCAATAAGATAAAATTTAACATTAGAAAAAATCTCATTTGAACAGCACAGAAATAAAATATGGATATGTAAAATCGTATTGTCCGTTGGCATTACTCAAACCTCTATGCAAAAGGACTCATATAATATATTGTTATTTTGAATGCTTTCTTGACTAAAAAAAAAGAACAGACAAGAAATAAGCGCTGGAAAAGATATCATTATCATTGGCTATGATTAGCTACCAAGGAAATTGTAGATTAAAACTACAAAATAATATAATTATATACAAGAAGCTAACATTTAAAAAATAGTGATAACACCAAATGATAGTGAGGATCCCAAGAAACTGGATCACACAAATATTGCCAGGAAGAAATGGTATAGCCACCCTCAAAAAGAATTTGACAGCTTCTTATAAAACTGAATATGCAACTACCATACGACCCAGTGATTGCATTCCTGGGTATTTATCACAGAGAAATGAAGACACGTTAAAAAATCTATAAAACAAGCTGGGTGTGGTGGCTCACACCTGTAAACCCAGCACTCGGGAGGCAGAGGCAGGAGAATTGCCGAGTTCAAGGCCAGCCTGGGCTACTTAATTTGTTCAGGGCCAGCCTGAATTACAAAGTGAGACCCCATCTCAAAAGAAAAAAAAATTTATAAAACAAAATTAAAAAGCCTATACAAAAATATTTACAGCAGATTTACTTTTAATAGCCAAAATGTAGGAGCAATACAAATACTTATCTGAAGGTGCTATGTTTGAATGTCTTCCCCAGAGGTAACCTGTGAGAAAATTAATCCCCAGTGAAGTCACATTAAGAGGTGGGACCAAAAGTTATGATTTGGTCATGAAGACTGCTCTCATGAATAGATTCATGTCAGTTTTGTGGTGTTGAGTTCATTAGAAAAGGAGGATGCAAGATGCTACCACTGAAAAAAACTGAGTAAAAGGTGTATGGGATCTTTGTGTTATTGCATACAACTGCAAGAGAATCTACAATTATGTTTAAATAAATTATAAAATTTAGATTAAGATTTTTAGAATAACAAAATATTTTAAGTATCTATAAAAATCTAAGAAAAACAATGCTTATACAAATATCAAAGGGTTAAGATACTGCAATCACATAGCAATAGGTAAAAGATAAGCACTATACTAGAAAACTGAGCAAAGGACACAAAGAAGAGCTTCATTTTCTCTTCTTTCTCTCTCCTCTCACTCTCTCACACACACATAAGTATAATTAATCAATAAATAACTTGAAAAAAAGTCAGTCTTACTGCTAATCAAATAATAGATGATGACAAATATTTTCACTGTAAATCACTAAAGATTAAAGAACAAATAAAATGGATAACATCTAACAAGTCGACACTGTAGAAAAATATAAATTTTCATAGAAACAATAATATCTAACATATATTGAGTGCCTATTACACACCAGAAAGGGTTCTAAACATTTTATCTATATCAAATTAAACACTGAGAGGTTACAGTAACTTGCTCAAGGTCATAGAACCACTAAATAGCAGAGCCAACACTTAAATATTTATTTCCTAGTTGTTTTCTAATATCAGACACAATTATTTTTAACACCAAAAATTCACCTTGGCACAATTAAAATGATGCCCCTAAGGTAGCAACCAAATACTTCGATTTCCTAATTTCAGTGTTCTACTTCTCTCTTATGCCCTACAACACCACACCAACCAATACAAATTGATATGAGCACTACTAACAATCAATTATTTCTGTACTACCTATAGTTTAAAAAGCATTTTTCCTTGTTAGTTATTCCCCAAAGTTCTGAAAACATAAATTAATAAAATGCACTCTAAAGTAAAATGCATTAACATCTCAGCATAATTGCCAAGTTCTAAAATATCTGAGGCATCTATAATAAAAACAAGATTACATGCCTTATAAGCCAGAGCACTCTTTATTAACTGTATTTTGGTTTAGCGAGGTAATGAACATGTTCTCATTAATGCTTAATACAGGCTAAATGCATTTTATTTAATCCTAATTATTTAGAAAATGGCAATCCACATATGGCATGTAAGAGGTCACTATAGTCAAACTATTTTTCAACCATGTCTTCTAATTGTGTTATAAAAATCTTTAAAATTTTATCGTACTCTAAAGATATTTATTCTTGTACTTTTTTATTTTCTGATAAAATTTCACTTCAGAAATCAAAAGGGGGAAAACCCAGCAGATTGTGAAACAAAAATCCACATTAAATACAAGTATTAAACAATTGAAAATATGATCCAATATTACTCCATTATTATTATATATCAATTTGTCTAGGTTATTGGCTCTCAGAAAACATAACTTTTTCTAAAACAAACACTGCTGGATTCTAAACCGTTTAAAACTACAAACCAAAAGATGCTGTCACTTGATGTGATGAAGCACTTCTGATTACAGCATTAGTAAGGGCGCTAGTTCCAAGCCCAGAAGTCATTATAAACGCTGAAGGTTACTTAGAAACAGTGTTTTCCAAATTTAATTTTAATGCATTTGTTCTAAATAGAAAAATGGAAAACAATGTAACAGTTCCTTGATATATGAAATGGTAGCTAGATTATATAGCTCCTGTCAAACTTAGCTTTAAATATGAGCAAGTTACAAGATTTTGTTCTATAGGTTATTTCATCTCAATATAGATAGATAAGCAGACATTAACATAGGAATACTTGTGCAGAGCTCCCCGTTTGCTCATCCACAGATAAAGGTATAATGTAATTCACTTTCAAGGGAAAATGTTTTAAAATATTCTGATAGTGAAAGAGTAGTTCAAAATTTTTGTTTTCAAAAATGTTAGATAATGAAAAGATGGAAATAAAGTGTTTGTAGATGGGAAGGGGAGGAAGGGGTGAAAGGAGGGCAGGGACAAAGGGAAAAAATGAGAACCAAGGCATGTCATGTAGAGGTACAAATTCCCAACAATGAATGTAACTGTACTGTATCCTTAAAATGTACCAATAAACTCAATTAAAGCTGAAAAAAAATTTTGTTTTCAATAGAGACAACAAAACTTAGATTCCCTCTTTCTTCCAGTCTGGAAAGCTTTATTAAATAACATAAGTTTTTCTTTTAGTCACAGAGACACAAAGTCAAACAAGAAGCATCTCTTTAATAAAATTTCTTGTAATTTTTAATGTATTTCATGATCCATGAAAAGTGCTTCAATATTTAAGTTACTCCTCTTAAGAAAGATTGTTTAGCACTCAATTACAAGTCATTAGATAGCTACAGTAGGATATGGAACAATTCCAGAGGATATTTCAGCTATCCTGAGGCCAGTGGGTGCTACCAAAGGACATGGATCTAACTGGCTTTACCTAGGAGGGATTAAAAGAGGGTCTCCGTTCAAATTCTGAGATTGAAGAGAGAAAACTCTATCCTCAAGTCATTACAGAGATCAATAGATGTCTCTAGAGAGAGATACTTAACAAACAAGATGATATATACCTAAAGTCCAGTGAGTACCTTCTATGTCTCATATGAAACCAAGGGAGACCACATCAGAATTCAAGTGCCTTGTATCTCAAATCTGAGCTGGCTTCAATTTATAAAACTATCTTGGGAATTAGTTGCATAATTTCAAGTAGTTGGCCTGGAAATGCCATATTATTTCTTTACCTTGTCCATGCTCTAGATTTAAAGTTTGTCTTTGGGAGATAATTCCTTTTGTAGCCACTAAAAGAATCAGAAATCGTTTTGCTATTACCCTAAGGAAAATTTCATTCCTACTGGGACGGGAGTTGAAGCAAATGATATTCCAAAGCTGAATCCTGTAGTCTATACAACTGGAGCTGGATTACATGACTACAGACTGTTGGACTATGAAGATGTATTTGCAACTGGTTGGGATGGAGTTCCCAAATTATACCCAGCCACACCAGATATAAAGAAGGTGACACTATAAAGTGGTGGTGGCTGTCTTTGTAGAACCAAATGTAAACTCAGCGGCAAGGGTACCGGTTCCTCCAAAATTAAACCACTCATGACTTCAAACCCTAGAAGGAAATAAAAAGGGAATAGGAAAAAAAAAAGCAGCCATCTCAACAAGACTTCTATATGAATATGGTGGAAGGAAGCCACATCAGAATCACTCCCCCATACTCCAAACTCCTAGAAATACTACTTAATATTATTTTAAAAAAATGTCTTTTTAGAAATAGAAAGCAAAGTTTTTTCAAAAGAACGACAATTATCCAAGTGTTAAGCAGAGAGGGAATTCTTATTTAGGAGCAGAAGCTAAAGCTAAGTAGCCTAAAACTTGAATGAGATATGTGCTCAGTGGCTTGAAGGATAATGCTGGGCTGAGTATGATTTGAGGCCACAGGGTAAGGTCACAGGCTCTTCAATTGGCAAGGACTTAGTGAAACTTTAATCTGGGAAATATCTACAGAAGGACAGAAAAGACTAGGGCGACATGTGGGAACTCCAAACTGGCAGAGAAGATAAGCACAGATGGCCTGAATTCAATCTACTTTTGTGGTACGGACATGTTAAGTTAAGATGGGAACATAAAAACCGGTTAAGAGTTGAAACTTTCCTTCATAGTCCAGGCAGATTGCTCATGATATCACTCAAGAGGGATATCTCTTCTTCATAGGTCATACATGATTAAAAAAAAAATCCAGAAGGTCAACTCGTAGACAAGAATTACAAAACAGCTGAATAAGTCATCTTCAGACATAAAAAACAAGAGAATACTCTTCAAAGGAATTAAAGATAATGAACAATCTGAATGTCCCATTAAACTATATGTTTGATATGTTCAAAGGGCTCAAGAAAGAAATAACACACATAAAACAGAGGCAAATGAGAAAATGAACCAAGAAGAAATCAAGAAATGGATGGCAGTATAGAAATAAAAAAGCTTGAGATAGCTTTACATAACAGAAAAAAAAACAAGTCCAATCTGACAGCTTTGTAATGAGTTTATTTGTATTGTAACTGATACAAGTGGACTTTCTGTTCCATTTTTGTGCTTTTTATTTGCCATGCTCTATCCATCTTTTTATCTTTCTTTAGCATATTTTGATTCATGGAATTTTCTTTATTCTCTTAAATTTTCCCAGGTTTGGAGGTTATATATTCTATTTACTTGTATATGCTATTTACTGTCTAGCTGTCCAACGTAAATGAACTTACTCAATTAAATTAAATGGCCAGAGACGAAGAAAACAATTCAATGCTTAGCAGGCTGTTCTTTTAAATGCATGAGTACCCCAGTTCCCTCACTACTATAATTCTGGCAGTTCCACTAGGTGAGTAACAAAAATCTTTTTTAAAAAAAAGTTCACTTGGGACTGGGGATGTGTCTCAGAGCCAGAAAGCCTGGTTACATTGCACAAGATTCTGGGTTAAATCCCCAGCACTGAAGAAAAAAATTTACTACGGACTTTCCACACACATTACCTTATCTAATTTAATATAATATAAAGTGTTATAGGAAAGCTTTCCAAAATATAACGCTGGGTTTATCCTCCCTATCAAAAAAGGATCAGCAAATCAAGACTAATTATGGTGCACTTGCAGGTGGCCCAGAGAGTGAAAATAAACTGGATCTCAAATAACAGTTCCAAAAAATATACTATACATCTATCTCATCTATCAGCATACCAATTATTTGCATGTGTACTACCAATTGTCATTTATTGATCCTGGGAGTGTCCTGGGCAGCAGCAACCCTGATCTAGTAGGTCATTTCAGGACATACCATTTTACTACTCAAGTCCGTAAATTTCTTATGCAATTCAAAGAAGAAAAGATAGTTACTACATCTGAAATCTCTTATTTTAATGGCCCAATAACAAATCAGAAAGATATTTTGACCCCCATTCTATAACGAGGAAATTGAGGCCCTTGAGACACTAAACTTTCCTAAGGTCAAGCTACTAGTAAGTGAAAGGATTGGACACTGTGGTCTTATTTCAATATTATCTTAAGCAACACTTTATCTACTGTGTTTCAAGAGGCAGAAACAAGGTGAGTTCAAGCCTAGGTAGCTATTATAAGCCATTTTAGCCTAAATGTGTAGGGATTTTTGTCTCACAAAGTATAAATGATATTTGGGGTCATTTATACCATTTACTTACATTTCTTTGAGAAATGGCTGTCAAGAGGTAACTAGCATAGAAGCTCAGTCATATAATTTATTAAAAATTGCTCCTCTTTTCTTGGAAGCATAGACTATTCTTCCTTAGAAACAGTACTTTCTACAAACTGCCTAGTTACCAGATGACTATCAAATTCCACAAATACATTCTACCTTTTTAAGAACATAATGGCTAAGAAATCTGGCCTGAAAAGTCATAAAATGTGGTTAGTCGTTTTATAAAATCATTCTATAAATAACAACTTCAGATAATATACGGTTCTTTAGCATATCGTTAATTAGAGAGGTAGGTAGAGAAGCAAAAGAAATGTACAAATTCACTGAAGAAATCAACAAGACACAAAGCCTTTCAGAAAAAGTGGTGAAGAGGAAAGTAGGAAAAAATCTAAGCCTCCAAGGACAGCAAGGACTTTATTTGCTGCTAACAATTATGGATGCCAATTCAAAAAGTAAAAACTGAGGCTGGGGACTTAGCTCAATGGTTCCTCGGCCTGCCTTGCAAGCGGAAGGTTCTGAGTTTGATTCCCAGTACCAAAAATAACAACAAAAAAGTAAAAACTGAGTTATTAACAGTTTATTCTAAATGAGTCACCAGAGAGAAATGGATAGAGAGAGAGAGGAAATGTGCACAGGGATTCTGTTTTTTTTTAACTTTATTTTTTATTAGTGCTTATTTGTCATATATATTGATCACATTCATTATAGGAAATTTATACCTGCACATAGTACATCTTAATTCTTCTTTTCCCCCATTCCATTCCACCCTTCTTGCTCTCTCCATTTATACAAGCTTTGTTTCCATTTTTCCTTCCTTTCTTTTTTCCTTTTTCTTTCCTTCCCTTCCCTGTTCCCATCTCTTGTTCCCCTTCCCATTTGAATATGTTCTTCCTACTTCCCAATATCTGTCCTCCATTATGCTCCTTATTCACCCTTTGGGCCTCTCATACAAGAGAAACAATGTGATATTTAAACTTGTGTGTCCAATTGTGCACAGGGATATTGAAGGAAACATGAAAAAATCAAACTTATAATGGTGATCATTTTATTTGATGTCAAAATAAAATGCAGGGTTTCTGAAAATGGTGTACCATTTTGAGTTCAATATTAAACACATAAAGCAGTAATAATGTACTAATTATCTTTAACATTAAGTCCTCCCCCTCTTCATACTATAACTTCTCAAACCTATAAGGTCAGAATCTGATTTTAAGAACTATAAAGTTATTTTTAGTGGCCCGGAATTTGCCTCAGTGGCACCATGCCTGCATCACAAGTGCAAGGTCCTGAGTCTGATCCCTGGAACCGCAAAAAAGTTATTTTTAAGCCACAAATTGAAGTCAATTCTATAAATATTACAAATGTGGGGCTGTACTATAGCTCAGTGGTAGTGCTTGCTTAGTATGTGTGAGCCATGAGTTTAATCCTCAGCACCACGAAAAGAAATGTTATTTTTCAGAATATTGTAGATTGCTATACAGCAGGTCTCACTGTTAGTGAAAGATGCTAGCAGTTAGAAAATTTAAAAATGAAAGATAGGGTGAGACCAAAGGCGGGGAGGGGAGAAGACTCAGGGGACAGTCTTGGAGGTACTGAACTCAAGGAAAGACAGGGTGGTGGGCCTGCTCTGGAAGGGGATGAAGGGACCCTGGAGAGGGAGAAGGCAGAGCATATGGAAGATTATATTAATCACTTTCCTTTACTGGAAAAAAATACCCTACACCCACATCCACAACTAGTCCAGTCAGCTGACTTCAAGACACAAATGGTATGGTGGAAGGCATAATGGAGAAAAGCTGATCAATCCACAGAAGCCAATAAGCAGAGAGATTGGAGGAGCCAGGGAGAAAGACATACCCTCCAGAGGTACACCTCTAGTGACATACCTCTTTCAACCATACCACAAGTCCTATGAGCACATTCAGCTATGAACTCACCAATCAGCTAATCCACTGATGAGTGTAACACCCCCATGAACCTACCACCTTCTAAAAGCCAATTTTTGGAGGTCACTCTAGATCTAAACCATGGCAATAAGAAAAGAGCAGAGGTAACAAGGGTTGGAAGCCTTGGAAGGGAGTAAAACATTTGAGAGAACTAGCCAAGGAAATAAAGGAGGAAAGGCACACAAATGCAAAAGATAGCTTCAAAGGTATACCCATGTTTAGAAGAATTGTGCCCAAATTTTGATGAAGTACAGCAAAAATAAGTAAGTAAATAATTAATTAATTTTTAAAAACCTGAAGAAGTCTTACACAAGGTATGCATAGAAGCCTTTACATATACATATAATTAAGCCAAGTTTTCACTTAAAAATCTCAGAAGTTACCTCACAAAGAAAAACAGATCTGGTTAATATAAAAGCTTTTTTTCAAATAAGGGCCTTACTCTTTAAAAAAATAAATTATTTAAGTATATGCTTCTGAAAAACAAGCACATTTCTTGTTTGTGTTTTTATTGCAAAAGATAAACAACAAAAGTTATCATTTTAATTATTGTTAAGTGTAAATTCATTGGCATTAAATACATCCACAATGTTAACTGTCACCATTATCTATTTACAAATTTTTTTATCATCCCAAACAGAAACTATGTACCCCTTAAACACTAAGTTCCCATTCTCTCCTTTCTCAGTCCTTGATGATCTCACTACAGTTTCGGTCTTTATGAATTTTCCTATTCTAGGCACCTCGTGTCCCTTGGAATCATAAAATATTTACATGATTTATATAAATATCTGTATACCTGATATAATCTATACGTGTTCAACATGACAGAGGAATGATTTTTAAAATTTTACAGTCATACAAGGAATACTACACAGCAATAAGAAATAACCATCTTTCCCCTAAAAAGTTGCAGAAGAAAAAGTACAGTATTCTATTTATATAAATCTTGAAGACACACCAGAAATATATTAAAAATAATTTATGGTCACACTTCAGTGAATTTATAAACATACTGAAAAAACATGTACAAACTTCAGAAAAGCAATTATCTCTGTGGCGAGAAAGAATTGATACTGGGAAGAGGTACAAAAAGATACCCATAATGCTTTAATTCATTTAAAAATCTCAAGAGCTGAGGTGGGGGGTGGTTCACTGGTTCAAGACCACGCTTAGCATGCATGAGGTCCTGGGTTCAATCTGCAATATCTCAAAAAAAATCAGCATCTAAAGAAAATGTTTGGCAAAATTTTAACAATTGTTAAATTTTTGGTGAAGAAATCTTTGGTTAAATCCCAGTGAAATGGGAGACAAAAGTTGTATCAATGATTTTAAGTAAATAAGACATTACTGTGTTACTTTTCTATAATATAGAATAACTAGAAATAAGTCTGTTATTGGTTTAGTTAGGTTAAGTAAATGATAGCCAACCTACTCTATGAAATATTAGGTCAATATTAATCCAAATATAAAGATTATCAAATGGAAAAACTACTAGAACAAAATTGAATAAAAGGAATAACAACAAAAACCTTCTACAAACAAAGATGACAATCATATAAAAATATTGGTATATATGGATAAAGACAGGAGGGGACCTGAACAGTCAATTATGATAGTAGGGAAATGGGTAAATTTTTTCATCTTTATTTTCAGCGCCAGTTTAATAAATTGTTTAACCAATGTTTTAAGAGTTTCTCCATATATTGTAAAAGGTTTAGCTAAACAGTATCCCTTTTTCAAAGCTATATACTTACAGAAACTTTTGAGTGTATTTTTTAGTCTTTTCGATTTCACAAGTTTCACTACTTTAAAAACAACTAGCAGTCTGGCCAGGGGATTTGGCTCAGTGATTCTGGCGCCTGCCTCGCTAGTGCAAGGACCCGAGTTTGATCCCTGGTAACAAAAAACAACAACAACAAACAAACAAACAAACAAACAAAAAACCCCAAAACAACTAGCAGTCAGATTCTGTTACCTTGCTCTAGGCAAGACAAATCAGGGAAGCTCTTCCTAGTTCAACTTCTGCCTCTAGATTTGATCTACTATCAAGGCATAATGGACAAGAACATTAGATTTAATCAAGTGAGTTCTACTCTCTGAAGATTCATTCACTGATAGCATGACCCTTGGCAAGTCACTGACCCCTCTAAGCCTTATGTTCTTCAACCTCTAATTTTCTGTATTCAGGACATGCTCCTTAAAAGACAAGTGCTTAAACATTCATCTTAGATCCTGAACCCATCCCCTACCTCCTTACCTCCTCAACCTGGGGAAACTAGTGCTTTCAGGGGCAGGTCAAACCCTGAAAAGGCGATTATATCCCTAAAGATAAATATGTGTTTCCCAAGAACAAAACTAATATTTATTGAACACTCATGCAATGACACTGTACAAAGCACTTGTTATATGTGATATAGTTATCACATACCTTTCGAGTTCCAACACAGATGCCCCCACCCCTACCCCAGAACCAATTTCTAGAGTAAGCTAAAGCAAGCTGTGTTTTTCATGAATTGCTTAAGTATATAAAAAAGTCTGAAAACCACAGGTCTAATGACAGTGCCTTTGAAACTGTAAGTGACAATTCATTAGTAGGCTGTGGTCCACATTTTTAAAAATATAATAGTGTCACGGTATGCTGCATGTAGTAAGAAATATTTTTCTTTCATTTTTTTTCCCTCATTGAATTTATTGGTACACTTTAGGTATACAGTACAGTTACATTCATTACTGGGATCTTGTACCTTTACATGACAGGTCTTGCTTCTCATTTTTTCCCCGTGTCCCTGCCCTCCCTTCACCCCCTCCTCCCTTCCCCATTAAGAAATATTTTTCAAAACACTTGTTAGTTATATATTATGTGTGTGTGTACTGGTATCACAATATAAAATTTATTTCTGTTGTTAATCACTGCCAAAAGGTCTACAAAACACTGCCTCGGAATTTACAGACAGAATAATGCACAGTGAGGCTGAATAAAAACAATTAATAACATGCAAGACACTTTAACTGGGGTCATGCACAGTAATGAGAATTACAGTACAGGTAATTTGGTCAAAAAGCCAATTACTTTAGTTAATAATGTAAATATTATTTTTTGCTCATTTTTTTTCTTATTGTGGATACTAACAAATTACTCCACACTCCACTATCGCCTCGGCAAGATGAGGTGGAAGTTAAGAAAACTACGGTAGGAGAGAGAAGGAAAGCAAACGTGTGCATTCGTAATCGAATTCCAATCCCTGTATAACTGAAAGCAAACATTAAATCATCCCATCTTTCCTCACTTAAAATACTCAAATAATGCAGATAGGTCCATCCTCAATACTTCAAGTAATTATTGCTCCCTCTCTCCTCTTTGTTTAAAACTAAACCGCGCAATTCATAGGAAAATAAGGTCACAACCCTACCCGTACACGAAGACGCACAAATTCCCAAGCAGAGGCAAGGCGGGCGGGGCGCCTGAGATTCTCCACTCTGAGGCGGGAAAAGCAGGGTATCCGTCCTGCGATTCTCCTGGGATTAGGAGCCACGCAGAGTTCCAGCTAGCGCGGCTCGGGAGCCTCCCGGCAGCCAGCTTGGGGCTCCTTCTGGGGCTTCAGGGCAGGAAGGCTTGCCCAAGCAGAAAATGAAAAGCGGTATCCTATTATACGTACATAGACTACACACACACACACACACACACACACACACACACGAACACGCACACGCACTGGACAGAAGAAAAACGCTTGTCTCTGTCACGGAGAGAGGGACGTTGAGAGCGAGTGAAGAACGGCAACAAATCCTCTCAAGCCCCGGCCACTCGACCCCACGCTTCCGCCCTTGGCTGCTCCACAACTGCTGGAGATAGAGTGCTTATATCTGGAATTCACTATGGAAAAGGCGTAATAGAGAGCGAAGCCTGCCAACAACAGGGAATTAAAAAAAAAAAAAAAAAAAAAAAAAAAAAAAAAACCCATGCAAACTTACCACTGTCCGGTTTGCAAGGTAAAGGGGCAGGCTTCTAAGACTACGTAGCCAACAAAGAGCCAAATCAGACCTACTCGAGACTGAAAGAAGTTTCCTCTCAGCCGGAGAGGCGCTAACCCAGACTGAGGCTTAAATGGGGTCGACCTACTTAACTAGAAAGGGCAACCCTTGACCCCGACCTGGACGCGTTTGGATTGGTTGATACGGATAGCGTTCCAAAGCTGACTCTTCTATGATTGGCCAGAAAAGTCAAGCGGGAACCCAGAGGTAGAGGTGGGGGAGGGTAACAAAGTTGTTACCCAGGCGACGGAGAGACGCAGAGCTCTCCGCAGACTATTTTCGGAGCCTAGCCAGCGAACCGAAAACTGACCACCAAGGTGAGGAAACCCAAACCTGAGGAGGGGGCGAAAAGGGATTCTGTGTCTGCTAGGGAAATTGAGGAGAACTCTAGGTAACTAAGACTCTGAGAGGAACCACCAAAAAACATGTTACACCAAGTTGAGGTGAACATTTCCCTCAGTCTTGAAGGACGCCGCTTTATCAAAACTCACACTCTCAGGATGTGAGTTAGAGACGGGACGGTTGTAGTATACAAGGCATGGGTGCTGATGGACTGGTACTGAAGATAGCCAAATAGCTTTCTCAACTTACATACACCTTAACTGTACTCCTTTTCCATTAAAAATACCAGTCTGTGAAATAGGAAGAAAGGGGCTAAAGGTGTAGGGAAAGTGGGAAGGGTGGGGAAAGGTAATAAGGGAAAAGAAAACACTATGAGAAAATGAAAAAAATGGAAATGAAGTGTTTGTAAAGGGGGAGGGGAGGAGGGGGTGAAGGGAGGGCAGGGACAAGGGGAAAAAATGAGGACCAAGACCTGTCATGTAAAGGTGCAAGATCCCAATGATGAATATAACTGTACTGTATACCTAAAATGTACCAATAAACTCAATGAGGAAAAAAAATATCAGTCTGAGAATGTGAACCATGTTTCTTTATAGGTACATACAAGTACTCCAAGTTGCAGCTGCCACTGAACCTTTTAAATATACAGGAGAGGAAAAAATATCAGTCTGAGAATGTGAACCATGTTTCTTTATAGGTACATACAAGTACTCCAAGTTGCAGCTGCCACTGAACCTTTTAAATATACAGGCATGATTTATCCTGACCAACACGTGTTGGTTGGGATATATGAGGGGAGGGCATAACAGTAGTCAGACAGTAGATGCATGCAATCCCAGCATTCTGAGAAGGTTGGGCCAGACAAGCGAGAGTTCAAACCCAGCCCTGGCAATTTAGTGACTTAGCGAGACTCTCTCAAAACAAGTACCTGTCAAAGGTGCCTCACCAAGAGATTGCTGGGAGATTTAAATATTATATCATTTATACCTTTCAAAAAGGGGGAGCTGGGTCAAAAAAGTTAATCTGAATAAAAAGTGGAGGGAAGTGAGTTTGACAGAGAGGTAGAGAACATTTCTCTTAAGAGCTTCCTGTTGTGATAGGCATTTAGAACAAAGAATATAGAAGTTGACTTGAGAAAATTGCAAAGTACTGAAACTTTGCCACCTCAACCACGTTTTAGATAGAAGTAGAATATGAGACTTAGAAAAACAGGCACAGGAGAAACATCCTTGACAAATGTACAGTTTGTCTGAAATGTTGTACTGTATATAGCTTTTGGGGTTTTTGTTTGTATTTTTTATTTTTTGAGACAGGATCTCGCTATATAATCAGGCTGGCCTTAAACTCACTATGTAGCATAGGCTGGCCTCTAACTTGCAATAATTCTCCTGCCTCAGCCTCTGAGTGCTGAAATTATAGGTGTGCATCACCACAATTGGCTCATGTGTAGCTTTTGATAGCGTAGGTTAAGTTCTGTAGAAGCTAAGGATTTTTGTCTCCATATAAACTCACTTTTTTAACAGGATGTAGTTGGATGTGGTGGCATGTGTCTGTACTCCCAGCACTCAGGAGGCTGAGGTGGTAGGATCGCTTGACCCTAGGAGTTCAAGGCCAGCCTGGGCAACATACGGAGATCTTTCAAAAAACAAAACCAAACCTTACTTTTCAAAAAAGAATTGGGATTGTAGAGATTCCTTATGAATACATTGCTAAAATAAAGAACACGCAGAGGAAATGGGAGGCTGAGCTGCCAGCCTGGGTCACATAGTGAGTTCAAGTACAGTGTGAGGTATATAACAGGATCTTGCCTCAAAAAAAAAAAATCCTGGTACTTTCATTAAATATCTTCCATTAAATATATTTTAAATTTATAATAAGAACCTTGTTAAATTTCCATATTTACTTATGGGTTGGTAAATTTGAAGGTAGTGAATGTTAAAACATAAAAAGGAAACAGTATTGTAAAGACGCTGAGAATAAATTTTTTTGGTTGAACCTAGGAACTTGTGTATGATAAAAATTCATTCTCCTGAAGTATACCCATACCCCCCACATTAATTATTTTAAATAGGCAAGGAATAATTGATAAGGATAGTTGTAAAAAAATGTTTAAAAAATTTTAAAGATCGTGGAGGTGAGGTGGGAGGAAGATATTTCAGTGGTACAGCTCTTGCCTGGTATGCATGAGACCCTAGGTCCCATTCCCAGCTCCACCAAAAACAAGAACAAAAGTTGTAAAATTAGCCCGTACCACATATTATAATTTAATTCAAATGTAGACAGAGATGCTTACTTTTGTGTTCTCAAAAGAAATTTAATCCAAAAATTGCTAAACAAGGCACCATATAAAGCTTCCGAAGAAATGTTAAATATTTAGGGTACAAGTGGATTTTGAATACTTTGAAATAATTCAGCAATAAATAGCCAGAACTTTGCTTAGAGACATGTTTTTTAATCTATGTACTTTAGTAAGTTCCAAAAGGAACATTTAGTGAGTATTTATTACCCTGATTTTATTTACTATATCCTCAAGTTAATAAAATATCACTTGTTTTTTAATTATTCAGCATTTTACTAAGCTCACTTAATTAAAATTTATTTTAATTTCATTAGTTTTCTCTAATTACGTAAAGTCAAAGAGATGTCCTGATTAACGCTATGGGTGCAGACAAATAAAATAGAAATCATGATTCCAGCCAGAGTCTGACTTGATTGTAAGGTTACTGATATTGCTTCAGTGCCATGTGTCTGAAGACATCCTGATTGAATCTTTTCTAGACTCTGATGAGCTCCACTGTTTTGGTAATGATCTGGTTATGGAGTATTGGTTGTTTTATCTAGTTGTGGCTACTACCAAGACAGATACCCTAGTTAAATAACCAAATCTCAAATAAAAGGGTTAGCAATGCATATGGCTTTCATTGAAACCCTTATTTGAGGACTGGGGATTTAGTTCAGCAGTTCTGTGGCCTGCCTTGCAAGCACAAGAACCTGAGTTCAATCCCCGGTACCAAAAAACAAACAAACAAAAAAAAACTTACTTGAATTTTCCTTAAATTTATTCTTGGCCAACTTCATTGGTAATATATTCAAATGTAGTGAATATTGCTCCAGAATCTTCATTTTTACACTTCCCAAATAGTCTGGGCAAACAGAATAATATATTTCAAGATACAAAAGCAGGAAACTATAGGCTATGTTTAATAGCATTCAGCTTTTAACAGAATGCAGATCACATTCAAGAGAATACTAGGAAGGAAGGGCAGAAAATTAGGCTGAGGATATATCCTGAAGGATCTTGGGTACCTGATACAAGATGAACTTGGATGTGTATTGAATTTAAAAATAAAACTAAAAACACTGCAGAGTTCATCAAATGCATCTCCCTTTGCTTTTTAAAAATGTGTCAAATGAACTTTAATAAATACATTATTTTTAGTGTAAAGCAAGTAGAATCTTCGTTTTCATTCAATTTAGAATTTTTCAAAAAATTCAGATTTTTTTCTTTTGATATTTTGCACTATTTAGATATTCATAAAATATTCTTGTTTCTCAAGATAGAAAACAAATTTGTATGTTTTTATTTACATATTATTACATTTGACATATTCAAAGTTATTTTTGCTAAAGTGTTAATTTTATAATTATATTTCTACTCTAATTTAGTTATAGTGGTAAACTGTCATTTTATGCCAGCAAAAATAGGAAGTCCGATTGAAGCCCAATTTCTGAATGCTTCCTAAATACATAAAATATTACTAAGAATTGTTATGTATGCTTTAACACACACAAACATACATTGCAAGTAGTGGCATCTCTTTCAAAATAGTCACTTTGGGAAGCTAATTTACTTACTCTCTAATGTTGATCTTTAGATCATGTTTGAAACTACTATTTTAGAATTGCCTTGAAATGTGTAAGCACATTATTTTGAATATCCTAAAAGAAACAAATCTTTATATTTTGAAAGTAAATCTGATTTATAAATATATTTAAAAATCACTCAGACAAGTTTGATATATAATCAAAAGGAATGATATCAAGATTCTTATTTTCTTGGTTATACATATGAAGGCGATTCCAAAAGAAAACAAAATTCCAAAATCTTTTGAGCATTGATAGCATGTTTTTATATCAGTGTATGACTCTCTAAGATAACTATTTTGAAATACATGAATTTCATATTCACATGAATTTCATCATGCCTAATTCAGTATTCTTCAATTACTGTGTTCCAGCTCCAGTTATTGAAGACATTCAATCTACATACAGATAGAGCTTCTGACTGCCCACACTTTCCCACTTCCCAACTAAATAGCAGGGATTTAGAATTAATCTATTTTTCCTAAATTCTGTAACCAGTGCACCCACAAAACCATAATCTTCCTTCATAACTTCCATAGCAGGTGCTCAGGTGACACAAGAAAGCCACTGATGAAATGGTTGGCTTATTTTCTCTTTTCCTGATTAAACTTTGACACCTACTCTATTCTGAATCTTCATCTAGCTGCACCCCCCACCCCAGTTCTCAACAAGAGCTTACTTTCTGTACATCTACCTATGAGCGAGGGTCCTACTTGGCCCTAAATATGCCTTCCTGTAACCTTGATTGTTCAGCCTCTCTGCCCCAGTACTCTGCTCATATTGAGAAACTCCTGCTGCCATGTCCCTGCCAATCAGACAAGAACACTTGAGTAGCTATTCTGACTACTACCTAAGATATTATATTTGAGATTTCTGAATACTTTTCTTACAGATCACCTTTACTTGGTCCAATTTATTCTCTCTCATCAGCCCACCATTGAACTCTCATAAGCCTTATGATCAAGTATCTGTGGGTACTGGAACTATGTGCTAGAGAATAATAATATTTCATGTAGCTTTTCATATTTTAGCAATCCCTGTCACCTATACTGTATAATTTGACCATCACAACATTTTTGTAGTTAATGCTGATATAATAAATTTGTCATATTTGCTTTTTCAAAATCTCATTATACAATCTTAAGTGAAAATACTAATTATATCAGATACCTGAATGCATTCTTCCTTTTCTCATCAAAGGTAGAAAATCTTTCAATAAAATTTTGTTTTTCATGTTAGGTAAATAATTAATGAACACATAATCAACTAAGAATTTAGAAATATAAACAGGAGCCTCTTTGTTTAATTTAATGTGTGTCAATTATTCATTTCCATAACAGGCTATCAGACCATAGAGTGAGAGAAAATTGTTTTATTACCTTTTATTTCACCTTTTCCTATTTAATGAATTTCCAATGTGATGAATTTTATCATTAATTTATTCTACATTATTATTAGATATGCTATTCATGCCCAGCAAAATTAAACTTTTAAAGAACTAATAATAGCTAACATATGTAGAGTGCTTAGTATGTGCCAGGCATTATTCCAATCTCTTTTATGTGCATTAAGCTACTTAAAACTTATTAACAACTCTAAGAAAAAATAATATTTTATCCCCATTTTATAGAGAAAGAAAATTAGGTTAAGTTTAAATCAGGTGCTCAAAATTACAGACCCAAGAAATAAATAATAGATACAAATCCAAGCACTATGTCTCCACAGTCCTTACTATTAACCACTATGACACATTACTTCTATGCTAGAGGCATAGGGTAATTGAGTATTTGTTTCATACCCTTGATAGCTCTAAAAAGTATAAGATTAGTTTTATCTTTAACAAAGGAAGTAAAAATAATGATAAAACATAATAATAAAACAGAGGACTTGTAACATATCATTTGCATACATATTGATTTTAACAGGTGCCAGTACCAACACACACTGGAGAATCTCTTTATGTTACCATTCTGGGCACAATGCAAAAATATTCATGGGTGATTTAATAAATGCATAAAAAGAATGTTTTCCTTGAATTCATTATATAAAGATATTTTTAAAATACCAGCACAAGTGTAGAAATTATTCTATTATATTTATGCCCAAATCATTAATAACAGGCCTAATTCTATATAATCTTTATTCAGATTATTAAAGTCTGACATCTCTGTGATTTTAATGATACTAAATTTACTACCCTGCAGAGATTATTTAGAAGACTAATATAATGATGGTAAGGTTGTAAGTAGCTGTGACTTTCTTGTTTATACTTTTAATGTGTTATTTACAAGATTTTTTACAGTAGACATATATAGTGGTATTGTTATGAGCAGATAAACAATTATTTCATTGTATGTGAACCTTCACTGAAGTCAGTGAACTAACTCATTGGAGTTCTCAAGTGCTAATGTTATGCTAGATACCTGTTGTGGCTCTTGTTTAGATGTTTCCCCAAAACCTCATGCAGTCATATGTGGGGTTTTTCAGAGGTGGTGGTATATGAGGCTGGGGTTAATTGTGTGATGCTGGGATCAGGAGTGTGTGATTTCTAAATTAGTCCACTGATTGGTTTGGTATAGTTCTGAGTAGGATTAAGGGTGTCCCATCCTGGGTGTGAGTGTTGTCTGACCTAAGGATGAGTCGTCAGGATAGAACATAAGGGACAGAAAGAGGGCTGCTATGGTTACTCACTACTTCCCTGCTTTGCTGCCTTCTCCCTGTCATGGACTGTTTCTCCTCTGTAACACCCTTCTGCCATCCTTCCCTACCTTGGAGCCAGCCAACTATGTAAAATGAAATAAATCATTCCTCCTTTAACTTTGAGTGACCGGTATTTTTCCTCAGCAACAAAAAAAGTAACTAAGACAACATCATCAAATAAACCAGAAAGGTTCAGGCTTGTCTGAGGCAAAAGTACAAAATGAGTACAGGATGTCTTGACATATCTCTCAAGCAATCTTTTTTTTTCTTGTTAACTAAATGGACTCTATAGCCTAAATGACATATGTGAGACAGATAAAAAGATATTGTAAATGCTCTGTTCCCAAATAATAGTGCATAACCTACAAACATCTGCAATTTTAACCTCCCAAATGATTTTATGTGATACTAGGTCTTAAACGCAGGGCCTCACTCATATTTCTTAAGATTTCTACCACTGAGCTACATCTTACATCTACCACTGAGCTACATCCACTGAGCTACATCCTACATCCTCTGAGTGATTCTTAAGCAACACTCAAGAACAATTATTGTAGGTGCTCAGTAAGTGCTTGTTAGATTGAATATGAAGTTTCAGTAAAGCTGGCTGAATGCTTAAGTTTACTTGCTGCCCCAGGTCTCTTTGTTAGTAAAACATATATTTGAAGCAGTTTACAAGTATTTTAAAATAAGAGTAAGAGACAATGAAGTAACCCAGTGAAAGAAAATATATGACAATAAATCTTCATGTCTTTTTTAAAAATTGAATTTATTGGTACATTTTAGGTATACAGTACAGTTATATTCATTATTGGGATCTTGTACCTTTACATGACAGGTCTTGGTTCTCATTTTTTCCCCTTGTCCCTGCCCTCCCTTCACCCCCTCCTCCCCTCCCCGCTTCATGTCTTAAATAAAATAGAAAAGTGAAATACTTATTTTTGATTATTTTCTTCCTCAGAATATGGAATCTGAAAATACGAAGACTGGAAATGCAGAAATTGGATCTATATCTTCAATTTCTGCTTTGCAAGCCCTCTCTAATCTACTTTATCCTGAAGACGATGATTTTGATTCTGGACAGGTGGTCATATACTTATAGATAAATTAGTTCTCTTCAGGGAAGTTGTGGAACTGTATTTAAAAAATGTGTTCCCACCTTGCCATGAGAGCAGAGCTGTGTCATTTGATATATTCACAGGAGGCCGCAAGGCTGATTATGCATGAGAGTATAACCTCTAGTACATTTCTGGCAAACATAATTATATTTTTTCTAAACCACCTGAACACTGAATAGAAAAATAGTTCTGTAACTATGGTAGCAATAGCTACATTTTAAAATGTTTGTCATGTATATTTATGGTCAAAGAATGCTTGACAACCATTGCCAAGAGTAGTAGCTGTTTACGCTAGACGATATTTCTATAAAACAAATATTTTTAATTATAAAGTATTAAAGGAACCCCAAGTACTAATCCCGTAAATTTAAAAAATTTGTCTACCCATTAAAACAGAGAAGAAAATATTTTGATCCAAGTAATAAGGCAAATTAGTTTTAGATTACTAAAATTGGCTTCCAGAATAATCAAAATACATTTAGGTAACCCCCTGTTCTTCATATTTAAATATCACTGGATCTTGGCTATCAGACTGCTTATGATAAGCAAAGTTTGGGGCAGAAATATCATAATATAATATATCAATTTCAACTAAATTATTTAATGAAATTTTAAATACTGTGACCATGAATAAACTGTCTTACAGGAACACCCATATCAGTTGATTCTTCCCCAAATTCTTTTTGGCCATAGTGTCAGAAAACAAGTATATTTTCAAATATGTTTCAAATTCAGTGGCTCAGATTAATACTGTACTGAGCTTCTACCCTCACGGAAGAGCTTTGGTGGAATAAGGCAGAAATAAACCAGACATGAGATGGAAATAAAATTTGTAGAAAAGGGCACTGAATCAACATGGAGGCAGGATCAGGAACCAGGACATTTTAGCCAGGGAAAAGATTTAGTAGAGCCAAAGAAAATCATGATATTAATAACTTTGAAAATCACATGTAATATATTGATAAACAATATAAATATATAATTTATAGTTATGTATTATATATACATATATATACATATACATATATATACACATATATATATGAGAGCAAAGGAGAAAAAATTAGAAGCAATGTATCAATGAAGTTGGGAAAAGTGTTCATATTTTCTACATCAGATGAAAGAGTAAAATGACAATTTTGAGAACCCTGTATACTGGGAAAGATAGGGTTGGGCCATATACAAAAAGTATATGAAGTATTTGAAAGACAACTATCTTTAATATGGTGAAGTGGAACTTGAACAGATTCAGAGATAAGTATTTGCCCTAGTTATAGTCTTTCCCCCGTGGTGTTTAAGTCTGTAAATGTTTATTTGCATCTAGATGTTTTAGGAGGAAAGACGAATGTTTGTGAGAGCAGAGGGACTATAACATCATATTACAGAATTGTACAATCCATAAAGGAAAATTACTATAATAATGCATGATTCTGTATATCTGAGTTTCAAGCAATTTTAAGATAATTGGTCATTCAGACACTGTAGTACAGATATTATTAGAGTATAGAATTAGAGTATCAGAATAGAGAAATAATAATTAATGCTTCTAATGAAGTATTAAATTTTCCAGGACAGAAACTGCCTTTCATGTATTAATCTGGAGGACCATGAAATGATTTACAGAAGTGGTGTGCTTTTGAAAATAGGCTCTCTGTAAACAGCCAGAGAGCTGTTGCATTTACACTGTCCCTCTTCTAAATTATTTGTTAAGAATCAGGGAGACTGAGAGATAGTGTGTTGTTTTTCAAACTCCTGAGGGAATGCTAAGGCCTTTGAGAAATAAGACTCACCACTCTGCACAGACATTGTGAAAATGATGTTCAAACTCTCTTACAAATTGCAAAGTGGCATGAATTGCAATGATAAATTGCTCGGATAATTGGCTGTAGATTCCTGGTAAAGGCTCAAATGATGTCCATATAGAAAACAAATGCCAGATGGTTTTTAATGTTTTTATTAGCTCATTCCATCTTTTCGGTTCAAATTTTTATTTTCATTAAATTAATCAACCAAAATTCTCCTTCGTTCAAATACACTGATCCAATCATCACTATCCATGGAGAACATGCTAGTTTTTTTGTTTTGTTTTTATTTTAAATTGAATTTTTTGGTACATTCTAGGTAGACAGTACAGTTACATTCATTACTGGGATCTTGTACCTTTACATGCCAGGGCTTGGTGAGAACATGCTAGTTTTGTCAGGATTGTTCAAGGTTTTATTTCTATTTATTTTCATTTTCTGCAGAAGGAGGCACTCAACAAAACAAGAGACCCTCGTGTTTCAAGATTCATTTGCCTTGGTTGATTATTACTATTATGATTAATAATTTTTAAAAGGTACTACGTACTTAATGACCTTAGTGATTAAAAAGAAGAAAAAACTGTCCAGAAAACTGTTTTGGGATTTGCACATCAAAATGCCTGTAATGCCTTAACCACAGACATAGAACTTTCGAATCTCCCTTTTTTTGGAAAAGGAATAGTTACTGTTTAAAAAACTGTTGAAATATTATAGATTAATTATTTATTTATAATTATTGGAATAACAGCATAATAAAGATTCAAATGAGCTTTTCCACCATCTTTCAAGGACAGAGGCTACTGTCCTTACCCAAACAAGACACTAACTTTAGTACATTTGAAGCTTTAGGAGGTGGGGACAGATACCTAAGAACGGACAGATAGAGATACTAGTTTGCCAAGATCCAAAGAGATAATTTTTTTGGCTACTGGCAATGGAGTGAACTGGATCTGCAGAGTCTGACATCAACAAGACCAATTTGTAAGAAATTGGGATTTTTGTGAAAAAGCAAGGAATCCCTGAGAAAGACCAGTGAAGTAGTTGCCACTACATTAGTGGTATAATATGTTATATTTAGTTGAAAAATGAATTTTGTTTTTGTACTAGTGAGTCAGGGCCAGTCTTGTAGGCATGTGTAAGCTTGTACAGACAAGAGCAAAATAAGCATGTATTGTGTGAAGAATGATGTGATTCAGCGTGTATTTGACACTGTTAGTCTGAGGTTGCTATATAAATCCACTAAGTGTCATGAGGCAGTGGAATCGGAAAATGTTTTCATCTTCTTAGCGAGACTAAAAGCAGTTATCAGGGCTTTCAAAAGGATCCTTTGAAGTCTGAATACTAGCCTCTTTATTTTTACAAAAGATTCCCATACCTCTATCCCCCATCTAATTGCAAACAGATACTGCCAAAATCCAAAATTGTCAGTGCTTTTCTACTAACACTTGGTTGTAACCTTCGTAGAGATGAATGTGTCCCATTCCTTTATCCCCAGGGATACATGATTCACTGAGCTGGAACTGGGGATTTAGTCTGACCAAAAATCAATTCTGCCCCAGAGTCTATTAAATTGAATACTTTTTGAAAGGACAAGAAAAACACATTCAAAAATAATACTTGGATCTGTCTCTCTGCTGTATAACAACTAGTAAACTGAAAAACTTTTCCACCTTCTGAGATGGAAAGCTTAACAGATTTAAAGTGTTACTAATCATATACATTCTCTAAGTAGTAGTTATAGAATATTGGACTTCGTTTTTTCTCTCCCAGTCACATTGTTCATCTGCTATTGGAGCCATGGGTCCTGGGAATATTGGACCACCAAAAACAGAAGAGTTCAAAGGTAAGTTATTTAATATAGCAGTATAGCAGTATATATCAATAGAATCAATATAATAGTATACTTCATAACAAAATCAAAGGGAGAGTAATACTGAAACTAGTATTTATTAAGACATATTTATTAAGTATACTTAAAGTCGACACGAGAGTAGATTTTAAGTGTTTTTATCACAAACAAGTGGTAAATATATGAGGTAATGCATATTTGTCAATTGGCTACAATATATACAGACTTCAACATCATATTGTAAATGGTACATACATAAAATTTTTGTATTTTATTTTATATTTTAAAAATTATTTTGAAGAGAAAAAAGGTGATGCACTAAAATAATCATGAAAATGGTGAATAGTCATTTATTTATAGAGATGTTTTATTGCTGCAAGGAAATAGTTCTAGTAAGAAAAATTAATTTACTTCAAATTATCCACATTCTTTGGTCTATTTCCTAAGATAAAAGACTGAGTCATATGTAATTAGACAACATTTTCTTGAATCTGTTTATCAAAATGTTTAGCTTCTTCACATTCTACTTTTTTATATTGTGGAAATTTCATAAATTTGATTCATTAAGAGTAATTGTGGAGAATCTATTATGTACTGCACAGTATGATTATCACTGGGACTACAATGATGATCAAAATAGAAAGAGTTCCTGCTCTGATCAAGGTATAAACTTTTGGACAAGATAATAAAACCAATCACTACACAATTCTATGTTACAATGAAATGTTTTTGAATTAAAGTTGATGGGATTACTTTAAAAAGAAATCACAGGTTCAGGGACTGAAGATGTGGCTCAGTGGTAGAGCATTTGCCCTAGTATTTAGAGGTCTTGGGTTTAAAGCCCAGCATCACCACCAAAAAAAAAAAAAAAAAAAAAACA
>NW_022900951.1:83515139-83535875 GCF_012274545.1 Fukomys damarensis
ACAAGGAGAAAGGGGTGAAGGAAGGGCAGGGACAAGGGGAACAAATGAGAACCAAGACCTGTCATGTAAAGGTACAAGATCCCAATAATGAATGTAACTGTGCTGTATACCTAAAATGTACCCCCCAAAAAAATCACAAGTCAAAAATACTAGAATAAAATTGTTAGCATTTCTTATCATTTTGTCCTATACATTTTCACAGACTTGAACATTTTACAAATGTTTAAAAATATAGAAGACTCTAATTTTGTTGGTCATGATCACAGTTACTAGAAGATGGACAAGGAGAAGAAGGAAATTTTGTCCACCAATTTAGCTAATTATGAAAGATTATATGGGAAAATGTTGAAAATAATGTCTAAAATGAGGTCTGAGGATGGCTTTAAAATTTGAATTATTGTGGCATATACTCAGGAGGCTATTTGCCTTACTGGATAGATTCTCATTATATGGCAAACTGGTTCAAATTTGGATGTATTTCTGTGTTGACCATAGTTCCCATAATATAGCTCTAAATAATCACCGAATTTTGAGAGTAATGAGTCATATGTAAAATGTTAGACATAAATCTGTACTTAGGCTTTAGAAAGCCCATGCTAGATAAAAACAGATAATTTTAGAAGAATTAGAATTGAAAAGCTGACAATCAGGGACATTTCTGGGAATGCTTGAAAGGACTCATTGTTCTATACCTAATGCAGGGTTCCATTTGATGTCACAGTAGAACAAATGCAAGCTGGGTTTTTGCATGCCTCCTGAATTTGTCTACTTTTAAACATTTAAAGACTGCTATAGAAAGCCAAGCATCTGCTTGATGTATAATGGACAAGTGATGAGATTTTCTTTAAATCTCCAGGAAAATACTGGATTAAAAAATAATCATTGTATCCACTGATTTTAGTTTCTTTAATTTATATTATTTTTAAAAATATGTCATGCTTGTATGAAAAAGATATCAAAGGGTTTTTATATAGTAAACCAAAATACAAGATGACATATTCCTATCCAAATCAGATTGTGTTGGATATTTTTTTTCGTATAAAAGCATTTTAAATATAATTCTATGTTTCTGAAAGATATATATAGAGAGAGGGGGGGTGAGAGAGAGAAAGAGTGAGAGAGACAGAGATAGAAAGGGGAAAGGAGAAAGGGAGAAAGGGAGAAAGAGAGAGAAAGCAAGGGAGAAAAGAGAGATATAGAGAGACTAGAAAGATAAACACCACCAGAATGACAACATTGATTATATCCAGACAGTTGGATGATAGATTATCTTATTGTCATCTTTTTTCTTATGTGTTTTATCTTCAGTTATTATTACAATGCCACAATTTACTGGTCTATATTGATAATATTTAGTCAGTTCTTACTAATTTAGTCTGTTTGGACTGATAGACCAAGCTATGATTACAAATAGAGCATGTTTTATTTCAATGATCCCAAAATGGTATGAACAACATGAGCCATTTAGAGGAGGAAACCAATCCACTACTTCAGCTTAATGTTCTCTTTCTTTATAGTCATCCCTCGAACCAGTGATGAAAATAGGGAGGACATCTGGAATCCAGAAGAGGTTCCAGAAGGAGCAGAGTATGACGACGTGTGGGATGTTCGAGAAATCGCAGAGTAAGTCAAACAAAGCCAGGAATGCACTTAGAAATTTAAGTTAGATGTGTCATGTCATTCTGTTTTGACAGGATTCATAAAGTCACTTATGCCACACAGAAGATAAAACTACAGTAACACACAAAAGGGATGTATAACTGATGATTTTTCCCTTCAAGAGCAGAAATAAACAATAAAACACAACACCTTCCTTTTAGTATTTACCTACTAAAAATGAAAAATATACAGTAGTCATTTACATTATAAACTTTTATTTAATATCAGTCTATCGTCCAACGTGGAGCTAACAGTAGTAGAAAAATAGCTCATTAAATTGCAAACAGTAATAGAAACCAAATTATAATACCATGTTTATGTGTCAAAGATTGGTTTTTAATTATTCAGTGTTCTACAATTTTAGAATGTTATATCCTCCCTCCAATTATCAAGTATTTCCCCTACCCCTCCTACTTCCCTTCTCCTTTGCATCTTTTCTTCCTATTTCGCATTATCTACTATACCTTTTGATCATTATTTACACTTTCAGCTTCTCACACCAGAGAAACTATTTAGTATTTATATGTGTCCTGTCGATTTCACTTAAGAGTATTACTTCAATGTGTATCCATTTAGCTATAAATGTCTCTAGTTTCTCATTCATTATGGCTGAGTAGTATTCCATTTTAGTTTTTAAAAACACATCTTCTTTATCTAGTCTCCAGTTGATGGGCAATTGGGCTGTTTCCAAGTTTTAGCTATTACAAACCGTGCCACTATAAACATGGGTGAGTATATATCACTGTAGTATGAGGCTTTTAATTTTGGGGGGAAAATACCCAGCAGGGGAATAACTAGAATGCCAACATTGATTATTTCCAGACATTTGAATGATAGATTATCTTATTGTCATCTTTTTTCTTATGTGTTTTATCTTCAGTTATTATTGCAATTTCACAATGGACTGGTCTATATTGATAATGGGACCTCTAATCCTACTTTTTTGAGGTATCTCCATGCTGATTTCCACAGTGGTTGCACCAATTAAAGTTTTTATTTTTTTTTCTTCTTTATGAAAATACATTTCAAAATGCCTCAATGGATAAAGAGGAAGATGAGTAAAGACCATGATTATGCAGTTCACAAAATAAGAATCACAATTGGCCATATGAAAAACAATCTGAATTAAAGCCCTGGGCTTGGGGAGAAGTATGAGGGTCATTACTGAGAGTTTGAAGAAAAATTAGTATTTGATTAGATACAATGGATGAGAAGAAAGCATCAAAAATGATGCTGAGCTTTTCTAGCTTGGGTGACTGAGTAACTCATAATTGCCTTAACTCTGACAAAGAATGTAGGTAGTTGGAGAAGTAGTGAGTTTAGTCCTGCATATGTAGACTCTGAGGTGCCTTTGGAACATTAAGACAAACCTATACAGTAGGCAGCTGGAAAATTGCATTTGGGGCTTTGAGTGAAAGCAGAAATGAGCAAATGCACCCAGGAGTCACCAACAAATGGATCGATACTTTCTGCTTGTTTTAACCTGCCTCACCTTTGTAAATACTTGATAGACATGAGAGTCTATTAAGGGAAACGTTCCACATATCAAATAACTACCTATTGCTAGTCTTATTTAAACTCAGAGAAATTCTTTTTTCATTTGAGGCATTCTTATTTGCAAGTGGTCAGAAGTTCAATCTAGTCCTTTAGTCTTCCTATCCAGAAGATTACTATTTCTTCTTTAGGGTAGAATTAAACAGAAAAAAACATTTTGTAGGACTGGGCATGTAGTTCTGTGATAGAGTTCTTACCTCGCATGCATGTGGCCTTGCGTTCCATCCATACCACTAAGAAAACAAAATTGAAGGAGAAAAGAAAGAAAGAGACTGTACATATTTGTTTCATTCTGTCGGAGAAGACAGGTACCTTCTGACAGGATGCTTCTGTAAACCATTCAATCCCTTGGAGCCCAAATTTAGGAGGAAGGAAATATATTTGAATTGTATGTGGGATAAAATACCAGAGAGATCTTTTACCAAAACTAATAATTCTGTAAAAGAGTCTAAACAGTATAGGTAGCTGTGCTGACCACATTATCAGTGTTTCTATTATACAGTTTTCTAAGTGTAAAAGACCATAGAGATCATTTAGTTGACACCCACACACGCCTCATAATAAGACAGTACTAAACTTGGATTTTCTTTCTTTTTTCCAATACTGGAAATTGAAGCCAGAGCCTCACACATGCTACTTAAACACTCTATCACATACTAAATGACAGCCCCGGGCCTTTAATGTGGATTTTCTCAATCTGTGATTCAAAATTAGCAGAGGAGGGTTTCAATATATCCATCAAGCCCTGGTTTATGGCCCAAGTAATTTTCTAGCCACTGTATTCTACTTTTGATCTTATTAGAAGTTCCTTCGATTCATTTTATTTGTATAACTCTAAAGCAGTTAAGCTTTATCTTAGGAAACAAGTACAAAATAAATATCCTGCTTTTAAATGTTTGATATTTTCATTGCATTTATAGATTTCTATTATTTTATGTTGTACTGCATGTCTGAAAAACAGCCAGCACTTTATTTTGTCCTTTAATGTTTGTGATAGCATATTCTCCTAAGTTTCTAGTTTTTATCTATGCTAGGAAATTGCTCTTTCATTAGAGTCTATACTCATTGACTTTTTCAGGTATGAGATTATATTCAAACAGCAGGTAGGAACGGAGGATGTATACCTAGGATTGACAAGAAAGGATCCTTCAACAGCATGTTGTCAAGAGCTGTTGGTAAGCTTATCTTCTCCATTTTCTGTATGACAATTATACCTAAACTGACTGACTTATATACATAATATTGTAGGCAAGGCTGTAATCTCTTTATAAATAGTGGTTGCTGTATTTTAAGTACTAGGGGAATAATAGGACAGTGTAAAATTGATAGCATGTACAAAAATCAACTAAATTTACACATCTGATGAGATTTACAAATAATCATAATAAAATTACATGAGACAATACACTATTTCTAGTTCTATTAAAACTACCTAATTTGATTGGTCTGAAAATTCTTTCATTCTTCTTCTTCCTCATGCATGCTACCTTATTGGTTATTACCTTCTGATGAACTGATAGGCAAATCAGAATTAATCATTTCATTTGCTCAGCCTGTCTTCTTGTTTACGTATATATTTCTTGTAATGACTCAGCTTGCAATGAGGGTTTTAAAATACTATTTTCTTCTTAATTTTTGGATCTGAACATCTGATTTAAACTACTAATAAGACATTTAAAATGTTGCTTGGCTCTCTTATTTGAATACATAGCATGTTGAGTAACATCCTTTGCCAAATCAGTGTTTCTATATAATAACAATAGCAACATTAAAAATATCAGTGATACTACCTTATGTTTTGCTTTTTTGACCCTCATAATAATCTTGCTAAAAAGTTAAGTCAAACCCAAATTCAGCATATTTTGGTGACATACATAAATAATTCTGATGTTCAGTTAATTTTTGAAATCTGAGGCTATGATTCTTTTTCTGTCTTCTCTTACATGATAGAATTCTGAGGTGCCCATAAAAATAATTCATACTTTTCCTAAGCAAATGATAAATGGAATTTCTTTTTAGCATGAACTTCAAATTTTCTCTTATTAGCAAAATCTAAGCTACTCAATTGAATCAAGTAACATAATGAGAATAGTGACTTTAAGTACCTCAGGAGATTTTTCAAACTCTAATGAGTTAAGATTTCGAGTGATCTTGATGTAATTAGCTCCCAGGGTTTTACCAGTAATATTCAAATGCCTCTGTCTTAAATTGCTGTAAAATTATGTATTTTATATTTAGTATCGGGAATTGCTCTAAGCTCTGGAAAAATTCTAAGTTCTAGATAAATGACGCTGTTGTGAGCCTTCCTATTTCTCTCATGCAAATTACCACTAGTTTTAATTAAAAATATACTAAATAAACAATCTTAGGAACTAAATCACACTTCATAATAGGAATGTACAATTTATTTCAGACTTAATAAGTTTATGCAGAAGACTTGATCTGTCTCTCTAATGAATTTATGATTGACTGGAAAAATAAAACTAACATCAATGAATTGATTTTATTATTAACAGTGAAACAGTGTAGGTAATTGTAAGTCTATTACTAGGAGTTCAGAAGGTTTGCATAAGGCATGAACACTACTGAAATGTTTTATTTGCTGGGGCTACAGTGTCTTACTTCTTATATACCGGTCTTTTTTTCTTGCTTTCCTTTCTTTCTCTTTCATTCTTCATTTATTCATTCTTTATGGTACTCAATAAATGCAGCTACATACCAATTGCTAAGTAGTTAGTCCTAAGTACTAAGATAAAAAGATAAATAAGAAATAATAAATTGTCCCTAAGAAATTTTCGATAAAGGAGATAAGAAACCTAACCAATCATTGTAATTCAGCATGGCAAGTACATAGAAGCTTATGTCAGGTACATAGTGATATAAAGCAGGGAGGAGTCAACTAGCTGTGAGCGGGTAGATTTGCACAGTAGACAACATTCCAAGCAGGGAATTCTGACAGAGGTGAGAGAACACAGAAAGTTATCTAGGCATGAATTAGCATGGTATATTTGAGTAAGCAGTAGATATAGCAAAGATCGAGAGTAACTATGGACAGTGGTATACAGGAGCCTGACTTCCAAAATTGATTTTTACCTTTAAAAAGCCAGTTTATTTGGTTAAGGGTAGGTAGCAGAGGTAGAACATTCATCTAGCATACATGAGGCTCAGGTTTGATCCCCAGTATTGTGAAAAAGAATAAAAGACTTGGGGTAAGAGAAATTGTTGGCACCAACCCCAGTATTTCTTATTCAGATTTATGTGTTTCTTATTTCTGTTTTGGTTTTTTTGGTACCAGGGATTGAACTCAGGTCCTTGCGCTTGCAAGGCAGGCCACTGAACCACTGAGCTAAATCGCCAGCCCTGTGTTTCTTATTTCAATTGATAATATAATTTTTCCTTGAATCTGAGACATCATTAAATTAGAAATGTACCAAGATCCTAATGATAAATGTAACTGTACTGTATACCTAAAAAGTACCAACAACCTTAATTTAAAAATAAATAAATAAATAATAAATATACCCATAATTTAATAACAATGATTCAGGGGAAATATAGGTACACTACTCTGTTAAATATACACATTGATGAAATGATGTACCCAAATATCAGAAACATTAAAATGTGAGGAAAATTGTACCTTAGAATTGGTTAAATATTTTATTTGGGTCTTAGACATGGTCTGAATGTCATATTCCAATCCATACACTTTCAGGAAAAAAAAGCCCTTGCTTAAACTCTTGCTTAAGCTGAGGAAAACAATAGGAGTAAAATTTGTTTAAGTACAAGGAGTGATTTGGTCTTTAAAAATTCAAAAGGACCACCCTTTTCTTTACAATTCCTGGATTCCAAATAAGAATGCAAGATTTATTAATACTAAATCTAGTGATGGTACTAAATAAAATTCTGAATTAAGAATGTGTATATCTTCAGGAAATAGTTTTTTCTAATACCAAACCCAGAAGCTTCATTATTCAAATTCTGCTTGCCCTATTGTTATTCTCTGCTGCTTTGTTCCCATTTGTAGCTACCAAGAATCATTGTTTGCTGTAATTTTAAAAATTAAAAATGCTTAAACTATTCTTACATATTTCAGAGCTAGAGCTAATCCATTGTTTACAAATTTGCTGTTTATTTTTTGCTGCCAAGCCTTTTCATCAAATATAATTTTATGAGAAAGCCCAGAACATAAAACACATAAAAAAGTACCATTTCCTTGTTTGAAAAGGTCCTATTTGGCTAAAATGTACTGCCACCCAAGAGGAAGGTCTTAGGAGAACAGCTCCTTGGAACACATTTTGAAGAATACTAATCTAGTCTCTCCTCCTTATATTTACTTGTAGAAACAAAGGACCTGCTTACAAGGTACCAAATAATGGTATAAATTAATGAAGAATAATAAGAGACCTAAAGGGCTCTTTTTTTGGAGGTGATATATTTTTTTTTCTTTACACTTCATAAGAACACCTATGCCTCATTTCATTTTATTATGCATTTCATTCTTTATCTATCTGTATTCTCCATCTTTCCTAACAAAACTGCCACTGCTAAGACAAAATTTTCTAGCTGTTGCTCAGACAGAGAACTAAAATCTAGACCGTATAAAGAACTCAAAAACTTAGATCACCTAAAATAAAAGACCCAATTAAGAAATGGACAGGTGACAACAGAGCTAAGAAACAACCTACAATGTGGGGAAAAAATTTTACCAGCTGTTCCTCAGGGGTCTTCTATCTAGAATATATAAAGAACTCAAAAAAATCAGACCCCCTCAAATATAAAGAGATGAAAATAAGGTGTTTGTAGATGGGGAGGGGAGGAGGGGGTGAAGGGAGGGAAGGGGTAACGGGAAAAAATGAGAATCAAGACCTGTCATGTAGAGGTACAAGATCCCAACAATGAATGTAACTGTACTGTATACCTAAAGTGTACCAATAAACTCAATTAAAGCTGGAAAAAAAAGACCTGATTCAAATATGGGCATCTGAAATGAACAGACACTTATTGCACAAACAAGTAGAAGCAGCAAATAGATATATGAAAAAATGTTCAACATCATTGGTAATTCGATGAAAACAACACTGAAATTCCACTTCACCCCACAAAGAATGGCTGTTATCAAGAAATCAACCAATAGCAAATGTTGGTGGGGTTATAGGGAGAAAGGAACCCTTCTCCATTGTTGGTGGGAGTGCAGACTGGTGCAACCACTATGGAAATCAATATGGAGACACCTCAAAGAGCTGGGACTAGAGGTTCCATTTGACCAGCTATCCCTCTGTTGGGTATCTTTCCAAAAGAATTAAAGAATTATACCACAGTGATATATATATGCATCCATATTTATAGCGGCACAGTTTGTAATAGCTAAAATTTGGAAACAGTCCAATTGCCCATCAACTGGAGACTGGATAAAGAAGATGTGGGTTTTCTATGAAATGGAATACTACTCAGCCATAAAGAACGAGAAACTAGAGTCATTCATAGGAAAATGAATGCTATTGAGGCCATACTCTTAAGTGAAATTAATAAGTCACATATGTGCAATTTCCAAATAGTTTCTCTGGTATGAAAAAATAAAAGTGTAAATAAGGTTCAAATTGTATAATTGATAATGTGAAATAGGAAGAAAAGGGCTAAAGGAGTAGGGTAAGTGGGAAAGGTAGGGGAAAGGAAAGAAGGGAAAAGAAAAAATTTGAGAAAAGGAAAAATGTTAACAAAGTCTTTGTAAATAGGGGAGGGTAGAGCGGGTGAAGGGAGGACAGGGGTATGGGGAAAAAAATAAGAACCAAGATCTGTCATGTAAAGGTACAAGAACCCAATGATGAATGTAACTGACCTGTACTTTATACTTAAAAAGTACCAACAAACTTAATGAAAAACAATAAAATAAAAAAGAAATGGACAGGTGAAATGAACAGACAATTCTCAGAGGAAGAAATGCAAATGACCAATAAATATATGGAAAAAAATGTTCAACGTCCATGGCCATTAAAGAAATGCGAATTAAAACACTAAAAATGGTTAAAGGGGAAGTGGGAACGAAAAAGAAATAAGGGAAAAGAAAAAATGTAGAAAAAGGAAAAAATGGAAAGAAAGTCTTTGTAAATAGGGCAGGGTGTAGAGGGTAAAGGGAGGGCAGTGCTATGGGGAATAATAAGATTCAAGATACATGGTGTAAAGGTACAAGATACCAATGATACCAATGATGAATGTAACTGGATTTTTTGCTTTAAATGTACCAATAGCTTAATGGGGAAAATAAAACAACATTAAGATTCTATCTTACACTGGAAAGAATGGTAATCAATGAATCAAAAAATAACAAATGCTGGCATAACTGCGGTGAGAATGGAACCCTCTTACATTGTTGGTGGGAATGTAAGCTAGTACAATCATTATTGAAATCAGTATGGATATTCATCAAAGAACTAAAATTAGAAATTCTGTATGACGCAGCTATCCTCTTCCAATGTATCTTCCCCAAAGAACTAACGACATCGTACGAATAGTGACACATGAATACCTATGTTTATAGTAATACAATTAATAATGGCTTAATCCTGGAAGCAGCCTGTATATCCACCAACAAATGATTGGATAAAGAAAATGTGATATCTATATATAATGAAATTACACAGCTTTAGAGAACAATTTGAGACATTTGTAGGAAAATGGATATACCTGGAAATATAACTTTGAATGAAATAAACCAGACACAGAGGCTTAATTATTATATAATATGTCTCATTGCATTGAGGCAAAATACAAACAAAGAGCATAATAAGGATGGATGGAAGGCAACAAGGGGATAGATCTCCTGAAAATGGGAAGGGGTCCAAAAGGACATGGGTGAGAGGAGATGGGGGGAAGGAAAAATAAGTAGAATAAAGTTATGCCATGTAGAGGAACCTAAGTGAATGTAAACATTAAATGTCATAAACATGGGATAGGGCTAATAATATCAATGAGAACCAATCTGAGGAAAGGGGAGAAACAGAGGGAGGCAGGTGGAGGGAAGGGGATTAAAAGAAAGAACCAGGACCAGGGATTAAGCTCAGTGGTTCCGTCACCTGCCTTGCAAGTGCAAGGACCCAAGTTCGATCAAAACAAAACAAAGCAAAACAAACAAACAAAAAGACCCAAACTGTGTTGTGTACATGTACCCACTTCCCAAGACAACTGCAAAATGCATATATGGTAAACATGTACTAATAAAAAGATAACATACATAAATGAAAGACCAAGTTCTCTTACAAAAAGTTTAATATATATCCCTGATTACATATATTGAATGCATATGCATCATTGTTTGCTGTAATTTTTTAATTAAAAATACTTATTAATTACTTACTATGTGCCAGATACTATGGACCAGATACTGGATACACACTGTTGAAAATAGTCAAGGTTCTACTTCTTTCAAGGAGCTTACTGTCAAAACATCAAGCAGTCCTTGAGCAATAGAATAGTTGAAACTAGTAGGTGGTCTTGTTAGATTTTCATAGATTCATCTAATAAGGAAACAGTGGCCCCCTCAACAAAGCAGTTTATTACTTACACAGCATTAGCAAGATCTGTTTAGAATCAGCTTCTTGTATTCCTTCATCCTTAAGATCAAAACAAAGGGGTCAGATGGCAGGTAGCATGAGTCTGTCACTGAAAAGCCAAATCTAGACTTCAACTAGATCTTTTATAATGCATCTGTACACCACGGTAGTGAGGTTCTAAGTTCTATCCCCTACTGGAACAGGAGAGTAGGGTGAGACACTGTCTCATAGCCTCCTCTTGCAAGATAGGAGCCTCCCACAAGGCAGAGAAGCAGATAAGCGAGAGCACTGAGAAAGCTCTTAAAAGACTGCCTATTTTTTCATGTTCCGGGAGGATCTCAGGATGTTCTGCCAAGACTTGGGTTACACTGTAGTTGAGCCCTGCCTACACAGCTCATGTGGATAGTATAAGGCCACTAGAGAGTTATAATGGGCCTGGTCCCTACATTTATATGGTATGAATAAGCATTTTTGTCTTGGTTGTTTTCACTTAATATTATATAATATGATCCCCACAACAACCCTATGAAATAGATGTTCTATTTTTAGATGAAGTTGTTAAAGCACAAACAAGTTAAATAGCTTGCTTAAGGTCACACTTCCATAATTTAACAGATTTGAACTCAGACTAGCAAAGTGGTATGAATACAAAGATGGGAAGTCCAAGCTGACTTAGCAATACATGTGGCATTTGACTCAAATAGCTGAAGGACAGATAATAGCTCATCATGTAGCAAAAGATGAAAAATTCTCCAAGCAAAGAGAATAATATGAGCAAAAGCATAGGTCTATGAAAGTAGATTATGCATTTTGAAAACTCTTTGTGATATCCCTAGAACCTCAGAATGCACTGGCATCAAATATTATAGAAGATAAAACAGAACAAGTCACTTAAAGCTAGCTGTGTAAGCCCTTGAATGTCACACCGTGTGCTATGGACTGCATTGTGTCTCTCTCAAATTCATATGCTGAAGCCTTAAAATCCCAATGCAATGGAATCTAGACTAAGGAGAAGCACATATGAAGGGATGGGTGACCTTAGAGAGACACTGGAGAGTTTGCTCACCCTTTCCCCTTCATGTAAAAATACAGAGAAAAAGCAGCTACCTGCAAGTCAAGAAAAGGAACCTCCTTAGAACCGAACCATACTGGCATCCCAATTTCTAACTTCTAGCTCCCAGAACTGTGAGGAAAAATATTCTATTGTTTAAACTAACACATATTAAAGTACTACAAAATTAGGACTTTATTTTCTAGGCCCTGGAGTTAGTCAGTGTTTTAAAGAAGGTGGGTTCACTTGGATGCATATTTTAGAATAATTCTACTTTCAGTGTGAACACTTCTGTGTTTAATGGTGATTATGATGGGAAATAAGTGAGTTTGGGAAAAATGCGATTGCATTATTACAAGCAAGAGAAATAAGTGCAGCAGAGGGGATGGAAAGAAAATATTGGTTCCCATAGGCCTTTTGATGTTAATATTGATGCAGTTGAATGTGATATGCAAAGGAGAAAGCAAGAATTAGATTTGTACCTTGGTGAGTAGGCGAATGATGATGACCTTTGTCAAGACATTGGAATGGAATGTGATTATCTCCAAATGGTAGATTTAGAGATGCTTTTTGTTTCTTTGTGCTTATCCTTGCCTTGCAGAGTTTTAAAATTACCATCTATTATTTTTGAGAGGGCAGTAAGCAATCAAAGGATGGTTTTGTTTGTGTTGTGGGAGTGAGGTATGGAGTACAAAAAGAAGACAAAGTTCCTAGAGAAAAACACTAAGTGTTTATTACATTCTTTGAGGAGTCTGTGGTAAATCTTGTTAGAAATGTCCAGTAGGCTCTTAGAAATGCAAGTCTATGCAGAACCCAAGAAGAAGAAGGGACTAGGAGTGTTGTTTTTAGAGCTGATGCTGTTTGCTCTCTGCAGATATTAGAAGCACACAGTACAGTTGGCTTTCCTGCAGGCTTGGAGTAAAGTAGATGTGATTGTGTATGTGTGTGTGTGTGCTTGTGTGTGTGTGTGCGTGTGTGTGTGTGTGTTCCTATGTGTGTTTGTTTGGGGAAATGGATATGAGAGGGATAGAATGAGACTTCCAGAAATGAGGCTAACTAGATAAAAAATAAGGGGCTCATGGGGATGAAGTTAACAATCAGAGACAGGATTCAAAGAGAAGGATTATAAATTCTTATTCCATTTCTAGGCCAGATAATGATACACAAGGCAAATTGGATCAGTACAGTGAGGTTGGGCTAGTGGAATATTTAGAAATAGAGAGATGATGGAGGAAATTAAAAATCTACTATAGAAATAAGGTAGGAAAGAATGAGAACCTGTCTATTCGTGAAAACAGGACGGACTGAGAACCTGGATTCAGGTGACAACTAAGGACTATGGAAAAATAAATTATAGGTACCAAAGGTATGCAAGATAGCTTAGCTTCTCCATAGGATTATTTGTGGCAAGAAGTGGGAAGGGTTCATTAGGAATCTAGGTCAGTGGATTCTTCTTTTCACTCCTGGGTATTTGAACAGCAGATTATTTCTAAAATCTAAACAGGAATGTGGCTAGAATTATTGATATTCTCTCTGCTAAATGACCCATTGTTCTAAGAGATGGGAAAAAATCATCCTGCACATAGCTTGATACTCTTTGAGCTAGAATGGATACATAATATTTTTGTGCTCCTATTTTGAGGGTTATGTATTGATATCAGCACGTTTTTATATTACCTAATGAGCCATTAAACCATTTTATTTTTCTCTATTCATTGTCACCTCCTCCCTGGGATATGAGTCTTCTTTCCATCTCCGAATCTCACTGAGGACAGGGAAAGAGCCAGGGATGGGATAGAAGTCAGTCATCATTTGGTGGCTACAACTAGGAATCATGTTTATCACATGTATTTATCTCAGAAAGGGCTACCAGTCATTCTGAACAGTGTCTGCTCATCCTCACTTGAGACCTCACTTGTTTCATGGTCTGCTTCTCAAATCATGATTTCCTCTATTAAATAGTCATATTAATTTAGTTTTAATGAAGAGACTTTGCTTCTTGATAATGAAATGGATTCTCTTTTCCATTTAGAATGTTAGGTGATGGGCATCTGTTTTGTTCTGCTTTGTTTCATTAGGCTTTCTGATTGTGCTGACCTTGTTTGGTCATTTATGTAGCAGACTGTGTGAGACAGGAAGAAGGATATTTGAGTTGTAATATGACTTCATTTTATCAGCTCCAGGCTGCACAATAAACCTTCAATTAAATTTCTAATAGTTCTCTGGGTAACATACGTACATTTATAGTTAATATCATAGCATTATTCATAACGATGGCAGGAGTGGAAGGGGGAATACATATATCCTTAAAGGATAACTTAATTGTATAGACCAGTGATGGTGAACCTTTTGGAGCTTTCAAAGATGACAAACAGCCCTCTGCAGCACATATGCCATAGGTTCATCACTTCTGGTAGACTCAATATATTTCTAATTGTGAAAGTAATGTACATTTAAAATATTAAAGAATAAAAAATTAGCAGGAAATGGATACATATTGAGGATATACTCTTAATTAAAATAAACAAGTCACACATGTGTAAATGCCGAATTATTTCTCTGGTGTGAATAAACTATAATAGTACATAAGATCCTAATGAGATAATTGACAATGTGAAATAGGAAGAAAGGGGCTAAAGTGTAGAAAGTGTGGGAAGAGTAGAGGAAAGGTAATAAGGGAAAGGAAAAAAATAGGAGAAAATGAAAAAATGGAAATGAAGTGTTTGTAAAGGTGGAGGGGAGGAGGGGTGAAGGGAGGGCAGGGACAAGGGGCAAAAATGAGAACCAAGACCTGTCATGTAAAGGTACCAGATCCCAATAATGAATGTAACTGTACTGTATACCTAAAATGTACCAATAAACTCAATGAGAGAAAAAAATTATCAGAGTTCAAAAAGAAAAGTTCTCCATAATTGAATACAGATAAATTGAGAGGTGGATTTAAAATCAGGAATGGAGAAAGGCTGTTTTATGCATATTACTTGACAATAAAATAAGTAAATGTATATTTTGATGTCGTTTTGAGGGGATTTCATCAAAATATATGAATCACATGGTCCAGAATCCCCAAGATGGAACTTGCAGAAGCATTTGATTCCATAAGAGCAGCTGCATAGGTTAAGGTTAGAAGCCATCACTGAACAAAGGAAGGATAAACAAATGAAGATATGTGGAATATAAAAAAGTTGAGGGATGAACAAATGAAGATATATGAAATATAAAAAGTTGATCTTATGAATATTGATAATACAATGGTTTTGTCAGAGGATGGGGAGAATAGTGAGGAGGGAGGGATGGGGAAAAGTTGAATGGATACTTAATTACAGTTGTGTGCTATTGCATGATAGGGTAGCTGTAGATAACAATTATGCACCATGTATTTAAAAAACTATAATAAAGTATTTTGACTGCTTTTACCATAAAGAAATCATAAATGTTTGAGTGTACAGCCATGCTTAACCTTATTTAAACATTGTGTAATATATACATCAGATAGTATTCAACCAACCTGTACAATTTTTGTTTTTATATATCAGTGAAAAGTAAATTCCATGTAAAAGAAAAAAGGAGAAGAAACTTAGCTGCATGTTCACAGATAGGAGGGAAACCATAATAGAGCCTACCGTTATAAAGAAGTAAAGCAGAATTAAGATGAAGGAGGAACTTTCAGATTTGTCACTTAAGTGTTTGGTGATCTTTGGAACAAAAGAGCTTCAGTGCCTTGGCCAATTGGAAGACTGAAAAAAAGCTCGGAAATGAAGTGAGGAAGGAAAGACAGCACCTGTAGATGGTTCTTGAGGAAATTCAGCAGTGAAGAGAAGCTATGATTTAGGAGATCTTTTTAAGATAGGAGAGTCTTAAGTATGTTTTTCAGCTGATGACAAGGATCCATTCTTTCCTTCATATGAGATTTATTTACAAAAAATATTTAGTTCTTACTGTGTGTCATTAGAGACAATGAACAAACACTTCAAAAAATGTAATCATGGAATGAGGCACTACAGAACTTTTAAAAAAGGGTAGAGGCATCTTCAGTTAGCACAGTGATTACAGGATGTTATTTGTCATTTAGTACTCAGGAGCCAGAGACGTTATAAGCCCTCCATAAGGGGAACAGTCCTGAAAAATGAAAATTTGTCTAACACACACACACACACACACACACACACACACACAATGCCAATATTTCTTTCTAGCTTAGAAACACTGATTAGAAAAAGAATTTGGAAACAGTTGTGGTGGTGCATGCCTGTAATCCTAGAACTCAGGAGGCTAAGGCAGTGGATTATGAGTTCGAGGCTGGTGTGGGCTACATAATGAGTTCAAGGCCAGCCTGGAAAACATAGTGAAGACCTCCACACTCTCCAAAAAAAGAAAGAAAAGAAAAGAAAAAGAGATAGGAAGATATGAGGGTGACCACTGAGCAGCAGTCCATCTTTAAACTACTTCTTCCTTCTTGAAATATGATTTCTTTTTATAAACACTCCTGGGTTTCTTCCCAAAACCCTGGGCATTCCTCCTCTCTTTTGCTCACAAACCACTGGCTCTTCCCCTTCTGTTGGCAATTCTCTTGAGCTTTGACTTGTGCCTTTTTTCATCTATCTGTTCCCTCTCCACCTAGTCCCAAAGCTTAAAATGCCATCTATGTCTCTATTCCTGACATCTCCCAAGAAGTTTACATTCATATAAACAGCTGCTTACTTGGCATCTCCCTCTTGTTTAATAGGGAACTCAAATATAAAATGTGCAAAACAGAACTTTTGTTCTCTTCAGATGTCTTTCTCGTTGTTCTTCTTCCTGGAAATGACATTTACCCAGCTGCTAATGCTAAAAATCTAAACTATCCCTCAGTCCTCATCTGCAAGTCTTACTTGCTCTACCTTCAAAATATATTCTAAATCCATCCGATTTTCATTACCAGCACAACTCCCTTTATTTCACATACTGTCTCTCACCTGGTCTATTATGATATTCTCCATGCCTCAACTTTGACATCCCTATAGCCTTTCCACACATAGTGTAAGAAACTCTTCTTAAAAGTAAATCAGATCACGTCATTTCCTTCCTCAAAACCTTCAGTGGTTTTCTACTGCAGTAAGAGCAAAACCCAAACTTCTTATCTTGACCAATGAGGTCCTGTATGTTTGACCCTTACTTAATCTCATCTAGTGTCACTTTTTCCTCCCTCATTCATTACATTCCATTTATTCTGGCCTTCTTTCTGATATTCCAACATACCAAGCTACTTTTCTGATTCCTTGCTGTACATTGCACCTGGAAGGCTTTTCCCTCAGATAATGACTTTTAATTCCTCCTTTTTAATAATCTTACCTCCTGTTTGTAGGCATTCCCAAGGGGCTAATGGAAGAGTTTTGAAAGTTGATGGATAGGAAAAAGAAACAGAATAAGATATGAAGATCCATATGGTAACTATTAGGTGATAAGGAATGACTTGGGAATCTGAAACTTCTTGTGGCTACTGACAAATAGAAATAAAAGTGCAATGAATTTAATTCCATGGCCTCAAGAAGATAATAGCTCATATTACTACATACTAGCTCATAGAACATGTTTAGGTAAATGCAAAGGAATTGAAATTATCCCAAGTATACTTATCAGACCATAGTGCAATTAAACTGCAGATCAATATCATAAGAAACCGTAAGAACTTCACAAACACATAGAAATTGAACAACACTCTCCTGCACAACAAATGGGGCACAGCAGAAGCTAAAGAGGAAATTAGACAGTTTCTTAAATCTAGTGATAATGCCAGTCCAACACATAGGAATCTATGGGATACAATGAAAGCAGTTTTATGTGGGAAATTCATAGCAGTGAATACCCACACTAGGAAAACAGAGCGAGCTCAAATGAACAACCTAATGGTGAATCTTAAGCTCCTAGAAAAAGAAGAGCAAGAGAAACCCAAAGCTCATAAAAGGGAGGAAATTATAAAGATCAGAGCAGAAATCAATGCAGTGGAGACTAAGATAATGATACAAAAGATCAACAAATCAAAGAGATGGTGTTTTGAAAGAATAAATAAAATTGATAAACCCTTAGCCAACCATATCAAAAAAGGAAAGAAAAGGCTCAAATTCATGCATTTCAGAATGTAAATGGTAAAGTCACAACAGATCCAGCACAAATCCACAGGGTCATCAATGCTTACTTTAAGAACCTGTACTATAATAAAATGGAGTACACAGAAGAAACTGACAGATTTCTAGATACATATGAATTACCAAAGTTGAATGAAGAAGATATAAAAATTCTTTTTTTAAAAATTGAGTTTATTGGTACATTTTAGGTACAGTTACATTCATTATTGGGATCTTATACCTTTACATGACAGGTCTTGGTTCTCATTTTTTCCCCTTATCCCTGCCCTCCCTTCACCCAAGATATAAAAATTCTAAACTCCCCAATTACAATCAGTGAAGTTGAAAATGTAATTAAAAATTTACCAACAAAGAAAAGCCCAGGTCCTCATGGCTTCACTGCTGAATTCTACAAGACATTTAGAGAACTACTGCCACTATTCTTTAAACTTTTCAATGAAGTTGAAAGGGAAGCAATACTTCCAAATTCATTCCTGGAAACAAGTGTTACTTTGATTCTAAAACCAGGAAAAGACCCAACCGGAAAAGAGAACTACAGGCCAATCTCCTTAATGAACATAGTTGCAAAAATCCTCAATGAGATAGATACTGGCATATAGAATGCAAAGGGTCATGAAGAAGATCATACACCCTGACCAAGTTGGATTTATCCCAGGGATGCAAGGATGGTCCAACATACAAAAATCAACAAATGTGATACACTATATTAACAGAGTGAAGGACAAAAACCATGTGATCGTCTCAATAAATGCAGAAAAAAATTCAACAAAATTCAACACACATTCATGATTTTAAAAACCTGCAGAAAACTGGAATAGATTGTCTTTATCTTAACTTGATAAAGGCTATCTCTGAAAAACCAACAGCCAGCATCATACTAAATGGTCAAAAACTAAAAACCTTCATGCTAAAACCAGGAAAAAGACAAGGATGTTCACTGTCACCACTTCTGTTCAATATAGTTTTGGAACTATTAGCCTCAGCAATTAGACAAGAAAAAGATAAGTAAATACTCTTACTCCAGAATATGCTGAGCTAAGGATTGACTCTTGTGACAGAAGAGGAGTCATGCTTCTAGAGACTACTTTTTCTATTTTTTAGACTACTTTTTCTAAAAAGGAGAGATATGGCAATATACTACTAGAATGCTTTAAAGTAGCAAATTGTAGAAAACGCATCCATTAATTTAAGAAGATGATATATGGATTTTGTGTCTTAGTTTTAGAGTGTTAAGGAATCTATATCTTTATCCTCTCTCTTTCCCTCCCTGCCCTCCCCGCCACAATTTTAAAGTAGGGATTCATCACTCTTAATGTTTTTCATTTTCTTTCAGATTACCATTGCTTGTGAGAGTTTTCATAAGATACTTAGTATGGCTCAGTGGGGTAAAACTTTCATATATGTTTCCATAGTTAAACAATGGGAAATTAAATTACTGAAACAATTCGTAATGAAATCTACCCCAGATTTTCTGTTAAGATTTCCTCAATCTTCCTTCCTAAACATCAATTGTATTTTGGGCAATTTTGTATTTATGTCAAATAGAAATATTTTTACTATTTCTATAACTCATATACTAAACTAGATTATCTTTCAAAGTGTAGTTCCAAAACCTTCAGTAAAATTTTAGTATGGCAGACTGTCCAAGTTACATATAATATTTTTTTTTCAGCTTTAAGTGAGTTTATTGGTACATTTTAGGGATACAGTACAGTTACATTCGTTGTTGGGATCTTGTACCTCTACATGACAAGTCTTGATTCTCATTTTTCCCCCCTTACCCCTGCCCTCGCTTCACCACCTCCTCCCCTCCACATCTACAAACACTTTATTTTCATCTTTTCATTATCTCACATTTTTTTCTTTTCCCTTATTACCCTTCCCCTACCCATCCCACCTTCCCTACACCTTTAGCTCCTTTCTTCTCATTTCTAGATTCATTCATAGGAAAATGGATGCATATTGAAGGTATACTCCTAAGTGAAATAAATAAGGCACACATGTGTAAATACCGAATAGTTTCCCCGGTGTGAATAATCTGCAATAAAACATATAATGTTTTTTAAAAATTATTCTTCTTTTCTGGTAGTGACACTGTGAAATCTAGAATGGATGACCTAGATAGAGCACCTTTTGTTTTGAACATCTCAAGTCAATTTTCACACATCTTTTTTTGGGGAGGGGGCAGGAATTGAACTCAGGACCTTGTGCTTGCAAGGCAGAAATGTTGCCACTGAGCTAAATCTCCGGTCTCTACACATCTTGTAATAAGAACATATACATTTATCTGAGGAGTTGGTGTCTGTATTAATCATTTACAGATTATAAGAATATGATCTTTTAGGGATCATCTTCTCCTATAAATCTCTTATAAGAACAAGACAAGAGAGAAAAGATCTAAAATTCAAAATGAGCCAAGTTTGGTGGCTCACTCCTGTAATCCCAGCACTCTGGGAAACTGAGGCAGGAGGATTGCAAGTCTGAGCCCTGTGCATGCAATTTTGTGATTTAAAGAGACTTGTCTCAAAATAAAAAATAAAGTTCTGAGGATATAGCTCAGTGCAAAGGCCCTGGATTTAATCTCCAGAATAAGCCAAAATAAAAGACAAAAGTGAAAATGACAATACCACAATAATGACCTCCACCTACGAGGTTTTGACATAGTGAGCCAGCTATGCTGCAACATATATCGGAAGATAAATGAAGGTCTTTGAAAATAAGTTGTTGGCCCGGGGATTTAGCTCAGTGATTCTGGAGCCTGTTTCGCAAGCTCAAGGACCCAAGTTCAATCCCCGCT
>NW_022900951.1:83535888-83544013 GCF_012274545.1 Fukomys damarensis
AAAAAAAAAAGAAAAGAAAAGAAGTTCTAAACACTTTGACCTACCTAACTTCTCTCCAGGAAAGCCTCAGGTTAAATTAACCAGGTAGCTTTTGACAACTTGCTTGAAGACAAGCTGAAACAGGGAAAATGAGATTCCCTAAACCTTAATTTAGTGGACCTTTTTCTTGTTACTTTTTAAGTGTCAGGCCAAAAAGCCAATAATTGAACTAAAGTTAGAGAGAAGTATTGTGGCAGTCAGCTTCTAAGGTAGTCTCTAATGATTCTCACCTTCCAATACTCTTCCCTTTGTTTACTACTCTCCTTTATTGAATAGGGGTGGTATGTATACAAATAAGATACTACAAAAAGGAAAGAGTGTAATTTTTGAGGCTGCATTTTTAAAGGCATTGTTTTGGTCTTTTGGATCATTTGTTCTGGGGAGAGGACAGCTGTAGAGTCATAAGGCACTCAAACAATCCTATGGAGAAGTCCTTGTGATAAGAGCAGAGGCCTCCTGCCAACAGCCATGTCAGTGAATTGTCTTGGATGCAGATTGTCCCCAGTCAAAACTTCAGATGTCTACAGCCTCAGCCAAGATCTTGACTACAGCCTCATGATAGACTCTAAGCCAGAACTACATAGCTAAGTATCTCTCAAATTCCTGAACCATAGAAAATGTGTGAAGTAATAAAGGTTTATTGTTGTTTTGAGCCATCAATAACAAAAGATAACTAATAAATGACAGGTCTAGAATTCAAACCCAAGTCTAATCCTAAAGGTTGAGCTCCACCCAAATTGAAAGTTTTCCCATGAAATCCTTAGTTTTCTTTAGTTTGCTTATTAAAGTAATTCCTTCTTTAAAATGAATTCAATTTGCATCTACTCAAAGACAACCGCATCAATTCTTTAAATTAGTCACTGGCACCCTGTACTTACTAATATTTAACAAGGCAGTTGGTCTTTAGCACAGTCAGTTAAAGGTCAACTAATAGCCTGGTCTGTTTCCCAATTATTCATAAATGTATTAAATACTCATGTTTTAGAAGGATTTTTCTGTTATGATCCCCTCATGTAATCTTCTATCTTGTAAGCTATTAATGTCCTTAATTCCACTTAATCTGTCCTTTCTACTATTCTTCCTTTGAAATAATTTTAGTATATAATTTAAATTCTTTAAGATAGAAAATGAGATTGTTTCTTAATTACTCTTTCTAGAGCAAATGATTTTAAGAACCACTTTGAGGTTCTACCTAAAATTATATCTAAATTGCATATAAGTCATAATTCTTTTCCTTCCTCAATTGTCTTTTAACCCTAGGGAAATAATATTTTATCTTGAAAGAGCTCAACATTTCCAAGTAAAGAAACACATATTTGCATTCCTTCATCCAGGAGATGAATCAACATGCGATATTAAAGAACATACCAATTTCACTATCAAACTGAATCTTATTACAGTAAGGGTGGAATTTCTTTTGTCCTTTAAAAGGCTCATTCATTATGAGTCAGAGCAGCTATACCTGCCTCTTTGAAAAACATTGTAATTATTTCTCTTAAATCATCTCCAATTATAAAGGTCTGAACTTTTGAAATATAAATTAGAAGATAATTTTGTTTAACAAAAACATAATCAAAGGAAGCACTTACATAATCACACCTCTAGAGCTATCCTCTATTAACACATTTGTTTAAATATAAATTCAGTAAAATATAACTCACAAGCATATTTTGGTCTACTACATTGTATCACAAAAATATAATTGCCTATTTAAGCTTTTTACAAGAAATTCTAATTTGTCTCACTAATTTCATATATATATTTCCCTTGTAACTTGCTGCTTTTATACTGTCCATTCAAGCCATGAAATGTTCAAATATTTCAAATCTAGTTTATTTTAGAGATGGCTTCATAATTTACCTGAACCTTAAATTGCATTTGCTTTGTTTGCAAAAACCATATGCCATGTTCTCTCGCCATACAAAAGCACACAAAGTTCCATCAAAAAAGAGTGTAATACTGTAAGTTAGAGAGATGAGATTTTGTGTTGTGGTAAAATACACATTCCCTATCACTGACATTTACAGTAGCATAGTCACAATGTTGTGCAATCATCACCAATATCTAATTCTGAAACTGCATCAATCCCAAAGGAAATGTCATGATCATTAAGCAGTTATTCCCCCTTTTCTCCATCCTTTCAGCTCCTGGAAACCTCCAATGTACTTAAAATCTTTATGGAGTAAATAGAATCATAAAAATATGCCTTTTGGTGCTTGGTTTCTTTCACTTAGTGTAATGTTTTCAGGGTTCATCAATATAATGGTACTTTATTCCTTTTTATGGCTGAATGATATTCCATTGTATGGCTATACCACTTTTTGTTTATTCATTCATCAGTTGATGCCTATTTATTTATTTATCCTCATTGAGTTTATTGGTACATTTTAGGTATACGGTACAGTTACATTCATCATTGGGATCTTGTACCTTTACATGTCAGGTCTCGGTTCTCATTTTTTCCCCTTGTCCCTGCCCTCCCTTCACCCCTCTTTACAAACACTTAATTTCCATTTTTCATTTTCTCATATTTATTCTTTTGCCTTATTAGCTTTCCCCTACCTTTCCCACTTTCCCTACACCTTTACCCCTTTCTTCTTATTTCACATGATGCATATTTAGATTACTTATGTCTTTTGATGATTGTTGCTGTGCATGTTTCGATTTGAACACCTATTTTTTTTTTTTTTTTTTTTGGTACCGGGGATTCAACTCGGGTCCTTGCGCTTGCAAGGCAGGCCACCGAACCGCTGAGCTAAATCCCCGGCCCATGAACACCTATTTTCAATGCTCTTGGGTATATACCCAAAAGGGGAATTGCTGAACCTTGGGGTAATTGAGATGAGCTATTTTTAAGTGAAATCTTGCTAAATTAGTAGTCCTTTTGGGGAGGTGGGGTCCATGCTGTTTTTCTCTTTTGTTATCTTAGTAGGATTCCTGCACTTCCTGGAAAATGTGTATGGTACTTTTTAGCCAGAGATTTCAAGAGAGCATCACCAACTCACATTTAACATGACAATAAACATTTTCATATAAATGACCCATCGGTAGAAAAGCCCTCTAAGGTGCCCACCAAATCCTAGCCATGCACTTTAGACAATGAAGATAATGGACACATAATTATAATGTATCTCTGGAGTCAGATAATCCTTAGCCTAATTACAGACGGTTGCCCTTGGATAGTTACACTAACTAAAGCTCTCTGCTTTTTCACCTATAAAATGGACATAATGATCCTTGCTTATCAAGAGTGATAGGAGGAAAGATCATGGCCTAGCACATATTTGATACTTAATAAATATTAGTTCTCCCTTCCTCATATACTCACACACTTTCCAAATGTCCATGGATCAGGAAATAACAGTATCTTTTCTTCTCATTTTCTCTCAGGTTAAAATTCAACTGCCCGATACAAACCCTTCTGAAATTCTAATTGATATCCAGGAAACAGTCCTTGATCTTAGAACTCCCAATAAGTGAGTAAAATTTAAAATTATCACCGTGAGTCCTTAGTAAATACTCTTTTTCAAAAATGTATACAGTTATTTTATATTACCCCCTAAAGTCCCAAGAAAAGTGAAAGTTCAGTTACTCATTCAGATGTTTGATCTATATAATACAAGTACAAACATATTTGGAAATGCCTAGTTTTTTTTTCCTTCTTTGTATCTATACATTTAGAGTGGATTGATGCCATCAAAGCATAATCCTTGACATTCAGGTACAGTTTATCTGTCAGAATAAATAGCTAGAGGTGAAAATCCCTTAAGTTGTAAGTCCTGTGTGTGATTTTTTTACGTAGTGAAGGAATAAGATAAAACAATATCTTTAAAAATTTTGGATGGTAAAATTTTATTATATTCATCTAAAAGTTCAACAAAAAATCTTTTAATTACTTAAAACAAAAATTCTATAGGTGATTTATCACTGGATCCTCAGTTTGTATGGATACACTTAAAAGTAGTACAGATGATGGAATAATTCAGTTAAATATTTTTATATTCTCTTTTTTATATAGATCTTTTTATTATATAAGTTAAAATCATGTTGCCCAAACAATACACAGAGTAAAATTTTAATATAAAATGTTCCTCTTGGAGCATGGATAAATCAGTTCTGTTTCTCAAAACTAACTCTTTAAAAAAGGAATCGATGGAACCTGGTGTATTTTAGATAAAATGTCTAAATATCTCATTGCTGTATTCAACTTTCATCTGGATGTATAACACTGAGCACACACTGGTTGACTGCAGTGATCCTTTCTCTTTAACTCATGGACATTTCACACTGGACTCAGGAAGCAGGCATGGCTGGCACATTCTCTTCCTTCCATTATTAGTACTTATAATTTTTCTTTGTTGAGCTTAGGGCTTTGAGAAAATAAGAAGCAGATCCCTCTTACAAAAGCCTAAACAAAGTAAACAATGCAATGTACACACATAGCTTAATTTTGATTTCTATAGTAGAAATATTTAACCCAGAATGATCTACAGATAAATATATATAAATTTTTTTCATTATTTACACCAGTTCAAATGTATATTCTTGACAAAAAAGTCATAAAAATTTCATTCACTGTATTTACTAATAACTTCAAGAATTTTGCTCTTTTCATTGTATTTTTTTACATATACTTACACTTACACACAGCCTTTGCAAGGAAAATTGGTTAAACAATCAGTCTTCTATGATATTTACACAAGTATTAAAAGCACACACATACCTGAACGTCATGGAGTTAATTTCCGTTACCCTAGCAGTTTTTCACTCTCTCCATCAATCTTTAGGCAGCTGCTCTGGCCATGTTGTCATTCTAGATATCTATCAAAATCCAATAAATGAAAGTCTCACACCAAGATACTTTTCCACATACAACGTGGGCTACACTAGGTCATTTGTATGCTGTACTTATATAAAACATGATACAGATTATGTTCACAAATGACAAACACATGCACTGTATTTATATATTAAATGCTCAATACAGAGAGGTACTACCTCTTAAGAAAATTAGAATGGAAGACAAAAAATAGAATTGATCACTTATCCTAAATACTTCAGTATACTTTAGAGTCGTGTCAACATCTGAAATCATATAATCAGAAATGTGCTGTTGGGCAGGGGATTTAGCACAGTGGTTCCGCCCTGCCTCGCAAGCACAAGGACTAGAGTTTGATCCTCAGTACCAAAAAAAAAGTGTAGTTTTTAAATTTATTGTTAGTAACACCTAATTTATTTGGTACCTAACTTTGACATCCTATATTTATCTACTTCAAATATATTTATCTACTTCAAAAAAGATTTAAGAGTAAACATTCTGTTCATGTATATATAAGGTACAACAAGTGATTTTATTTTTACTGAATTGACTAGTGATTTCAAGCAATAGTCAGTTGCATCAGAAGTACCCATAAAACCCAGATATTTAGCATTATATAACCAAAAAAATAGTTTATTGAATTCTTAATTTATTCTCAGTTGCTTGGGGCATGTAAATTTTCAACATGGAGTACATAGAAAGGAGAAAGAGATGGAATAATTTCCCAGAATCTGCTTTCATCTTAACACAAAAGTTCATTATTTTTCTAAGTGAATTCTTAGAATATCATAAATGAATACCTTAAATGTGATAACAGAACACACTTTAAAGACAAATATAAATTAATTTTTAGTTGAATGCTGCTATTGATTAATCATACCATTGCTGTGCTCCTTTAATTCAGATTGAGAATTGACTGATTTTCAAATACCCTGATATCTAAAAAATAAGTTCTGTAATAGCTGAATTGTAGCTTAGCAGATATTCTGCTCTTTCTTTGAAAATACTTATGTCCACTACAGGAAACCTTAAAAAGGTCATATCTGTTTTTAACCCAGATATGCAAACCAGATAATCTTCATTAATTACATAAAATAATACTGTGTTATGTGTTTATGAACAAAATAAGTTTGTACTTTATTTAAATATCTTGCAAGCAACATCGTTTTAAATTCTCCAATATAAATGTAAGCATGTAAGTCTCTAAACTTGAGTTCATTATACAGATAAATTTTTATTTTAATATTATTTATTTACATATTACTGTCTTAGTTACTTTTCTTGTTGTTGGGACAAAATATTCAACACCACAATTAGAGGAGGAAAAGTTTATTTTGGTTCACAGCTTGTAAAGGTTTCAGTCTCTAGTCACTTAGCTCCAAGGCAGGTGGCATGGCAGAGTAACATCAAAGAGGAGAAACAGTTCATGGAATGGCAGGGTATCCAGAAGGCAGTAAGCAGCAGCAGCAGGCCTGCCTTTTTCTGTGTCTATATATTCCATCCAGATTACAAGCCTATTGATTGGTGCCACCCATACCCAAGATAGGGCTTCCATTATCCACCCCTGAATCCCAGTATCACACATTTAATCCACACCACACACCCTAATCCAGCCACCTTTGAAACTCTCCACCTATAAGTTCATGAGGTTTTGAAGAGACCTCTAGATACAAGCCATAACAGTTACTTTTTGCATTTAAATAGTTTCTACTGAAAATTAATATTGGGTAAATATTTGTTTAGTGCCTAACTTGGAATTTAGAGCCAAGTGTTTTATCAATGTAAAGGCAGAGAGATTGTGTTCAAATGTTTATTCCTATTTTATAGTATTAATCTATGATAATTATTTCAATATCATTTTGTTCATTTGTGCACCCAACAAACATGTATAACTTGCTGAACACTAGGAGAACACCAAAATAAGACAGTCCTATCCTTCAATTAATAGTATGTGGATAAGTATTTATTGAATTTTCATTTTGTTTAACTATAAATATCTGTACAGACATCAAACAGGAAAGTAGAGTAGATAAAAATATTTCCCTTCTCCCAAGAATCTAAATAAATTGTATGGTTCTGTGTTTCAAATTTTAATATGTGAAGCCATACTTCTGTGGCAGAACTAGACAGAAGTGTAAGGATAGATGGATCACTAAAATAACCTCTAACTGTCTCTTTTGAATTTATTTCTTTGTGGAAAAATAAGTGCTCATTATCAATGGAACATCTTTCTCTTGTCTTTTAGTGCAAAGCTACCACACTAAGCTTTGCTTTCTTTTTAAAATGAATGTATTTTCAGTTATAGAATAAGGGATGAAACAAATCCAATGCTAGTACAACGTACAGTTATAAATAGCTTTAATGGGTGGACTCTAATTGCTTTTTGTGCTTACTTTTTTGAGATACCAAATATCACAAGCTACATTAAAATACTCTGCCATTATTTCAGGTGCAGATCTGCTTCTCATGCCCCATCTGTAATGAAATGAGAGTCACAGAAATTTTCTCCTTTAGATTTTAGAAATGTGTGATAAATACTTCTAATGAGCTCAGTCCTCTGAAATTATATCTTTTCAAATGAGTAGAGGGAATTGATTTGGTTTTTCAAATACTAGTTATCAATTCAAGTACCCAAGAAGTACCCCTAAAAATATCAGATTAATTTACTGATTGGGGCCTAAAAGAGCTTTTCTGTCCATGTTTTGTAGAAACATTCAGGCCTCCTCTACTGAGAATTTGAGGTAACAAGTGGTTCAAGCATTTAATTTTCTTTAGACTCTAGCATGTACTGACTTTGTGCATAATTCAGATTCATACTAGTAGGACAGAATTATGGATGTCTTATCCCAGAAATCCATCTAAAGCATACAACTATACAGCAACTCGGCCATAAACTGCAATATAAACCCAGAAACTTATCACAGGAAATTTTTGTCAAGGTGTAATAGAAATAAGCAGAAGCAAACAGAGAGACTAATTTTCTTTGGTCTGATATTGAAATCATTCCAGGCCTCATTTTCAAAAGCTACACTTGTAGTAAAGACTTAGCCTAAAGCTCTTTTAGAAGAACTATTCCAGTTTTTAGGTTTTTCTCAGTCAGCACATTGTATCTACACCTAAATATGACTGGCAACATATCTGTTCTCCAAACAAAAAGTTGTGTGTTTCTATTTTGGTGCCTATAAATATAGTCCATTTTTAAAAAAAGGGCATCAAAATAATTGCTTGAATATTTAAGCCCAAAACTTGTAGACTAGCTGTTATTGA
>NW_022900951.1:83544351-83558478 GCF_012274545.1 Fukomys damarensis
TATTTTATCCTGGGGATCAAACTCAGGACCTTGAGCTTGTGAGGTAGGCAGCAGAACCACTCAGCTAAATCCCCAGCTGAAGTATATTTTCAATCCAGTACTTATACCACCTGAACATAGGTATGTTGTCTTGGGGATGGGGTTCAAATATTGTAATGGTATATATTGCTTTATACTGCATTATTCAAAGTGATATATCACTTTAGGAAGCTAATTCCAGGTTTTTATTTTATTTTAGGAAGCTGTTGCTAAACCTTCCCCAACCTGTGGAATGCAACAGTGCTAAAGCATTGTATATCCCAGAGAATGAGACTCTAGAAGTCACCATGACTATGAAAAGAGAGTTGGATTTTATTAATTTTTTCTGAGATTGTATGAGTAAAGATAGAAGGTAGTAAAAAGGCACTGATGAAAACTTTAAAACTTTGAAAAAATATTATTTTCTATATTCTCTGAATTTCCTGATATTTTATTTTTGTGTGAATTAGTTCATGTTTATAAAACATACTACCTAAAAACTGATGAATATGAATTCTTTTTAAACACACAAAATACATTCGCCAACATTGTTATAAACTGGGCAAGAAAAATTTCCTTCAAATAAAAAAATTATACAAATTACATTCTAGCTATTACAGTTATACCAAATATGTAATTGTATGATATAGAGATATTTATCAAAATTTCAACCTATTCTGACATTTTAGAAAGGGGAAACATTCTATTCTAGTGATATTTAATCCCCAGCACCAAAACATAAAAAATCTCTTTACACTTTTAGTCAGTTTAAATCCTTGGCATATAAAATGACCATAAAAACCAGACTGGCACATTTACAAATCCTGTGTTCTCTCACTTCCCATTTTTATTTTTCATTGGACATAACTACTTTTATGAATTGGGCCAGTGTCCCCTGACCCTTCCCTAAGTTTGTTTCATAATTATTTATTAATATATTATGATTTAACACTAGTGTAACTTGACCTCACACATCATTATAGAACTGTGGAATTAACTAAGAGTAAATCTTGAAAAGAGATGAACAACTAACATGTTCTTCACATCAATGTGAATTACTAAGGAAATAAATATTTAAAAAGATATTTTCTAGATTTAATTATGTATGTAATTACCAAACATCTAGTTTGTCTCTTGATCAAATAAAAAGATTAGGGTGAGATTTGGGGGAAAGGGATTGTATTAAAACACTGAGTTAAGAGAATTCGGCATTGCAATTGCAACCATGACCTTCTTCTGTGGGGGCACTGAGTGAGGGTTAGAGTAATTGAAAAGAAGCTGTGTCTATGAATTTCAGTCCTTGATGTTATAGGACCAAAAAAGTGTCCTACTTTGTTTTCTTAGCATATTTTTGAAGGTTGTATTTTAAGAATTTAAGGTTACAACTTAAAATGCAATTTCTCTGACAAATCTAAGCAATAATCAATATTTTTCTTCTCTAGAGAACAACAGTGATTCAGTGGAAAAGGCGTCCCTTTTTCCTATCTATTGGCCCTAATTACAAAGATGACTATTACTCAAGCTGACCAAATGAGTACAAGTTGTGTCTAAAAGAGGAGAGTATATTCAGAACTAGATGAATTGGGATTTAGTTATGTCATGCTATATCAATTATAAAATACAACAGAGTTTTTAAAACAATGAAAAGTGATCCAATGATTTATACTCATCAAAAAAAAATCATTCTACTGGGCTGGGGATTTAGCTCAGTGGTGCCACCACCTGCCTCACTAATGTAAGGTCCCGAGTTCGATCCCCGGTACCTTCTCAAAAAATCATCCTACTTTACTGTATTTGGCCATAGAAGTAAAAATTGCAGTGGTCATATTGTTATCTTGTTTTTAAGCTAATTCACCAGGCTTTATTGCTTTAAAGGGGAATACATCACTGAATAAAATCTAGAAAAGATAATGCAAAAGGAAATTTATCTTGTCACCAGTTTCCAATGAGTCTTAGCCATTACCAGAAGAGTTGTTAAGTCAAAACGACAACTTTGGCTACAAATATTTCTTCATGAAATTCCTTACTCAAGTTTTTATTTCCAAAATCTCCAGTAGGTGTTGTAGGGATTCAATCATTCATTCATTCACTTATTCATTTGCATTCCTTCAACACTTAACCACCTGCATGGCACTGTGTGAGATGTTGAGGATATAGAAAGAGTACTATATTGAACAGTAGTGGTGATACTAGATAGTCTTGTCTTGTTACTGATTTTAGACAGAAAGTATTAATTCCTCCCCATTTGATACGATGTTGGACACTAGTTTATCATAAATGCTACTATCAGATTGAAATAAGGTCCTTCAATACCTATTTTCTTCAGGGTTTTTGCTGTGAATGGATGCTGGATTTGTCAAAGAATTTTTCCACTTCAAATCAGTGATTTTTTTCCTTGATCCTGTTTATGTGATGTATTTATTGATTTGCATTTGTTAAATCACCCATGAATCTCTGGGATGAATCCTGCTTGGTAGTGATGTACGAATTTTTTAATGATTCCTTGCATTCTATTTGCCAGTATTTTCATGTTTGAAGGATTTTTGCATCTATGTTTGAAGGATTTTTGCATTTTTGAGGATTTTTGCATCTATGTTCATCAAAGCTGGCCTATAGTTCTCTTTTTTGTTGGTAACTTTTCTTGTTTTGGAATCAGAGTAACACAACCTTCTAGGACTTACTTTGGGAGTATTCCTTTCCTTTTAATTTCATTAAAGAGTTTCAGGACATGGGCATTAGTTCTTCATGAATATTCTTGTAGGATTCAGCTATGAATCTATTGGAACCAGGACTTTGCTTGGTTGGTAGTATTTTCATTACTTATTCAATCCTATTCACTCATATGGGACCATTCAAGGATTTTATAATTTCTTAGCACAGCTTTGGTAGAAGGTGAAGAGATCCCACTTGATTGTTGTTTTTTTTTCTTCATTGAGTTTATTGGTACATTTTAGGTATACAGTACAGTTACATTCATCATTGGAATCTTGTTCCTTTACATGACAGGTCTTGGTTCTCATTTTTTCCCCTTGTCCCTGCCCTCCCTTCACCCCCCTCCCCATTTACAAACATTTTATTTCCATTTTTTCATTTTCTCCTATTTTTTTCTTTCCCTTATTACCTTTCCCCTACCCTTCCCACTTTCCCTACACCTTTAGCCCTTTTCTTCCCATTTCACAATGTCAGTTATCTCATTAGGATCTTATGTACTAGTATAGTTTATTCACACCAGAGAAACTATTCGGTATTTACACATCTGTGACTTATTTATTTCAATCAAGAGTATATCCTCAAAATGTATCCATTTTCCTATGAATGAATCTAATTTCTCATTCTTTATCACTGAGTACTATTCCATTTTATAGAAAAACCACATCTTTTTTATCCAATCTCCAACTGATGGGCAAATGGCCTATTACAAACTGTGCCACTATAAACACCGGTGTGCATATATCACTCTGGTATGATTCTTTTAATTCTTTTGGAAAGATAACCAGAAGAGGGATGGCTGGGTCAAAACAGAAACACTAAACTTGCTGGAAGATAAATTAGGCAGACTTGCTGGAAGATAAATTAGGCAGAACTCTTCAAGACATTGGCATAGGAAAAGACTTTATGAACAAATCCTCAGTAGCATGGAAACTAGCAGAAAGAATCAACAACTGGGATCTCATCTTATTAAAAAGATTCTGCACTGCAAAAGAAACCATCAACAGAACTCAGAGACAACCTACAATATAGGAAAAATTTTTACCAGCTGCTCAGACAAAGGACTCTTATCTAGAATATATAAAGAACTCAAAACTATCAGCCCCCCAAATATAAGGACCCAATTAAAAAATGGGCATCTGAAATGAACAGACATTTCTCAGACAAAGAAGTAAAAGCAGCAAATAAATATATGAAAAAATGTTCCACATCACTGGTCATTCGAGAGATGCAGATGAAAACAGCACTGAGATTCCACCTCACCCCACAAAGAATGGCTGCTATCAAGAAATCACTCAATAACACATGTTGGCAGGGCTGTGGGCAGAAAGGAACCCTTCTCCACTGTTGGTGGGAGTGCAGACTGGTGCAACCACTGTGGAAATCAATATGGAGATACCACTTGATTGTGCTACTTCACATGCAACTGAGATTTTGTTCAAGAAATCTTTTCCTACACCAATGTCTTTAAGAGGTCTGCCTAACCTCCCCTCCAGTCAGTTTAGTGTTTTTCTTTTAATATTTAGATCCTTAATCCATTTCAATTTTAGTTTAGTGCATAGTGAGAGATATAGGTATATACAATCTTTGGCAAGTTGAAACCCAATTTCTCTAGCACCAATTTATTAAAAAAGCTAACTTTCCTCTAGTGAGGGTGTTTGGCTCCTCTGTCAAACATGAGGTGGCTGAGTGTGTCTGGAGTTGTTTCTAAATCTTTTAATCTGTTCCACAGGTCCTCAGGTCTGTTTCTTTGGCAGTACCTTGCTGTTTTTAGCACACTAGCTTTATAGTATATTTTCAAGTTGGGGATTGTGACACCCCCTACCTTGTCTTTGTTGTCTAGAATTGCTTTTGCTATCCTAGATTTCTTATTCCAAATGAATTTTTGGATTGTTCTCTCAAGGTCTGTGAAATATGCTACTGGAATTTCGATTGGGATTGCATGAATCTCCATAGCAGTTTTGGAACTATGGCCATTTTCACTTTTTTGGTTCTTCCTACTCAGGAGCAAAGAATGTTGTTCCATTTTCTGATATTCTCTTCCATCTTTTTTTTCAGAGTGCTATAGTTTTCAGGTTTATAGTTTACAGTTTTATACTCTTTGATTTTTTTCATTAGGTTGATTCCTAGGCATTTTAATTTTTTTATATTATTGTGAAGGGAATTGTTTTTCCAGTTCCTTTTTCAGTGTGTCTGTTGTTTGTGAACAGAAAAGCTATTGATTTTACTGTGTTGTCATTGTATTCAACTACTCTGATAAATTTGGTTATGAAGTCTAGAAAACTTTTGGTGGAGTTCTTGGGGTCTTCTATGTAGAGTATCATGTTATCTCCAAATAATGTCAGTTTGACTTCTTCACTTCCTATCTTTATTCCTTTTATTTCTTTCTCTTGTCTAATTGCTGTGGTGAGTTTTTCCAAAACTATATTGAACAGGAGTGGTGATAGTGGATATCCTTTTCTTGTTTCTGATTTTAGTATGAAGGATTTCAGTTTTGTTATTGTTGTTGTTGTTGTTTGTTGTTTTGGTACCAGGGATTGAACTTGGGACCTTGCGCTTGTGAGGCAGGCAGTGGCACCACTGAGCTAAACCCCTGGCCCTTATGGATTTCAGTTTTTGATCACTTAATATGATATTGGCTGTTGTTTTTTTCATAGCTGGCTTTTATCAGATTGAGGTAGACACTGACTATTCCAATTTTTTGAAGGGTTTTATCATAAATGCATGTTGGATTTTGTCAAATGCTTTTTCTGCATCTATTGAGATGATCATATGGTTTTTGTTCTTGGCTCTATTAATATAGTGCATTACATTTATTGATATGTGTATGCTGAACCATCCCTGCATCACTGAGGTGAATCCCACTTGGTCAGGGCGTATGATTTTCTTGATGAACTTCTGCATTCTATTTGCCAGTATCTTATTAAGCATTTTTGCATCTATGTTCATTAGTGAGATTGGCCTATAGTTCTTTTTTTCACTTGGGTCTTTCTCTGCTTTTAGAATTAAGGTGATGTTTACTTCCATGAACGAATTCAGATGTATTTCTTCCCGTTCAATTCCACTGAAGAGTTTAAAAAATAGTGGCAGTAGTTCCTTTCTAAATGTCTTGTAGAACTCAACAATGAAGCCATCAGGACCTGGGCTTTTCTTAGTTGGTACATTTTTAATTATATTTTCAATATCATTGATTGATATTGGGTTGTTTAGAATATTTAGGTCATCTCCATTAAACTTTGGTAATTCATGCATATCTAGGAATCTTTCTATTTCTTCTGTGTTTTCATTGATCTGTTTTTTAATTTCCTCTTTATACTTTTAATTGATTCAGCTTTGTGGCTTTTGCTTTCCTTCCCTTCAATGCCCCATAGATCTACTTTGGGATTTGGGTGTCTTGGAAGGAGTTTTGCTCCCTTCCCTTCTCATTTTTTTTTGTCTACTTGTTAGTTGTTTTGTGCTTAGATTTGCAGTTGCTTAAAGTGGAGATTTTGTTCCTAGTGTGATCTCTTTAATTTTTATAATGTTCTCAGAATGCGACTAACTATAGTCCTTTGCCTCTGTCATGAGATCTGACCTCCTTCTTAATTTGGGAGGGGAGATGTAGTATAACTGGCCCAGCACCCAGTCTGCAGGACTGGACTACAGTATTGTTCATGTCACAAAGGTCATCCAGGTATTAACATAGAGGAAAAACACCTAGTAGTAGTAAAAAAGTGTGAGAGCCTAGCACTATCACATAAGTCAGCAGCAGTAATATCATCAAGACAAACTGGATATTGACATAACATAAAAACCATTGATACACCACACTTAACCTTGGAAAAGAAGACTGTTATTATACAATAAACACTAAGACAATCCAATTACTAACATACAGCAAATACCTGCTAAATGTGACAACTATATTTCTACTACAGATAACAAAGTATTCAATATGAATATTGTAGAGTTAATAATCTAAAGATTAACAAAGCTCAGTGGTTATTTTATTAAAGATATCATGGATTGGGAATGGGACAATTCAAGAAGAAAAAAGTTGAAAAATTAAAGAGAATAAAAATATGTATAGAATTAGATAAAGGTAACAGAAAAAAGGAAGAAATAAAAGATGAAACAAAAATATAGAAGAAACAAAGTATGGTAAATATATTATTTAAATGAAGGAAAAAAAGAAATAAGGAAAAGAGGGAAAATAGAATGCATGAAACAGATTTAAACAGATATCCAGGAGATTAAAAATTCCACTGACATTGGCATAGGAAAATACTTTATGAACAAATACTCAGTAGCATAGGAACTAGCACAAAGAATCAACAACTGGGATCTCATCTTTTAAAAAAGCTTTTGCACTGCAAGAGAAACCACCAACAGAGCTAAGAGACAACCTACAATACGGGAAAAAAATTTTACCAGCTCTTCCTCAGACAAAAGTCTACTATCTAAAATATATAAGGGCTTGGGATTTAGCTCAGTGGTTCTGCCACCTGCCTTGCAAGTACAAAGACTGGAGTTCAATCCCCAGCAACAACAACAACAACAAAAACAAAAAACAAAAAATCAAGTACCCCAAATATAAAGATCGAATTCAAAAATAAGCATCTGAAAGTAACAGACACTTCTCAGACAAAGAAGTAAAAGCAGCAAATAAATATATGAAAAAATGTTCAACGTCACTGGTCTTTCAAGAGATGAAGATGAAAACAATGCTGAGATTCCACCTCACCCCACAAAGAATGGCTGTTATCATGAAATCAATCAGTAGCAAATGTTGTTGGGGTTTTGGGGAGATAGAAACCCTTCTCCATTGTTGGTGGGAGTGCAGACTGGTGCGACCACTATGGAAATCAATATGGAGATATCTTAAACAATTAGGATCAGAAGTCCCATTTGACCCAGTTATTCCCCTGCTGGGTATCTCCCCAAAAGAATTAAAAGAATCATACCACAATGATACATGCTCATCCTTGTTTACAGTGGCACCATTTATAATAGCTAAAACTTGGAAACAGCCCAATTGCCCATCCACTGGAGACTGGATACAAAATTTTTTCCCTCATTGAGTTTATTGGTACATTTTAGGTATACAGTGCAGTTACATTCATTATTGGGATCTTTTAGCTTTACATGACAGGTCTTGGTTCTCATTTTTTCCCCTTCTCCCCTCCCTTATAAAGATGTATTTTTAATAAAATGGAGTACTACTCTGCATAAAGAGTGAAAAACTGGAGACATTTATAGCTAAGTGGATGCACATTGAGGCCATACTCTTAAGTGAAATTAACAAGTCACACATGTGTAAATACCATATAGTTTCTCTGGTGTGATAAACTAAAAGTGTAAATAAGGATAAAAATGTATAATTGATATTTTGTAATAGGAAGAAAAGATCTAAAGTTATTGGGCAAATGGGAGGGATAGGGGAAAGGTAAAAAGAGAAGAGAAAAATAAGAGAAAAGAAAAATTGGAAACAAAGTCTTTGTAAATAGGGAAGGGTGGAGTGGGTGAAGGGAGAACTGCAACGGGGAAAAAATAAGAACCAAGATATGTCATGTAAAGGTACAAGATCCCAATGACAAATGTAACTGTATTGTGTATCTAAAATGTACCAATAAAATATTTTTTTAAGTTCCACTGAAAATATATGCGGGAGAATGAGCCAATGTGAGGACAGAATATCAAATACAGAAGATAAGAATGTAGTCATTGATTGTGAAAAGACAGATTTCTTAAAAATAGCAAGGGACTAGATCCCCAGTGACTAGCAGTGTGGACCAGAGGAGTGTGGCTGCAAGCAGATCCCAGCCAGGGCCCTGTCTCAACCCCAGAGCCTCAGGAACACCTGCCCAGGCAAAGGCCTGCCCAGAAAAGAGCTGTAAAGGCACACAAGCTTCAGGCAGAGCCCCACTCCATATCATCTGTAAGTATTTGCAGATCCCAGAGAGAAGTTGTGTGGACCAGAACAGAGATGCTGCAGGCAGACACCAGCCAGGGTCCCACCCCAACCCTAGAACCTGCTGCTGACTTATGTGATAGTGCTAGGCTCTCACACTTTTTTACTACTACTAGGTGTTTTTCCTCTATGTTAATACCTGGATGACCTTTGTGACATGAACAATACTGTAGTCCAGTCCTGCAGACTGGGTGCTGGGCCAGTTATACTACATCTCCCCTCCCAAATTAAGAAGGAGGTCAGATCTCATGACAGAGGCAAAGGACTATAGTTAGTCGCATTCTGAGAACATTATAAAAATTAAAGAGATCACACTAGGAACAAAATCTCCACTTTAAGCAACTGCAAATCTAAGCAACAGGCAGAGGCTCACCCTGATGCCATTGATTAGTGCATGGAGACCCTAACCAGAAGCCTGCTCAGACAACAGGAACTGGAGTGCACACCCCCCAGCCAAAGGCCCTTGAAGACAACAGGTACATAAGGGCCACAGGGAGAGGCACACCTACATACCTTTCCAAGTGTGCACAGGCCCCAGCTAGAAGCCTCAGTGATCCAGAAGGGCACCATTCTGAACACAAGTATTGGCGTACTGGTGAACAGTAGAGAAAAGGCCGCTCATGGCTTGCTGAGAATTGAAAGACACTGGGTGAGCAAAAAGTTGCCTCAACAAAGGCACGACAGGCTGCATCTGTTCAAATTAGAAGACATGTAAGCAAGTACCAAAAACAGACATCCATATCACCTAAGGCAACCCCAAAGGGAAATGAGATGGAACAATCTGATACTCAACCACCTGGACTCCCTGAACTGGCAACAAAAGAGGACCCAGAAAAAATGAAATCAGAAATAATTTCTCAGATAACACCAGGGGTTGTGAGAGAGAGAGAGTTCAGAAGATATAAAAAAAAACTGTTCAAAGTACTAATGGCAGAAAACTTCCCAAGTAAGGGAAAAGAAGTTGACATTCAGATAATTGAGGCATATAGGACTCCAACTAGCCAGGATCAAAAAAATCTACACATAGGCATATAATAAAGATTCCAGAAACCCAACAGAAGAATAAAATTCTACAAGCAGTTAGAGAAAAAAACAAATCACACACAAAGGAAAGCCCATCAGAATCACAGCAGATTTCTCAACACAAACCCTCAAGGCAAAAAGAGCTTCGACTGATGTATTTCAAGTCCTAAAGGAAAACAGGCTCCAACCCAGAAAGATGTATCCTGCAAAACTGTCTTTCAAAATTGATTCAAGAAATAAGATACTTTCATAACAGAGAGCACCTGAGGAACTTCATGAATGTCAAAGCAGCACTCCAAAAAATTTAAACAATATCCTAGGAAAAGACAATGAGGATCACAACCCCAGGAAGCCCAGAAGAATGAATCCATCAGGCTTGCCAAGAAATTAAATGCAAAGGGAGAAAATCCAACAAAAAGAAAAAGTCATGACAAGGATAAGTCAATACATATCAGTTGTAACCATCAATGTTAATGGTCTCAATTCACCAATCAAAAGAAGTAGACTGGCAGAAGTAGCTATCCTCTTTGCACATCAAGTGTATTTCAAAGACAAAAAAGGACACTACATCCTTGTAAAGGGAACAATCTAAGAGGAAGAAATGGCAATCATAAATATATACCCATTAAACACTAGTGCACCTAACTATATAAAACAAATACAAACATGAAAACATCATATAAACACTAATACAAGAGTAGTGGGGGACCTCAATATCCCAGTGTCACAAATAGATAGATAAAATAGACAAAAAATGAACAATGAAATACTACAATTCAAACTCTTGAACAAATGAGCTTAAAATGTTTACAGAGTGTTCCACCCCACAAAATCAGAATACACATTCTTTTCAGCTGCACATGGGTCGTTCTCCAAGAGACCACATACTCACTCATAGAACATGTTTAAGTAAGTGAAAAGGAATTGAAGTGATGTTATCAGATCATAGTGCAATGAAATTGGAGATCAGTAGCAAAATAAACCACAAGAATTTCATAGACACATTGAAATTGAACAACATACTTCTGGATAATATCAGTAGCTTTCCTTTACATGAATAACAAACTCTCTGAGAGAGAAATGGTGTAAACAATTCATTTCACAATAGCATCCAAAAAAATCAAAATACCTACTCATCAACTTAATGAAAGAAATCAAAGACCTCTACTCTGAAAACTAGAGCACTCTGAAAAAAGAAATGGAAGGGGATATCAGAAAATGGAAAGACATCCTTTACTCCTGAGTAGGAAGAACTAAAAAAGTGAAAATGACCCTACTTCCAAAACTGCTATAGAGATTCAATGCAATCCCAATCGAAATGCCAGTAGCATACTTCACAGACCTTAAGGAAACAATCCAAAAATTCATTTGGAATAATATGAGACGAAGACTAGCAGAAGCAATTCTAGGCAATAGAAGCAAGGTGAGGATATCACAATCTCCAACTTGAAACTATATTAAAAAGCTACTGTGATAAAAACAGCATGGTACTGGCAAAGAAACAGATCTGAGGACCAGCGGAACAGATTAGAAGATGCAGAAACAACTCCAGACACAGCCACCTCATCTTTGACAAAGGAGCCAAACACCCTCACTGGAGAAAAGGTAGCCTCTAATAAATGGTGCCAGAAAAGCTGGCTTTCAACTTGCCAAAGACTGAAATTAGACATAGATCTCTCACTGTGCACTAAACTAAAATCAACATGGATTAAAGATCTAAATATTAAAATAGAAACACTAAACTGGGGAGAAGTTAGGTAAAATTCTTGAAGACAGTGGTGTAGGAAAAGATTTTATGAACAAAACCTCAGTTGCCTGTGAACTAGCACCAACAGTCCACAAGTCTTACTAAAAAGCTCCTGCACAGAGAGAGAGAAACTACCCAACAGTGTGAAGAGACAACCCACAATTTGGGAAAACTTTTCACCAGGTCTTCCTCAGACAAAGGTTATATATCTAGAATATATAAAGAGCATAACAAAATCAGACCTCTCAAATTTAAAGACCCAACCCAAAAATGGGCATCTGAAATGTACAGACATTTCTCAGACAAAGAAGTAGCAATAACAAATAAACATATGAAAAGTGTTCAACATCACTTTTCATTTCAGAGATGGAAATGAAAACAATGCTGAGATTCCACCTCACCTATGCTGATAGAACAGCTTTTATCATCAAATCAACCAATAGCAAATGCTGGTGGGGCCTTGGGGAAAGAGCAACCCTGCTCCTCTGCTGAGGGGAGTTTAGACTGATACAACCAGTGTGGAAATTAGTATGGAGATACCTTAAAGAACTACAACTGGAGGTCCCATTTGACCCAGATATTTTTCTGCTTAGTATCTTCCCCAAAGAATGAAAAGAATCATACCACAGTAATGTATGTTGATCCATGTTCATAGCAGCACAGTTTGTAACGGCTAAAATTTGGAAGCAGCCCAATTGCCCATCTACAGGAGACTGGATAAAGAAAATGTGTTTTTTTAATGGAGTAGTACTCAGTCATAAAAAATGAGACATTAGAAACATTTATAGCTAAATGGATGCACAGTGTGGCCATACTCAAGTGAAATAAATAGGACACACATGTAAACACCAAATAGTTTCTCTAGTTTGAGAAACTGATTGTGTAAATAAGGACTAAATGATACAATAGATAATGTGAAATAGGAAAAAATGTGCTAAGGGGAAGGTGAAATGGGAGGTGTAAGGTAAAGGAAAGAAGGGGATTGAATTAGTATGAGAAAATGAAAAAATGTAAACAAAGTCTCTGTAGACAGGGAGGGGTAGAGTGGCTGAAGGGAGGTCAGGGGAATGGAGAAAAAATAAGAACCAAAATGGATTATGTAAAGGTTCAAATTTCCAGTGATGAATGTCATATTTTCTGTCTTAAATATACCAATAAAATAAATTTTCTAAATGGCAAGGGACTGTAAAGAATTCAGTCAAACAGCTGCTAGATAATGCAAAAAAAGAATAACATAAGATTTATTGGATCAGTGAAAAAGCAGGAGATAGCACAATTGACACTAAAAACTTGTTCAGTGAAATAGTGGCGGAAAAATTCCCAAGCATGGAAAAAGTATTTGACATGCAGATGAGTGAGGCATATAGAACTCCAGTTAGACATGATAAAAAAAATCTACACCAAGGCATTTAATACTCCATATTCCAGAAATGCAACACAAGAGCAGAACATTAACGGCTGTTAGAGAAAACAAAGGAAAGCCCATCAGAATCACAACAGGCTTCTCAACACAAATGCTCTAGTCAAGCCAAGGTTGTACTAAGGCCTAAAAGAAAACAACCTCCAACCTAGATTGATGTAACCCACAAAATGTCTTTCAAAATTGATAGAGAAATAATATACTTTCACAACAAAGAACAACAGAAGAAATTTGTGACCACAAAACCAGCACTCCAAGATGTTCTGAGGGACATTCTAGAATGAGACAATGAAGACTACAACTCCATGAACTCCAATAGAATGAACCCACCAAGCAAGGAAAGTAAACAGAGGAGAAAAAGGAACCAACAACAGGAAAATAGCATGACAAGGATAAGTCAATACATATTAGTTATAACCATCAATGTCAATGCTCTCAATTCACCAATCAAATGAAACAAACTGGCAGAATAGGTCAAGAAGCAAAATTCAACAATATGTGTCCTACCAGAAACACATTTTACTGAAAAACAACTGCATAGACAGTCAAAGGATGGGAGAAAAAAATTCTCCATGTGACAAGAACCCAGAAAAAAACAGGGATTGCTATTCTACTAGCAGACAAATTGGATTCCATGTCAAGACTGATCCAAGAGAGGCAAAAATGGTCACTACATCCTTGTAAAGGGAAAAATCCAAGAGGAAGAGATATCAATCATATATATGCACCAAATACCAGTGCACCCAACTATATAAAACAAGTATTAACATGTACAAAAAATCAAATAAGCACTAATACAATTGTAATGGGGGATTTCAATACACCCCTGTCACTAACAGACATTTCAACTAGACAAAAACTAAATAAAGAAATATCAGAACTGAACCAAACTTTTGAATAAATGGACTTAGTAGACGTCTACGGAGTGCTCCACCCTACCAACATCAGAATACACACTCTTCTCAGCTACACAAAGAACATTCTCCAAAATAGATCACATAATAGCTCATAGAATATGCATAAGTAAATGCAAAGGAATTGAAATTATCCCATGCATATTATCAGACCATAGAGCAATGAAATTGTAAATCATTGGCAAAAGAAAGTAGAAAAACTTCCTAAATACATTGAAATTAAATACCACTTGGGCTGGGGATTTAGCTCAGTGGTTCTGCCACCTGCTTCACAAGTGCAAGGACCCGAATTCGATCCCTGGTACCAAAAAAAAAAAAAAAAAAAAAAAAAAAGAAAAAAAAAAAT
>NW_022900951.1:83558911-83561460 GCF_012274545.1 Fukomys damarensis
AAAAAGAAAAGAAAAGAAAAAAAGAAATTAAATATCACTCTCCTAAACACCCAATAGGTCAAAGATGAAATTAAAAATGAAGTTAGACAGTTTCTACAATTAAACAATACTGCCAGTGCAACATACTGAAACTTATGGGACACACTGAAAGCAGTCCTACAAGGGATATTTATAGTGTTGAATTCCGATAACAGAGCAAGCTCAAATAAACCACCTAATTTTGAACCACACACTTCTAGAAAATCAAGAGCAAGTCAAGCCCAAAGCTCATACAGTGAGCAAATTATAAAGAGCAAAGCATAAATTAATGCAACTGAGACTAAGAAAACAAGGCAAAGAATCAAGTAATCAAAGGGTTGGTTCTTTGAAAGATTAAATAAAATTGCCAAATCCTTAGCCAATCTTATATAAAAGTGAAATAAGACTCAAATCCATTTTCATCCCATTCTGCACGGATTTCCTGCAGAAATCCAGAGGGCTATCAATATTTACTTCAAGAACCTATATTCTAATAAGATGGAAAACATAGAGGAACTGTACAGATTCTTAAATACATATGAATTACCAAAGGATAAATCAAGGAAATATAAAAATTCTAAATCACCAAATATGAGTCAATGAAATTGAAGATGTAATTTAAAACCTCAAAACAGAGACAAGCCCAGGTCCTGACAGATTCATTGCTGAATTCTAAAAGAAATTTAGAGAAGATGTCATGTTATTGCTTCTCAAACTCATTAATGAAATTGAAAGGAAAGCAATACTCCCAAACTTTTTCCTAGAAGTAATCATTATTCTAATACTAGAACCAGAAAATGATCCAACCGAAAAAGAGAACTACAAACCAATCTGCCTAATGAATATAGATGCAGAAAATCTAAATAAGATGAGGGCAAATAGAATGCAGCAAATCATCAAGAAGATTATACACCATGACCAAGTAGGATTAATCCTAGGGCTGCAGGGATGATTCAACATATTCTTATATGGTGTACCATATTAATAGAGCCAAGGATGAAGACCATATAATTATCTCAATAAATGCAGAAAAAGCATCTAAAATCTAGTAACTATTCATGATTTAAAAAATCTTACAAACGATTGGAAGAGATGGTCTTTATGTCAATCTGATAAAAGCCATCTATGACAAACCAACAGCCAACATCATACTAAACAGAAAAAAAAAAACCCTGATAGTTCTCACTTTAAAATCAGGAACAAACAAGAATGTCCATGTCACCACTCTTATTCAATATGGTTCTGGAAATATTAGCCAGAGCATTTAGACAAGAAAAAGAAATAAAATGAATGAGAATAGAAAAGGAGGAAGTTAAATTATCATTATTGTGGATGACATGATGCTCTATATAGAAGACCACAGCAACTCTATCAAAAGACTTCTAGATTTAATAACCAGTGTCAGTAGCATAACTGGATACAAACTCAACAGTCAAAAATCAATAACCTTCCTGAAAACGAGTAATAAACTCACTGAGAGAGAAATTACAAAATCAACACCTTTCCCAATAGCATCAAAAACATGAAATACCTAGGAATCAATCTAATTAAGGAAGTAAAAGATCTGTATATTGAAAACTACAATACTCTGAAAAAAGAGAACAAAGAGGATATCAGAAAATGGAAAGATATCCCTTGTTCTTTGGTAGGAAAAACCAATATAGTGAAAAAATGGCAATGCATTCTAAATTGTTGTGAAGGTTTAATGCAATCCCAATCAACATTCCAATAGCATATCTCAGTAAATTAGAGAAAACTTTCTAAAATTTATTTTGAACCAGAAGACACTTAGAATAGCAAAAGCCATTTCTGGGCAACAAAGTCAAGGCTGGGGACATCACAGTCCCAGAGTTGAAATTGTACAGAGCTACTGGGATAAAACCAGCATAGTACTGGCAAACAGAACTGAAGATCAGTGGAACACATTAGAAGATGCAGAAACAACTAGAGACACACTCAGCAACCTTATGTTGACAAAGAGGCAAAACACCTTCACTGGAAGGAAGGTTACCTCTTTAATAGATGATGCTGGAAAAACTGGTTTTCTACATGCTGAAGGTTAAAACTAGAGCCATATCTCTCACAAAGCACTAAGCCTAAAATGAAGCAGATCCAAGATTTAACTATTAAACAGAAACACCCAATAGGGAGAACTCTTGAAACATCAGTTTAGGCAAATACTTTATGAACAAAACTCTGATCACACAGGAAATGTCACAAAGTATCAACAACTGGAATCTCATATTATTTTTTTTTTAAATTGAGTTTATTGGTACATTTAGGGATACAGTACAGTTACATTCATTGCAGATCCAAGATTTAACTATTAAACAGAAACACCCAATAGGGAGAACTCTTGAAACATCAGTTTAGGCAAATACTTTATGAACAAAACTCTGATCACACAGGAAATGTCACAAAGTATCAACAACTGGAATCTCATATTATTTTTTTTTTAAATTGAGTTTATTGGTACATTTAGGGATACAGTACAGTTACATTCATTGTTGGGATCATGTACCTTTTTATAT
>NW_022900951.1:83562203-83567597 GCF_012274545.1 Fukomys damarensis
CTTCTTTGTATGAGAAATGTCTGTTCATTTCGGATGCCCATTTTTGGATCGGGTCTTTATATTTGGGGGGACTGATTGTTTTGAGTTCTTTATATATCCTTGATAATAGTCCTTTGTCTGAGGTACAGCTGGTTAAAATTTTTTCCCACATTGTAGATTGTCTCTTAGTTCTGCTAATGGTTTCTTTTGAAGTACAGAAGCTTTTTAGTAAGATGAGTGGAATCTCATATTATTAAGGTTTGCACAGCAAAAGAAAGCACCAACAGGTGAGGAGACAAAAAGATTTTCCAGCTGTTCTTCAGACAAAGGACTAATATCAAGACTATATAAATAACTCAGAAAAGTCTGAACTCCCAAATTTAAAGACCCAACCCCAAAACTGGGCATCTGAAATGAATAAACAGTGCTTAGGCAAAGAAGTACAAAAGGCAAGGAAATGTATGAAAATATATATTTCATAAATATGTGAAAATGGCAAATAATTATTCCTGGTCATTTGAGAGATACAAATTAAAACAATGCTGAGATTCCACCTCATTCCACTAAGAATGGCTATTATCAAGAAATCAACCAATAATAAATGTTGCTGGGGCTGTGGGGAAAAAAACAACCCTGTTGGTGAGCGTAGACTGACGCAATCACTGTGGAAATTAATGTGGAGATTCCTCAAAAAACTAAAAGTATAGGTTCTACTTGACTCAGCTATTCTCCTTCCTAGTATCTTCCCGAAAGATATAAAAGCATCATACTAGAGCAATATATGCACACCTATGTTTATAGCGGCATAGTTTGTGATAGCTACATCTTGGAAACAGCACAAATACCCATCAGTGGAGGAACGGATAAAGAAAACGTGAGGGTTTTTTTAAAATAGCAAAACATTTATTGGTACATTTTAGGCATACATAACGATGACACTTATCATTGGGAATTTGTACCCGTACATGGTAATCCCACCCTTTTTCCCCATTCCCTCCTTCATTTTGTACATGGTATTGTACTCAGTATTGTACACTGTTTTGTAATATAGCACAAATAAATTGACTTTTACGTTGATGACATATTTATCCCATTTAAATGAGTAGTCAAATAAAAAATGCAAAACTGATGAGGAATTTTTCCTCTTCAGGTTCCTTGATTCCATAAATGACGGTATCATTTCACAATTCACAAAATCTTTTCAGGGTTTTACTCCAATTTGGCCACCTCCTTCAGAAAAGTAAACGATGTCCCCATAATCAGAATGTTTACTCTTAAGGAACTCATGAATTTGGTGATGATTTGATCCCCAGGATCTAATGAGATTCACAGCTTTAATGATGATTTGCATGACATCCTGTTGTTGTTGTTGTTTTGAGACAGGGTCTGCTTACATAGTTCAGGATAGTCATGAACTCGCTATTTGAACTCATGGTGATTCTCCTCCCTCAGCCTCCTGAGTACTGGGATTTCAGGCATGTGCCACCATGCCCAGCTCCCATAACATCCATTTTTAAAGTTTTCTAACATGAATTTCCTTGATGTATGATGCAGCACTATTTTATTAAATGTGCCTTGCCAGCAGTGATTACATTATCTCTTATTAATTTATAAATTACTCCTTTTTTTGAGACAAGGTTTCACTCTGTAGTTTAGACTAGCCTTGAACTCATGGCAATCCCCCTGCCTCAGCCTCCTGAATGCTGGGGTCATAGGCATGCACCACCACACCCATCTTAAATACCACTTCTTTATCAATCATTTACAGGGTACCAGTATGGCTACACCACTTATATTGACAAAGTTTGAAGAAAATCCTGTGATTTTTACTGCTTCATACAAATGAAGATTTAGCTTTGTATTTTAATAGCATCAAAGAAGCCATTTCTTCAGTGATACTGTATTCATAATCTATAATACTGATAATTAAAAGGAACAAGTTGAACCATATTTGTCACATCAGCACTTTTACCTATTGCCAAAGAATAAAGTTTGAAATTAGCAGCTTCACTCTTAAATCTTTTTCAGTGGATTTTCCCATTTCCTCAATTCATCTGGCTATAGTCTGGTGAGACAAACTGATTTAGAAAAAATTAACCAGGGTGCCTTATTTCCCTTGACAAAACAGCACTCATCCATTTTTCACTGAAGACTCTTCCTTCTTCCATTTTTCTTTTTTGGGGGTTCTGTTTTCTTTTGAGATGATGATGAAGCCATTCTGTGATTCCAGCATGCTGAGAGGCTGAAGTAGGAGGATCACAAGTTCAAGACCACTTGGGGCAACTTAGCAAGATCCTGAGCCCCTTGTACTTTATCTGTGTGAAGGCAAACTATGCAGCCACCACCAAGCCCCTCTTCAGCATCTGTGTGTAGTCTGGAGAACTATTTCACTGAAGGTTGTAAAATCAGGAAATAAGCTGGATGTGGTGGTGCATGCTCATCATTTCAACAGTCCAGAGCCAGAGGCAGGAGGATCAAGACCAGTCTGGACTGCACAGTGAGGCCCTGCTAGATAGCCAAAGTACTAGTTCATGCTCTTTAAAATCAAATAATGAATTCTAGGAGCAACAGAGGTTAAGAGTAGAAAAAAAAATTATTGAGAGAAAGCCTCTAAGAGAGACTGAAGGGGGACCAGAAAATGGATTACCCCAAGATGTGGGGTTTTTTTTAATACAATGGGGTACTACTCTGTCATAAAGAAGGATAAACTTCAGACAGTTCTATCTACTTGAGATGCAACTTGAGACCACACTCTTCAGTGAAGTAAATTAAACACACGTTTAAGTACTGCATTTTTTCTCTGTTGTGAGAAACTGAAAATGTAAATAAGGACCAAAATGTCTAATAGATATTGGGAAATAGGAAGAAAATGTTCGAATGGGAAGGAGAACAAGGGAGAGGGAAGAGGAAAGGGAAGGAAGGAAGGAGAAGGAGGATGATAGGAAAAATTAAAACAAAACTTTTGTAAATGAGGAGCAGAAGAAGGGTTGAAGGTAGAGGAGGTGAATGAGGGAAAAAGATGCAAGATTTATTATATACAGGTACAAATTCCCTATGATGAATGTTATAATTATGCATATCTAAAATATACCAATACAACTTTTTAAAAAATAAAATAAGAAGGAAGAAGTTTTTTAAAAGGTTAGAGGAAAATCCCCTCAAGCCTAATATTCCAGTGAAGAAGGAAGAGGAAAGAAAAAAAAAATAGAGTCCAAAAACAGAAAAAAATTTTTTCTCTGTATTTTTGAATGAGTAGTTTTCTTCCAGGATCTGCAGTTTGGGAATCCAACAATTCACCATTTTCCCTGACTAGCCTTATGACCTGTGCATTTGTGAGGTGCACCCTCTATTCCAGAGCTCCCCCAGCCCCATGTTTATCCCAGCCTGTGACATTGTCTGTGCCAAGATGTTTCCTGTCTCTCATGGCAATCAGATCTCAGATCTGTGCTGGATGTAGTAGCAAGACAAGGATTTAAGTTCTTAATGGTGACACTTTCAGATCCAGTCATCTGAGCACAACTCACACTGGGCCCAGTTTCTCACCACAGAGTTCAAGGCCCATGTCTTTCCCAGCCTGGTAAGGGGCCCTCTTTCTGGTCTGCTGTCTGCAGCTGTCCCTTATGGTTGTCTCTCACCCAGTCACTGTGGGAGGGTAAGTAAAATTGTTTTTTAGCTGCTCTGGATCTCAGATTTAAATAATCACTCCTTTTCAAAATGGTACCTAATTAAGCACTCTGGTGATGTCTCTAGCTGTTGCTTTCTTTGTGGAAGAAATCCCCTCAGAGCAAAACCCTGCACTATTTTGGCTCACAACAGCCATGGATTTGCTTCCGTTGCTCCCTGAACCTCCCAGCCCTGGGCACTTAACTTGTTTTGAGGGAGCCAGGTTCACTTTTCCATGAGTCACAAGTCAAGTAGACATTCCAGATTGTTTCATTCTTTTCTCTGCATTGTGGACCATATTTCCAACTTCTCTGTAGCTTCTAATTTTTCCTTTCAGTCCCTTCCTGATGCCCAGTCATCTACTTTTCTTTATTTTTTTTCTTTAAATTGTTATTTTTCAGTGTCTGGATTCTGAATCTTGGAAGGCCAAATATTCCCAACAATCACCACTCGGCTATTTGCCTCTTCTCAGCATGATTGTAGATTGAATTTCCTAAATAGCAGTCTGCAAGTTAGACAAAAATGTTTCTTGGAGAGTGCTCTTAGGAGAAACTCCTGTGGGAAAGGCAGCAAGATAGGACAGAGAAAGATTGGGTTGTGGTACAGTTATAAAAAGGCCTTAGACAATTACACAGGTGACTCAGTCTGGAATAACTTTCTGGAATTCTCCCCAGTTGGAGCAAGTGATCTGAGCCTTCACACTCTTACACTGACGTCATTAAATGCAAGCTGTACCTTGGAACGGTCACTCTCTTCAGCTGAGAGAAGATTCCAGAAAAAGCTAACAACAGTTGTAATATATGTATAAATTTGTTATATATTCCACCAAAGGACCATATGCTGAAGGCTTTCTGTGGTACTAGTGGGAGGTGGTAGAACCCTTATGAAGTAGAGCTTAATCAGAGGAAGTTAGAACCTTGTGGGAGTGCCCTTGAAGGAGATATTGTGACTCTCATCTCTTCCTCTCTTTTTCTATTTTCTGGCTGTCATGAAGTGAACATATTTCCTCAACTATGCAGTTCTGCCATGATATACTGCCTGCCACAGGACCACAAGTAATAGGTCCAAGCAACCATGACTTAAACCTCTGAAACTATGAGCCAAAATAAACCCTTCTTCCTTATAAATTGATTATCACAAATATTTTGTTCCATTTACAGAAATCCAATGTACAAACACACACCCACATACACGTATACATATGTAAAATGTATTGACACTATATCCAACAATAATGTAATAGATTGAATATTCTATTTTTTCCATATGAGTAATACTGTTTTGAGGATTATTGTATATACTATTTGTCCATCTCTTGTATTTTCTTCTTAGGTTAAAGTCCCAGGAATCAAATTACTACATACTGACATTTTAAAATATTTTGATAAATTAAGCCAAATTACCTGTCAAAAGGATTGTCTTAGCACCCATTTATTTATACCTTAAGAAAACATGAATATCATAATCATTTTTCATTATTTCCAATTCAATCATGAAAAATAGCATTATATATTCTTACAAATTTCATTCCTTCATATATCTGTGAGGATGAATAATTGTTCATGCTTACTGGCCATTTGATTTTATTTTGAGGACTATTCGTGGCTTTTGATCATTTTTCTATTAAAATATTTAAATTTTCTTATTGATTTGTCAAAAGTTATATTTTAAAATATCAGGGGCTGGGGATTTAGCTCAGTGTTTCTGCCACCTGCCTCACAAGTGCAAGGTCCCAAGTTCTATGCCCAGTAT
>NW_022900951.1:83567658-83573848 GCF_012274545.1 Fukomys damarensis
ATATATACCACCTCTAATATACTGTATTTTATAAATATTTCCTTTAGGATTGCCTTTTAATTTTGTTCATAGAATTTCTTGTGGTGTTGGGGATGGAACCTAGTAAACTGAGCATGCTTGGCAAGCACTCTACTACTCACATAGATCTCTAGCCCCATCATATTTTTCATAAGTAGTTTTGAATTTTACATGGTGAATTATTAGGTTATTTGCTTATTTTTATTCTGGTAGTTTTAAGCTTTTTATCTTTTACTTCAACTTTATTCATCTGGAATTTATTTTGGAACAATTAATTTTGGCCTTCCAATTCAAGACTTGAACATAAAATATGTTTAAAACATTCACCGCCACACTCTGCCTTCTCTCATTTATTTTTACCGTAAATCATCCATAAATTTTACTGTTAGAAGAGCAGTTGATGATTTGTTTTATATTATAAAGCAAGAGAATTCGAGTATGCTGCACTTTTAGTCAACTCCCCTGACAAGATAATTTTTAAATGCTTCTATTTCACTTTGAAACATATTTAACAAATATATGAATATCTCTTAGGCAGAATTTATACCACTCCAAATTTCTGATCCCTCATCAGGAACATCCATCTTGAGAGATGCTGTAAAGCAAATTGCTTCCTGCATTCTGCCAGTCTGCTTAAATCTTACTTACTCCCTGCAGAGATATTCCCACCTTTGGCCTAAGCAGTGTTTTTATCTAAATATATTGTATGAATAAACTTAAATGCATGAGTAGTGAGGGGAAAAGTTCATAATTTTTGTTTAGAACTTTTTCCATGTGTATAACCCACTACAGAGAAAAGCAAAGCAGAATTAATGCAGATCTCTGTGCAAATAAGAAAAGCATCAGAAGAAAAAAAGAGAAAAGAAAAGCACTGTCCTATTGGCAAAATGTCAGCCTCTAAAAATGAACAAATTACAAAAAGTCCTTACTACCACCAACCCTAGGGAGATGAATTAGGAGGAGGCAATCAACAGTAAAACCTGGTCTTATACAACCTACTCTGCATCTTCCTTTTAATTTTTTTCAGTGCACTACATACTATAAAGGTCAGTTGAGGATTCTGAATAAAGCCTGTAATTTAGTTAATAGTATTGTATCAATGTCTTAATTTTTCAATCGACCATTGGAGTATGGTTAGGCAAGATATTAACATCAGGGTCATCTGAGGGAAGAGAACATGATAGTTCTGTATAATTTTTTCCACTTCTTGTGGACTCTAAAATTATTTCAAAATGAACAATCAGTAGAGGAGAAAGTCAGCTATATGATTTTGATCATAGCATCACTGCTCTGTCTTCCTTTGTAATTCTGACTGCCTTTGCAGCTCTGTATTCATTTCTTTGCCATCTTCACCTATGTTGTGTTTCCAATTCTGCTGCATAAAATATACCATGAAAATTATATTTTTGTGGATGACAGCTGGTTTTAATTTCAAATTACAACCTGTTCAACATAAAGGCATGAACAATGAACTGAACTTGAATTCCAGTAAGGTTGATTAATCAACTTTTTTTAACAGACATTGTGGGAAATATACAGTAAAAATTTATAATTAGTTTGAAAGACATGAGCAGCATACATAATACAAAAGATAATATGCATGTTAAATTGTGTACTGCATGGCATTAGCAAAAATAGTGGAGTGAAAATATCCAAAAATGTTTGAGAACACTAGCAAAAATTCTCTAAATTAAATTTGGAAATTCACTAAAACTCTGGAAATTAACCAAAATCTTGTAACAATACAGGGAGTGTTTATTCAAGAAAAATGGCTTAATCTGAGGAAAAACAGCAAGATTTGTGTTGTTTTAACTTAAAGTACTAAATCTTAGAATGATTGATCAAAGCTCTGGAAAATCTTGCTATCCTGATCTGTGGTTATATTTAAAATACTTAGGAAACTTTTCTGTTTTGAAGTAGTTTAACTTGAACTGAGCTAAAATTCACCTTTTATTGGTTTTTCTGGGAAATATATAAAAATGATATCTCAAAGTGCTGATAAATTAATTTTATGAAGATTTTAGCATGTTTATTCTTTTTTTTTTTTTTTTTAGGGGATTGAACTCGGGTCCTTGCGCTTGCAAGGCAGGCCACCGAACCGCTGAGCTAAATACCTGGTCCTGCATGTTTATTCTTTTAATGTAAAAGTTAGAGCTAGACACTAATAGCTTCATTAAAGGAATCCTAGAAATAAGTATTTTCAAAAAGCTCATGACAACAAATACAAAATATTAATAATCACAGTAGTCTTCCTTTATTGGGGGAATATATTCCAAGATCCCCCATGAACCCTTGTAACCTTGGATAGTATCAAACTCTACATATACTATGTTTTTTCCTACACACCCATACCTTTCATAAAATTTAATTTGGGAAGTACAGCCATTTCCACTATGTTGATTCTTCCTACCCAGGAGCAAATTTATACATATAACAAATATATGGAGCATATACTTAAACATGTTCTATGAATGAGTATGTGGTCTCTTTTGGAGAATGATCCATGTGCAGCCGATTTTGTGGGGTGGAACACTCTGTTAACATCTGTTAAGTTCATTTGTTCAAGAGTATGATAGAATTGTAGTATTTCATTCTTCATTTTTGTCTATTTGATCTATCTATTTGTGACACTGGGGTATTGAGGTCCCCTACTACTCTTGTATTAGTATTTATATAATTTTTCATGTCCATTAGTATTTGTTTTATATAGTTGGGCACACTTGTGTTTGGTGCACATATATTCATGATTGTCATCTCTTCCTCTTGGATTGTTCCCTTTACAAGGATGTAGTGTACTTCTTTTTCTCTCTTAATCAGTGAAGTCCACTTGATCTACAAAGAGGATAACTACTCCTGCTTTTTTTTGGGTGGGGGAGGCTCTGTCACATGGAGTATTGTTTTCCAGCCTTTTACTTTCAGTCTATGAGTTTCCTTTTGCATTACGTGTCTTTTTTTTTTTTTGTACCGGGTATTGAACATGGATCCTTGCACTTGCAAGGCAGGGCACCGAACCGCTGAGCTAAATCCCCCGTGTCTTTCTTGTATGCAGCATATTGTTGGATCTTGCTTCTTGACCCATTCTGCCAGTCGATTTCTTTTGATTGGTGAATTGAGAACATTAACATTGCTGTTTATAACTGATATGTATTGACTCATCCTTCCCATGACTATTTCTTTTTGTTGGATTTTTCTCCCTTTGCATTTAATTTCTTGGCATGCCTGATGGGTTCATTCTTCTGGGCTTCCTGGTGCTGTAACCCTCATTGTCTTTTCCTAGGATATTGTTTAAAATCTTTTGGAGTGCTGATCTGATATTCATGAAGTTCTGCAGGTGCTCTTTTGCAGGGTACATCTATTTGGGTTGGAGGTTGTTTTACTTTAAGGCTTGACATACTTCACTCCAGGCTTTTCTGGCCGTGTGTGTTTGTTGAGAAGTCTGCTGTGATTCTGATTCCTTTGTATGTGATTTGTTTCTTTTCTAACTGCTGATAGAATTTTCTTCTTCTGTTGTGTTTCTGGAATCTTAACTATCATATGCCTATGTATAGATTTTTTTAAAATCATGGCTAGTTGGAGTCCTATATGCCTCACTTATCTGTATGTCAAGTCATTTTCCACCATAATTGCTGTGAAGAGTTTTTTTGTTGTTGTTGTTGTTGTCTGTACTCTCTCCTGTTTCTTCATGGATTCTGAACTGTCTTATGTTATTCTTATTTGCATCATCTAGCAGCTGCTGTATTGACTTCTTGTGGTCCCTTACTATTTTTAAGAAATTTTTCTTTTCCTGGTCAATAATTGCAATCCTATATGTGATATTCTCTCCTCACATTGGCTCATTCTGTTGCAAAAACTTTCAATGGAGCTTTTTAATAGCTTGGAAATCTGTTTTCATCTATTTTATGGATTCCATTTGTTTTGTATGTTGGGATTCCATGATGTGTCTCAGCTCCCCTATTTTTTTAATCTGTGTCCACTCTAGATATTAGTCATCTCTTGCACTATATGCACATTCTCTGTTGTTATCTGAGAAATTATTTCTGATTTCATTTTTTCCAGATCCTCTTTCATTGCCAGTTCAGGGAGTCCAAGTGGTTGAGTATCAGATTGTTCCATCTCGTTTGCCGTTGGGGTTGCTTTAGGTGATATGGAATTCTGGTTTTGATAGTTATTTCTGTGTATTTTCTCATTTCAACTGATGTGGCCTGCTGTGCCTTTGTTGATGGAACTTTTTGATCACCCAGTTGTCTTCAATTTTCAGCAAGCCACCAAGTGGCTTTTTCTCTGCTGCTCTCCTGTTGTCTTCAATTTTCAGCAAGCCACCAAGTGGCTTTTTTTCTGCCTCTCTCCAGTACACCAACTCCTGGGTTTAGAATGGTGGCCTTCTATATCCCTGAGCTGACCTGTTGTCTGGGCAGGCTTCTGGCTGGGGCCTGTGCACACTTGGGATGGTATCTAGGTGTGCCTCTCCCTGGGGCCCCTGTGTAGCTATTGTCTGGGAGGGGCTTTGGCTGGGGGCTGTGTACCCCAGTTCCTGTTATCTGCATGACTTCTGGCTAGGGTCTCCACACACTTATCAATGGTATCAGGGTGAGCCTCTGGCTGTTGGTTGTGCATCTGTGTAGTGCTTTTCCAGGTGAGCTCTTGGCTGTGGCCAGTGGTATTGTGGGTCTCTGGCTGAAGCTTGTGTACCTGTGCAGCTCTTTCCTAGGCAGGTCTGTGGCTGGGCAGGTGTGGCAGCACTTTTGGGGTTGGGGCGGGCCCTGGCTGGGATCTGCCTGTAGCCACACCACTCTGGTCCACACAGCTGCTCCCCGGGATCTGCGTGAACTTACTGATGGTATGGCAGGACTCTGGGTGAAGCTTGTGCACCTGTGTTGCTCTTTTCTAGGCAGGCCTGTGGTTTAGGCACATGTGCCTGCACCTGTGGGGTCAAGGTGGGGCCCCTGCAGCCTCTCTGATCCACACAACTGCTCATCTTAATTTGTTTTTTCATTCCCTCTCCCCCAAATTATAAAAACGTGTATAATAAAAGAGAAATAATAAGAAGTAGGGAGAAAGATCTGTCTCAAGTGGGAAGGGGATCAAGAAAGTGTTTTTACTCCCTAGGTGCAGAGAGGCAGCTAAAAATTGAATCCTGTACCTATAAAGGAGCCAAAATGGGTACATAGGAAAGATTAGAGAAAATCCTAGAATTTAATGCTAATAAAAAGCAGTAGATATTAGATATTATAGAAAAATCAGGAAAGTGAAAACTGTAGAAAAATTTGAAAAAAGGGATTAGGTCATTGCCATGGGGTAACTGTTCAGAAGCAAGTCTAGGTTGGAAGTAGGCAATGAATAACAAATGGAAATTTGGAAAAATTTGGCAGGAAAGAAAAGAAGGATCAATAATTTGTTGGAGAAAATGGAGTTAGGTTTTTTATTTTTTTAATTTTTGCTTTTCATTTTGGTTCTTGAGTTTTTAAAAATCTTGATATTTGAATAAGATATAAACTAAAGGAAAGAAGTCAGTGCTAAACATGCAGTATAATAGAAAAGATGAGGTTAAGAGAACAAAAGTGATAAGTGTTGAGTATAGAAACTTATCCCTTACAGAGAAAAGTGATAGGGATGAAGATTATGATGATTATGATGTTGTGATGACATAATGATAGCAAATGTTTAGTAAAAATACCTTACTCAGAGTGTTATAGAGACTATTATTTAACCCCACCTTAAACTTCAAGGATGAGAAAACAGAAGAGAGGTGATAATTTTTTCAAAGCCATACAGCTAGTAAGTAAAAACAGGAACTGAACAAAGACAGTTTGACCTAAAGCCTCTACTACTAAGAGGAATGTAAATAAGATACAAATAGATGTTGAAATGTGGACATTGTAAGAACAAAGAGAGTTAAGTAGGGGTGGAATTAGGGATTGATGAGAATGGCGGAAATTTGGAATAGCTGCTTGTAGTCAATAGCAAAGAAATGGAAAGACTGCAATAGGGAGATTCTGATTGAGGTGGGGAGTATATATATATGCACTCAGGAGGCTGAGGCAGGAGGATTGCCGTGAGTTCAAGACCAGCCCGGGCTACATAGTGAGTTCCAGGTCGGTCTCAACTACATAGTGAAATCCTGTCTCAAAAAACAAGAACAAAAACAATATATATATACATACATACATATACA
>NW_022900951.1:83574071-83603204 GCF_012274545.1 Fukomys damarensis
ATATATACACATACACATATGCAAGTCCAAAGCCAGTGAAAATAGCAGAGTAAGAAAATTCAAAATCTCATGCCTCCATTAAAATAGTTAAAAACTAGCAAAATGTCACATTCAACTTTTTCAGAACTCTAGACATTAACCAAAGGCTTGCAACAACCTAAAAATTACATCTTAATAATAGTGTCTAAATATCAGTAAGTACAGTGTACTTTATCAGTAAGAACAGTGTGCTTTTTCAGCATTTTATCTTACCTTATGCAACTCCCTTCTCCTTAAATCAGTGGTAGTCTTGAAAAGAACAGCCTGCATTCTCAGAAGTAGAGAGATCAGAACAGAATTCATTCCCTCAAAATTGTCATTATTTGACCTATTCAGAAACTTCCTGGGAAACTGGTTAGAAAGACCAGTCATCATCAGTAGCATAGTGCTAACAACTTCTCCCCCTTTTAGCAAAGGGTACTAATAAAAAATATTCAAAGACAAGTGTTTTAGTAGCATGTGTATCTGAGGTATCTGATAATTTAATATCCAATATTTATAAAGAACATATTGAAATCAATAGCAAATGAAGAAATACCCTGATTTTAAAATGGACAAAGAACCTGAACAGACATTTTTCCAAAGAAGATATATAAATGTCCAAAAGGTATATGAAAAGATGCTCAACATCACTAATCACAAGGGTTATACAAATCAAACCCACAATGAGATATCACCTAACACCTATTATAATTTGTATTATCAAAAAGACAAACAGTATGAAGTTTTGGCATGGTTATAGACAAAAGGGAACTCTTGTACCAATGTACAGTCATTATGGAAAACAGTGTGGTGTTTCCTCAAAAAACTAAAAATAGAACTACCACGTGATCCAGCAATCTCACTTCTGAGTACATATTATTCAGGGTAAATAATATCAATATCTCAAGTGAATATCTTCATATTCACATTTATTGTAGCATTTTTACAATAACCAGGATATGGAAACAACATAATTCATCCAGTGATAAATGAATGGATAAAGGAAATGTGGCATAAAGGAAATGGAGTATTATTCAGCTATGAAATACAAGTCAAATTCATTGAGGCAGAATAGAATATTGGTTGCCAGCATCTGGGAGTCAGTGGAAATGGGGAGTATTGGCCAAAGGGTACAAACTTTCAGTCCTAAGATAAATAAACTCTGGAGATTTGCTATACACCATGGTGACTAGTAGTATTAGTATTTTATTGTTTATTTGCAAAAGAGTAGATCTTAAATGTCTTCACCACACACACACACACACACACACACACACACACACACTAATCACTAAGTGTGATGATGTATATGTGCTGTAGTTTGGCTATGGTATGTCCCCCAAAGGTTTACATTTTGGAAATTTGATCCCTTTGATCCCCAGTGTAGCAGTGTTGCAAGGTGATGTGGACCTTTGAGAGCTAGAGCTTGATGGGATGTTATTCTGTCATTCAGGTACCTGCCTTTGGGAGAGGATTAATGCAGTTTTCTTAGGATTCCTTGGTTAGCACTCAAGAGAATGTTCTTGGAAAAGAACAAACTGGGCTGTGTCTGACCTTCTGCCTTCCTGTCTGATGATATTTGCTTGCTGGCATGCATCTCTCATGACGCCATCTGCCATTAGTCCCTCACTAGAGGCCAAACCAATGGGGCTATTCAATCTTGGACTTTTAGCCTCTAAAATTATGAACTAAATAAACATATTTTCTTTAAAGTTAGCCTGCCTTGGGTATTTCATTGTAGCAACAGAAAACAAACTAATACAATGTATTAATTAATTTGATACTAGTAATCATTTCAGAATGTATACATATATCAAATTATCATGTTGTACACCTTGAATTTATATAATTTCTTTTCTCATTAGAGCTCGGAGAAATGAAACAAAGACAATGAAGAATAAAACCATAGTTTAACCAAGAAAAATAAAAGTCATCCAAACTTTTAAAAAGTAAACATCTTTATTCAGAAAGGACATGATCTTATATATAGAAAATCTGAAAGAATACTTTGTGGTGGGTATTAAACCCAGGCCTTCACCTGAGGAACATTCCCAGCTCTTTTACTTTCTTCTTTTTTGTTTTGAAACAGTCTCACTAAGTTTAGTTGATTGTGCTCAAACTTTCAATCCTCCTGACTCAGCATTCCAGAGTGCTAATTGTTGCTGATTTTATTGCCATTGTCAAGGTGTCATAGTTATTCCTATTAATGGGTCTTCAATGTATGGCAATATCTAGATTGTCTTTGTGTCATTAACAATACTGCAAATTAACAAAGATGGTTGCATCTTGGGACAGAGGCAAAAGCCTATACTTAGCCACACCCAGTGTACATCACTGCAAAGTGGACACTAACCAAAGAAGTCTCCCTACCAACAAAGAACTCTTTCCACTGTAAACAACCCACAAACTTCAACAAACACAAAATATAAGAATTGAAAATGAAAATACAAGGCAACAAATACTTTCAAACACCTTCAACGCCACCAAAACTGATATGTGGTGCACTGAGAGTAAGGAATTCATCAGTGACAAAGTTGAATGATTCAAAATGATAAAAAGGAGATTAAAAATAGATGAATAAGTTGCTTGCTGAGCTCAAAGAGAATACCACTAAACAGAAAATAAGTAGGCCTGGGGATTTAGCTCAGTTGTTCTGCCTCCTGCCTTGCCAGGGCAAGGTCCCGAGTTCGATTCCCAGTACCAAAAAAGAAAAGAAAAGAAAATAGACTTGTAAAAAAAAGGAAAGGATCAGCAAGTTTACAGAATACACAAATGAAAACCCATCTAAGATAAATAAAATGATAAAAACCAGGAATGACGAGTTTAGCAAAGAATTGTAGTCTGTGAAATGTTACCAAACAGAAATTCAGGAGATTAAAAATGTATGAGTACCAAACTATGAACAGCAAACTGACCAATGGGAAGACAGCCTGTCAAAAGAAGAATGTTGCTGACTAGTTATACAGAGATACCTTAAAAACAAGAAAAACTGAAATATGTACCCAACACCTGTTAGAAGAACTAAACAATCTTATCTAAGATTAATTGGAATTGGTGAAAAATCAGAAGATAACACAAATGGCATAAAAATCTACTTACAGAAACAATAGAAGAAAACCTTCCAAATATGGAGATATAATTTAACATATAGATAAATGAAGCATATATAGAGTCCCAAATAGCCAAGACCAAAAAAGAACTTCTCCATGACACACCATAGAAAAAAATCTCAGAAGTTCAAAACAAGGATACTCTTAAAATCTGTTAGAGAAAAGCAATAAATCACTTATAAAACTGAGCTCATTAAAATTGCAACAGATTTCTCACTACAAATCTTTAAGGCCAGAGGAGATTAGAGTGAATTGTTTCAATCTCTAAAGTGAAACATGTAACCCAGACTGACATATTCTGCAAAACTCTCTATCAAAATTGCTGGAGAAATTAGGACTTTCCATGACAAAGAGCACTTTAAGAAATTCATGACCATCACACCAACACTCCAAAAACTTCTCAAGGATACCCTAGAAACAGACAATAACCTAATAATGTCAAAAGACTAATAGAATAAATACACCAGGTAGGGAAAGGAGTTAAGCAGAAGGGAAAAAAGGTAATCAGCAACAGGAAAATATTGTAATCACGGGAACAATTCAATATTTTTCAATAATAACTCTCAAAATGAATGGTCAGAATTCCACAATCAGAAGACACAAATAAAGATAAAGGATCAAAAAACAAAATCCAACAGTGGACTGAATACCAGAAACACATTTAATCCAAAAACTGCATAGACTGAAAATTAAAGGGTGGAAGTGTTCCATGCACATGAACCAAAAATAATCAGGAAGAGTTATCATATTTTCTGATAAAGAAGGCCAGAGAGTTAGCTCAGTGGTTCCACCACCTGCCTCTCAAGTGCAAGGTCCCGAATTCAATCCCCAGTATCAAAATCAAACAAACAAACAAACAAAATCCCTTATTTTCTGAAAAGTAGATTTTAAACTAAGACTGTTCAGAAGAAGCAAAGAAGGTCACTACATATTAGTAAAGGGAAAAACTGAACAAGAAGAGAAAACTATTATAAAAATATATGCACCAAACACCAGCAAACATAACTTCATAAAATAAACAGTATAGGACATAAAGATCAGATAAACCTCAACACAATTATAGTGAAGGACTCAATAAACCACACTCACAAATAGATCAACTAGATTAAAAAAGTCAACAAACCAAGACCTGTCATGTAAAGGCACAAGATCCCAATAATGAATGCAACGGTACTGTATACCTAAAATGTACCAATAAACTCAATGAGGAAAAAAAATAAATAAAATAAAATCAACAAAGAAATAACAGAGTGGAGCCAAACCTTTCAACAAGTGGACTTAATAGATATCAACAGTTTTCCACATAATAACAGTAAAATATACATTCTTCTTAACAGCTAATGGAACATCCTGCAAAACAGACCACATGCTAGCTCATAAAGCATGCTTGAGTGTATGTAAAAGAATCAAAATTATCCCGTAAATATTATCAGATCATAGCACAATGAAAAAAGAAATCAATGGCAAAAGAAAGCACAGAAATTATGCAAACATACAGAAATTAAATAATACACCCTTGAGTAATGATGTCACAGAAGAAACCATGAAAGAAATTAGTGCCTAGAATCAAACAATAATGTTGGTACAACATACCAGAACCTATAGAACAAAATAAAAGCAATCCTAAGAAGGAGATTTATGGTTGCGAAGGCCCACATCACAAAACCATAGCAATCCCAAAGAAATAACCCAGTGATGCACTTCAAGTTCCTAGAAAAATAAGAACAACTCAAATCCAAAAACAGTACAAGGAAAGAAATTATAGAGATCAGAGCAGAAATTAATGAACTGAGACTAAAAAATAATATAAACAACTTAAGAGCTAGTTCTTTGAAAGAATAAACAAAATAGATAATTCCCTAGGCAATCTTATCAAAAAAGAAAAGAAAAGACCCAGAGTGACACTGGAGCAAAAAACAGATATGTGGATCATCAGTGGAACAGAATAGAGTATACAGAAACAACCCCAGCTACATTTACCAATCTGATCTTTGGCAAAGGGACCAAAAATATACACTGGAGGAAGAGAGCCTCTTTAATAAGCTGCAAGGAAAACTGGATATTTTCATGCTGAATTTAGATCCATATCTCATCATGTACAATACTAAACTAAAATCAAAGTGGATCAACAATCTAAATATTAAAACATAAATACTCTACTGGAAGACAAACTAGGTAAACTTTTGAATACATGGGCATAGACAAGGTTTTTCTGAACAGAACACTAGTTTCATAAGAAATAATACCAGGAATAAACAAATAAGATTATATCCAATTAAAAACCATCTTTACACTAAAGGAAACAACCAACAGAGTTAAGACAAAACCTATAAATTAGTGGAAATTTTAACAGATATTCCTTGTACAGAAGGCTAATAACTAGAATATATAAATAACTCAACAAAGTTAGAGTGCCCTTCATTAAAGACCCAATCAAAATACGGGCAACTGATCCCAATTTGAAACTATACTACAAAGCCACTGTGATAAAACAGCATGGTACAGGCAAAGAAACAGACCTGAGGATCAGTGGAACAGATTGGAAGGCACAAAAACAGCTCCAGATGTACTCAGCTACATCATCTTTGACAAAGGAGCTGACCATCCCCACTGGAGGAAAGATAGCCTCTTTAATAAATGGTGTTGGAAAAACTGGATCTCAACATGCCAAAGATTAAAACTAGACCCTTATCTTTCACCATGTACTAAATTAAAATCCAAGTGGATTAAAGATCTAAATATTAAAACAGAAACACTAAACTTGCTGGAAGATAAGTTAGGCAGAACTCTTCAAGATATTGGTATAGGAAAAGACTATGAACAAATCCTCAGTAGCAAGGAAACTAGCAGAAAGAATCAACAATGGGGATTTCATGTTATTGAAAAGCTTCTGCACTGCAAAAGAAACCATCAACAGAACTAAGAGACAACCTACAATGTGGAGAAACATTTTTACCAACTACTCCTCAGACAAAGGACTATTACCTAGAATATATAAAGAACTCAAAATTATCAGCCCCCCCAAATATAAGGACCCAATTCAAATGGGCATCTGAAATGAACAGACATTTCTCAGACAAAGAAGTAAAAGCAGCAAGGAAAGATATGAAAAAATGTTCCACATCACTGGTCATTCAAGAGATGCAAATGGAAACAGCCCTGAGATTCCACATCACCCCACAAAGAATGGTTGTTATCACGAAATCACTCAATAACAAATCTTGGCGGAGTTGTGGGGAGAAAGGAACCCTTCTCCATTGTTGGTGGGAGTGCAGACTACTGCAACCACTATGGAAATCAATATGGAGATACCTCAAAGAGCTGGGACTAGAGGTTCCATTTGACCAAGCCATCCCTCTGCTGGGTATCTTTCTAAAAGAAATAAAAGAATGGTACCAGAGTGATATATGCACACCCATGTTTATAGCAGCACAGTTTGTAATAGCTAAAACTTAAAAACAGCCCATTTGCCCACCAGTTGAAGATTGGATAAAGAGGATGTGGTTTTTCTATAAAATGGAATATTACTCAGCCACAAAGAATGAAAAATTAGATTCATTCATAGGAAAATGAATACATATTGAGGATATACTCCTAAGTGAAATAAATAAGTCACACATGTGTAAATACTGAATAGTTTCTCTGGTGTAACTAAACTAATAGTACATAAGATCTTAATGAGATAACTGACATTGTGAAATGGGAAGAAAAGGGCTAAAGGTGTAGGGAAAGTGGGAAGGGTAGGGGAAAGGTAATAAGGGAAAGAAAAAATAGGAGAAAATGAAACAATTGAGATAAAATGTTTGTAAATGGGGAGGGGAGGAGGGTGTGAAGGGAGGGCAGGGACAAGGGGAAAAAATGAGAACCAAGACTTGTCATGTAAAGGTACAAGATCTCAATGATTAGTGTAACTGTACTGTATACCTAAAATGTATCAATAAACTCAATGAGGAAAAAAAAAACTACAACAAAAAAACCCCAAAATATGGGCAACTGAAATGAATAAACAGTTCTCAGAAAAAAAAGTAAAAATGAACAAGAAATGCATGAAAAAACTCAACATCTCTGATTATCATAGAAATGCAAATTAAAACAACATTGGGGTTCCATTTTACTCTGAAAAGAATGACTATCATTAAGGAATCAAATAATACATTCTAGCGTGGCTGCAGTGAAAAAGTCATCCTTCTGTATTGTTGGTACGAATATAAACTAGTAGAAACCACTATGGAAATCAGTATGGAGAGTCCTCAAAAAACTAAGACTAGAAATCCCATTTGACTGAGCTATTCACCTTCTAGGTTTCTTCCCAAGAGTTAAAGACATCATATTACTTTGATACACATATACCCATGTTTATAGCAGCACAACTCACAACAGTAAAATCCCAGAAGCAACATATATGTTTATGAGCACATCAGTGTAGAAAGAAAGTGTGGTTCATGGTATACAATGAATTACCACTCTACCATAAAAAAGGCTAAACTTGAGTCATTTGTAGGAAAATTGATGCATCTTGAAATCATAATACTAAGTGAAATAAATGAAACCTATACATTTAAATATGGCATAGTTTTTCTTATATATGAACCCCCAAATATAAATAAAGAACAAAAGAAATGATGAGAAGTAATAGGTAGATAGATCTTTTGCAAAAGGGAAGGGGCCCAAGCAATGTAAGAAGGGGAGAGGGTAGGAAAGGAAAAGGAATTGAAGAAAATTAAGATGTGTTATGCATGTATACCAACTCCCCATGAGGAATGTACTCAATATGTACTGCAAACATGTACTAAAAAAAAAATTGGAAAAAAATACTATGAAAATCAAAACCAGGGGATACTACTTAACATTGACAAAGATGGCTATAATTGTTTGAAATCCCAAAACAAATGTTAGCAAAGATGTGGAGGAATTGGAACCCTCATATATTGCTGTTAGAACTGCAAAATGGTGCAATGATTATGGAAAACGTTTTGACAGTTCCTCATAAAGGAGGGAATTACCATATAGCCCAGCAATTCTACTTCTAGAGAAATAAAAGCATATGTTCACACAAAATTTGTGCATGAATGTTGATTGGTAGCATTATTCAGAAAAGCAAAAATGTCTACCTCCCTGTTTCCCATCATCTCTATTTTGTTCTTTAAATTGTATAGTGATTATCAAATTCATCTCACTTAGCTGCAAAATCTTAATACAAAACTTAAGTTATCCCACCTCTCTTAACACGGCATTTCCAACAATGAGCACCTAGTGTAATGCAAAACATAAAATCAGAGAAAACATAAAGGACTTCAACATTAAGAATTTCCACATAGGGGAGAGGAAAGGATATTCTAGAAGGAGACAAAGATGTTAATATAAAGTTAAACAAGTGGTTGCTATATGGTTTGAATTTGCCTCAGCGATCAATTGCAGGGTTACTTCTGGGTTTCTTTATCTTTGGTCTACTCGTTTCCCTCCAACATGTAGCTTTTATTCATTGTTCTGAGCAATTGTGAGACTTAGATTCACTTCCTTTGCTATTGGTTGACTCTCAGCTCCCAGCCGTTGTAGCAAATTGAACTCAATACATAAAATAAAGGCAAATTTGTGATGCTTCCTAACATTTCCAGCTCAGCTGTCCTTTCCCAGTTCCCCTAATACTCCCCTGAACCCTACCACTAATACCTCTACATAACTTTTCATATTCACAGGATATGCAACATCTACTTAGAGTAGGGGACATAAAATCAGAAGAAGCTTCACAGAAGAGGCTGTTGCAACCAAATTTTGAGGAATTTCTACAAAGATGGAGGGAAAATACTTTAAAAAGAGGCAACAACATGAATTCATTTAGGCAAAAAAATAATTGAACACTCTATCTTCTCCCACCAATCAATAGTACAACAAAATTTTTGGAACACCTACTGCATGCTGTGATATGCTCCTAGATCATCACTCACCTGCTCAAATTCCTGCTTATCAAATCTTGTGTAACTTATCCATCTAGACTACAGGTGACAGCAGTGAGTTTCGGGGCCAGGGATTTAGCTCAGTGGTTCCACCACCTGCCTAACAAGCACAAGGTCCCAAGTTCAATCCCCGGTACAAAAAAAAAAAAAAGTGAGTTTCATGGACCACGTGCATGACTCATCTGAGTGGCTTATTTAAAATGCAGATGGAATATACCATCTTCCGCATGTATCTTTCTTATGTATAAGTCTCAAAGCCCTAGATAATCTTCATTTCCAAAGCTGCTAGGTTTGCCAGGTTTACTATTCATAATCAGATTTCTTAAGTGTATATATATATATTTTTATGTAATCACTTTAAGTGTATGATTGTGGCATTAATTATGTTTACCTTGTATAACTATTGCCACAATCCATTTCTAAAGTGGTTTCATGACCCAAAGTAGACACTATGCACCAATGAACAATTCTTCAGTTCTCTCTCCTCCTAAGCTCCTAACATCCTCTAATCTACTTTCTCGTTCTCTAAATTTTCTTATTTTAGATATCTCACATAAGTGGAAATCATAGGATATTTGCCATTTTGTGTCTGGTTTATTTCACTCAGCATAACCTCTTCAGGGTTCATTTATGTTGTAATATATATCAGAATGTCCTTCCATTTAGTGACTGAATAATATTCCATTACATGTACATGCCACACTTTTCTTATTCTTTCACCCACCAGTGGACATTGGGGCTGCTTCCACCTTTTGCTACTGTGAATAATGCTACCATAAATATTTGCATGGGAGTATCGGAGTTCCTGTCTTCAATTCTTTCTTTTTCTTTTTATTGAGTTTATTGGTACATTTTTAGGTATACAGTACAGTTGCATTCATCATTGGGATCTTGTACCTTTACATGACAGGTCTTGGTTCCCATTTTTTCCCCTTGGCCCTGCCCTCCCTTCACCCCCCTCCCCTCCCCATTTACTTCAATTCTTTGGGGAGGGTGGCTCAGATTGAATCCAGGCCTTCACACTAAACTACATCCACAGCCCTTTTTTATATTTCATATTGAGAGAGTCTCACTAAATTGCTTGAACCTCCTGCCTCAGCCTCCCAAAGTAATGAGATTACAGGATTGTGCTACCATAGCTAGCTGCTTGTTTTCCATTGGGGGCACATACATAGGACTGAAATTACTGAGTCAAATGATAATTTTATGTTAAACTGTTTGATGAACTGCCAAACTGTTTTCCACAAACAGCTGCACTATTTTACACTCCCACCAGCATTGTACAAGAGTTCTAATTTCTCCACATTCCCAACAACAATACAACAGATCATAGATAACATCTATAAAGAAAATATACCTTGATTTAAGTAGCTGGCCCTCTTTACTCTGGTTTATTTGACACTAAATGTTCTTTCCATAATTGTACACCTAAACTGCAGAAACTGAAATGAATCTCAAGCTACAGTGACAACTTATCTCATACTTACTGCTTTACCTGTTATTTCTCCCCCAGTAGTACAGGTACATCACCCTAGTTCTTCATGTGGAGGGAAGTGCTTTTAGGTAATACCCTATCAATGGTTAAGCAAATAACAGAATCATCACAGTTATGCTATTTTTTATACCGGGAATTGAACTCAGGTCCTTCCATTTGTGAGGCAAGTGGCGGCACCACTGAGCTAAATCCCTGGCCCGATTATAGTTACTCTTGTCTGAGTAGGTTGTGGAAGTACATTCCTTCATTTGTTGATTCCATGAACATACATTTTGCACCTTCATGCAATAGGTTGCTAAAAAAAAAAGACCTACAGTTAAGTGTAAACATAGCATGCATGTGCTCATATGTATATCTGGTATGTTTCTTTATATAGATGGAGAAATAGCTATTTTCTACAGCTGCAATTATTTGAGAAATATTTATTAATTCAGCAAATATTTATTTAGGGCCTTCTGTGTCTCAGCAGAATTCAGGACACTAGAATACCAAAGGGACCCTGTCACTCTAGGTCCCTGCTTTATGTAGTTTACATTCTAGTTTGGAAAGATACATAAGTATAGAAATAAGTAATTACAGATACTTAAAAAGTACTGTGAAAAATAAAAATAGGATGATATTGAAACGGAGGGGCCACCTTGAATTGATTGGTAAGGAGGGAATGGCTCCCTGAGGAGGTGATATTTGAGCCAAGAACTGAATGATAAAAATCTAGCACCTTGCAGATCCCAGGGAGAAATGAATGTTCTAGGCACAGAGAAAAGCTAGTACATGAGCCTGAAGGCAGGAAGGTGCATGACAGGTTTAGGAAATGAATTAGAAGGGTGGCTTGGCAATAGTGTGGAACCATGAAGAGAGTCATGTGAGAGTGGGCTGGAGGAAGGGAGGAAGGATTCAGATCATGGAGGCCCATTGGGACTGGGTCGGGGGATTGGCTTGCTTTCTTATTCTGAATAATGGTTCAAGGAAGATACTGAAAGGTCTTAAGCTTGGGAAATTTCTATTTTTAAAGATCTTCTTGGAACTTTTGGAGACAGACTGTAATAAGATGAGAATGGAAACAAGAAACAAGTAGACTTGTAAATGGACAACATGAAAGAGGGTAGTGGCTTGGATCTAGGTGTTGGGTAACAAAGTTAAGGTCAGTTGTGTATGTACTTTGGAGTTAAATTTACCAAATTTTGTGGATGGGGATCTTAGAAAAGAAAAGCAAGGAGTCAAGATTATTCCCAGGTATCTTAATTTGGGTCAATGGTGGAATTGTGTAGTAACTAGCAGAATACTTGAGAAGAGAGTTGGGGAAAGAATGTCAGGTACCAAGAATATAGTTTTAGATATGTAGATATGTAGAAGCTCAGATGCTTGTTAGAATTCTGAACTGAGGTGTCAAATAGCAGAAATATTTCTCTGCACTCCTGGATCATGTCAGGGTCAGAGACACTAGTATTTAACTGTTATGGCTTGTATCTAGGTTTCCCCTCAAAGTGTCGTGTGCTCATAGGTGGGTTTTTTTCAGAGGTGGCTGGATCTAGGGTGTTTGAATATGAATTAAGGGTATGTGATAACAAGTTAGTCTACTAATTGATTTAGCATAGTTCTGGGTATAGATAATGGGAAGGTCCACCCTGGATGTGGATGGCACCAACCAATAGGCTTGTAGTCTGAATTGAATATAAGGTGAAAAGAAGGAAGGTGGGCTTGTTGCTTGCTGCTTTATGCCTGCCCTGCCATGGGCTGTTTCTCCTCAGCCATTCCCCTCTGCCATGTCACCCTGGCTTGGAACCAGTTGACTGTGAACTGAAACCTCTAAAAACTGTAAACTGGAATAAAGCTCTCCTCCTTTAACTTATTGGCGTTAGGTTCTTTGTCTCAGCAACAAGAAAAGTAACTAAAACAGTAACAGATTGAGATTACATGACATTGTTAGAGAGAAAGCTACAGAGGACACAAGGAAGAGGTTTATGGACTGAGCACTGTGGTCACCAACATTTAGAAGTCAAGCAGAGGACAAGGACACAGCAAGAGACTGGGGAACCAATGAGGTAGACATTAACTCAAAAGGAAAGTACAGGGTCACCAAGCCGAAAGGAAAGGGAAACAAGTTTCAAGAAAATAATGATATTTTTGTTTGTTTGTTGAAACAGAATCACACTGTGTAGCCTAAGCTGCCCTCAAACTCGCTAGATTCCCCAGACTGGCTTCAAACTTGCTGTGATCCTTCTGCCTCAACATTCTTTAAGCTGCTTTTATAGGTGTGTGCCGCCATACTTGGATATAGGGAATGAACACTACTATTATTATTTTACAGGTAGGGAAACTGAGTGTTGAAACAGGCATGGAGAAACAATCCATGGGAGTATAAATAGTTCACCCAAGATCACATAGGTAGTCATGGAAGAGGAGAGAGTTAAATCTAAACAATCTGACTTCAAAATCCAACCACTACACAGTAGCTGTCAGGCTGTAGTGTTCTTTAGTCACAGGTAGAGCTTATTGACACACAGATCACTGGATTCCACTTCCAAAATTTCTAATTCAGTCATGGATAGGGGCCAAGATTTTGCATCTCTAACAAATGTTCTGGTGATATTGAAGCTGCAGGTCCAGAAAACACACAATGAGAACTACTTTTCTATCATACATTACCTCTCACATGGAAAGAAAGGCTTGGGATACTGGTGGCATTACTTATTCTTTCCATTGGGTTTTTAAAGATTCTACCTTAGTTTTCTGGGAAGGAATTATTCCACTTTACACAATTAAGAGAATAAAGCAACCATATTTCTGCCTAGTATAGGAGATCACAGTTAACTCTAGGGCATAAGAGTATGGTGGGACTGGGCTAAAGAGAATAAGCCTATCAAGTCTTTGTTTATCCCACATCTATGATGGCTCAAATGAGACACTCATAAACACATTCTAGTATTAAGAAGGCAAGAAAATTTGGCACAGAATACTATATGTTTAAGTCAAACAAGAATGCGAATGAGGGCCAGGGACTTAGCTCAGTGGTTCCACCACCTGCCTCGCAAGCACAAGGTCCCAAGTTTGATCCCTGGTACCCCCCCAAAAAAGAAGGGACTGAACCTTCAAACATCTCTGGCATGTAACCACATTCTCCCACCATTCTGCCCAGTCTTCTGTTTTAACTTTATAAAAGTTCCAGGTAGCAAAAGCATCTGAGATGTTGAGAAGCAAAAGACTAAAAAAAAAAAAAAAAAAAAAAAAAAAAAAAAGAATTCTACTTGGATACCCAATAAAACACATGTGTACTAAGCTGAATATGCTGTGAGATCTAAGGGCAGAGATAGAAAGAGCAATGAAATAATAACAGGTTAGAATTTAGTTAGCATTTATGGTAGGCACTGAAATGCATTCTCATTTAATCCTCACTACAGTCTATGAGCTAGATACTACTACTATTATTTCCATTTTACAGACAGACTGAGTAGCCCAGGATCACAGCTCTTAAGTAGTGAGCCCTTGATTCATAGGTCTATCTAATTCCAAAGCTATTGTTTTTAACCAGCATATTCTAGAATAATGTTCTTTCAAATTAGATGGAGAAATAATAACATTTCATGAAAAAGAACAAGTCAAGAGATATTTTGAACACCAAACCAGCACTCTAGAAAATAATCAAGAATATTGTAGGCAGGGATAATGAAGCAATCAAATCCAAAAATCAAGATGGAATAAATATATCAAGCACAGTGGATACATAAACAGGAAAAGAAAAAGTAGCCATTGGCAGAAAAAGAGTACAATAGGAATAAATCAATACTGTTCAGTAATAACTCACTCTTAACAGCCTCAACTCCCCAATTAAAAGATACAGATTAGCAGACGGTACCAAAAAACAGAATCTAACAGTCTGGTAAATTCAAGATACACACCTAATCTAAAAAGATATTCATAGACTAACAATCACAGGATGAAAACAATATTCCATGCATCTGGGCCCTGAAAAGAAGCAATTTTACTCTTAAATGAAGTAAACTTCAAGCTAAAACTGATCAGAGGAGTCAAAAACTATCACTATATGCTAATCAAGGGAATAATCCAACAAGATGAGATAACAAATACATGTGACAAATACTGGAACACCTAACTTCATAAAATGAATACTGCTGGATATGAAAGATCAAATAAACACTAAATCAATCATAGTGGGTAAATACAGTACCCCACTTCTGCAAAGAGACATATCAACTAAACAAAAAAATCAATAAAGAAATACCAGAACTGAATCACGCAACTGAATAAGTGGACTTACTAGATGCCTACAGTGTTGTACCTTATAACTTCAGTACTTGTCAAACCCTTCTACCCTTCTACCACAGAATTCTTCACAGAACTTTTTCCTTTCTCCAAAATAGACTACATACTAACTAACAAAGCCTGCTTAAATATACATAAAAGAATCAAAAAGTCTCATGTTTACTATCAGACCAGTGAAATGAAACTAGAACTCAAGAAATCACAGAAAATTTAGAAACACCGTGAAACTTATAAAACACACTCCTGAACATTGAATGGGTCATAAGAGAAATCAAGGAAGAAATTAAACTATTTCTGGAATAAAACAACAATCCCAGTACAACACACCAGAACCTGTGGTACACAATGAAAGCAGTCCTAAGAGAAAAGCTGTGAATAATGTTCACATTAGAAAAATAGAGCAAGCTCAAATAAATACCTAATAAAGTGCCTAAAGATAGAAAAACAATTCAAGCTCATACTGAACTTGACAAGGGAAATCATAAAGATCAGAGCCCAAACTAATAAAATTGAGACTAAAAAATATACAAAAAGATCAATAATTGAAGAGCTGGTTCTTTGAAGAATAAATAAAGCAGATAAATTCTGAGCCAAACTTTTCAGAAGCAAGAGAGAAAATACTCACATAAATTCAATTAGAAGTAAAAGAGGCAAAAATCACAATGCACACCAGCAAAATACAGTAGTTAGAAACTAGTGTAAAAAATTGTATTCTTAAAAATGGGCAGATTTCTAGACACATAGAAATTACAAAACTAAACAAAGAAGACATAAAAGTTTTGAACAACCCAATAATAAAGAAAGAAATTGATGTAGTAGTAAAAGTCCACCAAATAAGAAAAGCCCAGGACCTGATGAAATCACTGCTGAATTCTACAAAATCTTTTAGGGCATTATATCACCAATACTTCTGAAATCTTCAATTAAACCGAGAAGGAATGCTTCCAAACTCATTTCTGGAAGCCAGCATCACACTTTTCTCAAAACCACACAATCATACAAAAAAGAAAACTGGCAGGCACTCCTTTTAATGAATATAGATGTAAAGGTAAAAATGGAAACAAAGTATTTGTAAATAGGAAGGAGTGGAGGGGTGGAAGGGAGGGCATGGAATAGGTAAAAAAAAAATAAGAACCAAGATATATCACGTAAGGTACAAATTCCCAATGATGAATGTCATCATATTGTGCACCTAAAATGTACCAATAAAATTAATGAATAAAAAAGCATATGGACAAATAGAGCGCAACACATCATTTAAAGTACTAAACATCATGACCAAATAGGCTTCATACCAGGGTTCCAAGGATAGTTCAACATATACAAATCAATAAATGTAAATCACTACATCAATAGAAGCAAGGACAAAGAACAAGTGATTTTATCAATAAATACAGAAAAAGCTTTTGACAAAAATCTAACACCCATGAGTGATTTTCCTAAAAACTAAAAAAAAAAAAAAAAAAAAGATGCAGAAAGGCCTTACCTGAATCCGATAAAAACACTTATGACAAACCTCCTACCAAAACCATATTAAATGAAGGAAAGCTTTCCTTTTAAAATCAGAACAAGACAAGAGGATGCACACTATCCTCACTCAGGCTCAACATAGAATTCAAAACATTAATCAGGACAAGAGAAAGAAGAAAATCAGATACACAAAGGAAAGGAAGAATTTTAGTTATCATTATTTGCAGATGACACGATCCTTTGCTTAGAAGAACCCAAAAACATTTTTTTTCACTTTTTAATGGGCCATCTGTACTCCCTCTGCTGAGAAGTGTCTATTCATTTCAGTTCCACATTTTAAAAATTTGGTCTTTTATTTAGGGTGTCTAATTTTTTTGAGTTCTTTATATATTCTAGATGTATTCTTCTGTCCAAAGAATAGCAGGTATTTTTTTTTCCATTTTTCAGGATGTCTCTTCATTCTTCATTGCTTCTTTTGCTGTCAGAAGCCTTTCACTTTAATATGATTTAATTTATTGATTCTCTATATTTTTCTTATGCTCTAAGTGTTCTGTTCAGAAAGTCCTTAACTACACCTGTGTCTTCACGAGTTTTACCTATTTTATATTCCAGTGGATTCAGTGTTTCAGTCTTACCATTTAGATCTTTGATCCACTTTGATTTCAGTGTAGTATATGATGAGATATATAGTTCTAGACCAGTGATGGTAAACCTTTTAGAGCTTTACAAACAGCCTACTGCAGCACATGTGTTTTGCCACCACTGGTCTAGACTCAAAATCTTCTGTATGTGGATATCCAATTTTCCCAGCACCCCTTATTAAAGTGGTTATCTTTCCTCCAGTTTGTTTTTGCTCTTTTTTCAAAGATCAAATAGTTGGATGTGCTTGGGTTGTTGCAGTTTCTTCTATGCTGTTCCTTTGACCCATATGCCTGTTTTTATGCCAGCATCATACTGTCTTCTTTTATTTCACAGCATTGCTTTTGCTATTCTGTGTCTTTTCTGGTTCATTTAGGATTGTTTTCTCTAGATCTGTGAGAAATGCTGTTGGTATTTGGATTAGGATTGCTTTAAATATATGAATCAGTTTTGGAAGTATAACCATTTTGATTTCATTGGTTCTTTCTATCCAGGATCAGGGGATATCTTTCCACTTTCTGTTGTCCTCCTTGATTTAATTTTTTGGAGTAATGTAGTTTTCATTTTAGAGGTCTTTCATTTCCTTGGTTAGATTAATTCCTAAGTATTTAATTTTTCTTGATGCTATTGTGAATGATACTGTTTTCCTAATTTCTTTCTCAGTGAGTTCATTATTAGTGTATAGTGACACAATTGTTTTTGTGTATTTAATTTATGACCTACTACACTGCTGAATTTGGTTACTCATTCTAGGAATCTTTTGGTGGAACTTTTGGGTCTTGTAAGTAGAGGATCATGTCCTTTTCAAATAATGATACTTTGACTTCATCCTTTCCTACATGTGTCTCTTTTATTTATTTCTCTTCCCTGACGGCTAATAAAACATGAGGTCTAAGTTGAACAGCATTGGTGATAATGGACATCCTTGTCTTGTTCTTGACCTTTTTAGCTTTTCCCATTTAATATGATAGCAGTATGTTGGTCATAAGTGACATTTATTGGATTGATATGAGGCCCTTCTATAGCTATTTTCTTTACATTTTTTATTGTGAAAGTATGCTGGATTTTGTCACAGCCTTTCTCTGTTTGGATAGAGATAATCGTGTGATGTTTTTGTCCCTTCTTCTGTTTATATGATGCATTATATTTATTGATATGCAAATAACGAACCATCCTGGCATCCCTGGAATGAAGCCTATTTGGTCATGGTGCATGATCTCTTTGGTGATGTGCTACATTCTGTTTGCAAGAATCTTGTTGAGAATTTTTGCATCTATATTCATTAGGGAGATCAGCCTGTAGTTTTCTTTTTTGGTTGGATCCTTGTCTGGTTTGGGGATCAAAGTAATGCTAGTTTCCAAGCATGATTTTTGGGAATACTCCTTCCCTCTCAATTTCATTAAAGTAATTGAAGAGTGTTGGTGTTATATCCTCCCTGAAGTTCTTGTAGAATTCACCTGTGAATCCATCATATCCTGGGCTTTACTTTGCTGGTAGTTTTTCTAAATTATTGCTTAATTTCATTCCATGTTATTGGTTATTCAGAGTTTTGAAATTCTCTTGGTTCAGTTTGATAATTCATATATATCTAGGACAGTCTCCATTTTTTCAAGAGTTTCTCTAATTTTTTTGGCATATAGTTTTGTGAAGTAGTTTTTTAAATCTTCTGGATTTTAGTGGTATCTGTTGTGATTCACCTTGTTCATTTCTAATTGCATTGATTTATGTCTTTTCTCTCCTTTTTTGGTAAGATTGGCTAAGGATTTTTCTATGTTGTTTATTCTTTCAAAGAACCAGCTCTTGAACTTATTGGTACTTTATATTTTTTTTTTAGTGTGCATTTCACTGGCTTCTGCTCTGATTTTTATAATTTTTTTCCTTGTATAAGCTCTGAATTTGGATGGTTTTTGTTTTTTAAGGAGCTTGAACTGCACCATTAAGTCCTTTATTTGGACTTATTCTTTTTTTCTGATGTGGGCACTCATAGCTATACACTTCCATCTTAGTGCTGCTTTCATTGTGTCCTATAAATTCTGGTACACTGTACTGGCATTATTATTTAATTCTAGCAGCTGTCTAATGTATTTGTTAATTTTTTTCTGTGAGCCATTGATTACTCAGGATTGAATTGTTAAATTTCAATATGTTTGCATAATTTCCATGGTTCCTCTGGCCATTTATTTCTAGTTTCATTGCACTATAATCTGATAATATGCATAGTAAATTCTTTATTCTTTTGTATTTACTCAAGCATATAGAATGTGGTCTATTTTGGGGAAAATTTCATGTGTTACTGAAAGGAATGTTTATTCGGTTGATCCTGGTGGAACACTCTGCACAAATCAATTATGTCCATTTGTTCAAAGGTTTGGCTCAACTCTGATATTTCTTTGTTGATTTTTTACTTTAGTTGATCTATTTGTTTGTAATAGTGGGATATTAAGCCTGCAACTATAATTATATTGATAGTTTTTATCTTTTATGAACATTAGTGTTTGTTTTATGAAGTTAGGTGCATCATAATTTGGTGCATATATGTTTCTAATTGTTCTGTTTTTTCTGATGTGGAAAACATTAGAGAACTTTTCTTGGAATGAATAGTTGAGAGTTCTGTTAACCAATATATAGTGTCTGTCTTTGCTGCTTTTGATGAGCTTTGGTTTAAAGTCTAGTTTTCTCGAGATAGGATAGCTATTCTTGTTTGTTTTCAGGCTTCTGTTGCATAGAATATTGCTTTTAACTATTTGGCTTTTGGTCTGTGAATTGCTTTTTCGGTTAAATGTGTTGTACTACACAACATACTGCTGGATTTTGTTTCTTGATCTAATCTGCTACTGCATCTTTTTTGATTGGCTAATTTGAATCATTCACATTGATAATTAATACTGATAAATATTGCCTTATTCCTGTCAGTATATTATTTTTCTTTTGCTATTTTCCTTTCTACTTAATTCTTGCCCTACCTGGAGCATTCATTATACTGGACATTTTTGCATTGTTGGATCCCTTTTCTCTTTCTGGGATATTCTTGAGAATTTTTTGGAGTGTTGGCTTGGAGGTCATGAATTCCTTTAGGTGTTCTTTATCATGGACATATCTAAGATTTTGTCTTACTACAGAAAGAAAGGCAATCATGAAGAAATTCAGTAATATGTTGGCATGGCTGTGTTGAAGGAGCCCTTCTATATTGTTGGTGGAAATATAAGACAAAACAATCACTATGGAAATTCTCAAAGAACTAAAAGTAGAAATTCTATTTGACTCAGCTATTCTCCATCTACTCATCTTTCCAAAAGAGCTAAAGATATCATATTACAGTGATACATGCATACCCATGTTCATAGCAGCACAGTTCATAATAGCTAAATCCCAGAAGCAGCCTAAATGATCATCAATAGATGAACAAATAAAGTATGATATCTACAAATGATGGAATATTATTCAGCTATAAAGAAGAATAAATTCAAGACATTGCAGGAATTGGATACATCTGGAAAACAATGTTAAGTAAAATAAATTAGACACATAAGCTTAAATATTGTATGTTTTCTCTCACTTCAGTAATGCACAATACAAATAAAGAAAAAAATTAAAGATTGATAAAAGGGAAAAGGGATATAGATCTTTTGCAAATGGAAAGGGGTCCAAGAACTTGAGGGTGAGGAGGAGGGGAGGTAAAAGGGACATGAAAATGATTAAAATGTGTCATGCACATATACCAAATACCCAAAAATGAATGTAAAAAGTATATGTCATAAATATGAACTAAATAGCATTAATAAAAATAATAATAATGAAAATTGGGAAAGAGAATCTAGAGAAAGAGGGAGGGAGGTATGTGGGGAGAGGGACTAAAAATAAACAGTATACATTATGTATATGTGCCTTCTTACTAAAATGATTGTAAACTTCATCTATTGCAAACATATACTAATAAAATAAAATTAATGAGTGATAGAGCAAGAATGTGAACCTAAAAAAATTCATTTCTCTAGGATAAATGCCCAGGAATGTGTAGAATATTGATAGCATATTTAGTTTTAGTGTGTTTTTTTCTAATGAAGCAGAGAAATCATTTTCCAGGGTGGAAGTACCATTTTACATACTGTCTAACAATGGATGTGTGATTCATTTTCTCTACATCCTCACCAGCATTTGTTGGTGTTATTGATGTTACTTTAGTCATCTTGATAAGTATGTAGATATCAATCTTCTATTTTTAAGTGAAGCCACCTGGAGAGGAGAAACTGTTTTTGAAATTTGTTGAAGATCATTCTCTTATTGTTTGAATTTAATCTCTTTTGAACTAGTTTTGCCTGGAAAACCATTTTGAACTTTTGCAATAATAGATCTCCATTAATCTGGGAGCCAGTTGCCCTCAAACCACAAAACACTTACCTTCTCCTGTGCCTAAAGAAAAGCAGAGCTACCTAAGGAGATTCATATAAGGAAGCTGGCAGAGCCAAAGACACAAAGACTCTCTTGGACAATCTTTATAATAACTTTTACATTTTGTTCTATATTCTTCTTTGAAGGAGACAGGGGAACATAGCACTAGGCAGCAGAGGCAAAGACTAACCATGTGACACAATCCTAGATGAAGACAACACCCAGGGAGAGAAGAGAGCAACTAAGACACCATGAATATTGACATTAAGTATAACAGCCCACTTGAAATCCTGCCTTGTGTCCTAAATCCAACAGAGAACAGAGGGCCCAATCTACCAACAAAAGCAAGGACACATCTGGGTTGCTACAGTCTTTGAAGGATGAACAGAGGGAACTGTAGTCCAAAGAGGGCACCTGAAAGACCCAGAGACCCTAAAACTAGGCATAAAAATTCATGTATGGACAAAGCCCAAGACTACAGATTATGAAAAGAAACCACTCATTCAATAACACAGGAATTTTTTCCTTGAATCAAATCTTTTTTAAAATTTTGTATTATTTTTATTGTTCCTTCATCAGGTTTATATAGGGTATGTGGTTTTTCTCAAACTTTTTCACTCTTCTTTTAGTTTCTTTTTTGCCTATTATCTTTCTCCCCTCAAACTTTTTTCTGTTCCTTCTTTCTTCTTTTATTTCCTGTTTTTGCTATTTATCTTTCTTCTTTTTCTTCTTTGTTCTTTCCAGTGACTCTTCTCTATCACTATTAATTTAGTTTTATTCCTCAATAAGATCCTCTATCTTACTCTTCTGTCCTGTTTTTCATGTCCCATTCATTAATTTTTCAAAGTTTTTCTTTTATTCTCCAGTTTTCCACCCCTCCACCTGTACTAGTATAAATACTAAGCTTCATAAATTATAGTTAACTTTACACTGTTGCTGTAAAATATTGTGCTGTTGTTAGTACAGGAAAATTGTTCCACTTAGTAAATAGTTACTGTAGGTCAATATTTGAATTGTCATTGTTCATACTATAATTATGGATCTCTTTTCTATGGACAAAGATGGTACTTTACTGGTCATTAGGATTTGTCAATATTTAGTTTTTATTTAATAATATAATTGATGTTGATTTTATTACTATAGCAGATGTGTTACAGCTATTGTTATTAATTGGTTTTCTGGAGGTGATAATATCTAGATTGTCTTGGGTCATTATCAACACTGTGGTCCAATCCAGGAGAACTTGGTACTTGGCCAAATATGCTGCAACCTCCCATCTCAAGTAAATGGATATGGTTGGATCCTGGGACAAAGGCAAAGGCAATAGTTAGTCATGCATAGAGGAAACCACTTAAAAGTAGACATTAATTAAAGAAGTCTCCACAGTATAAACATAAGTTTCCACTACAATAAAACCACAAGCTACAAAACAAACAAATAAAAATAGAAACATGAGATGTCAAGCAAATAAAATAATTCCAAAACCTCCCAACTCCTCCAAAGCTGATCCATATGGCAAGGAAAAGGGGGAAACCAAAAGCCTCATACCTGAATTATTTTAAATGATATCAAGGACAATAATGAAAAAATTCAATAAGGCAATTGGAAATATCACAGAAGATATAAGTAACCAGATAATGGGAAGTTAAATAAAATCATCAGCAAATCTAAGGAACATGTAAATAAAAAGATAGAAGAGCTACACAACATGATGCAAAACATGCATGACCAGTGTAGAAAAGAATTGTAGTCAATAAAAGAACTCTAAATAGAAATTTCAGAGATTAAAAATTCTATTCAAAGTATGGGAAGCAGAAGTGAGGACAAGTCTCAGAACTACAAGATAGGGCTATTTTCAGTGAACAATCAATGAGTAATACTTTATTTTTCAAAATCTTATTGATTCTACTGGTACTATTTAAGTATACAGTACAGTTACATTCATCATTGGGATCTATTACCTTTACATGAAAGATTTTAGTTCTCATTTTTCCCCTTACCTCTTCCCTACCTTCACCCCCTCCCCCCTCCCCTATTTACAAAGACTTTGTTTCCATTTTTTCCTTTTCTCATATTTTTTCTTTTCCCTTATTTCCTTTAGCCTACCCTTCCCACTTCCAATGAGTAATACTTTAAAAATAACAAGAGAACATGAAAAACGTATCCAACAACTCCTAGACAATGAAAAAAATGCTAATCTAAGGTTTATTGGAATTAGTGAGAAAACAGAACATGGTACAAATGGCATAAAGTACCTGTTTACTGATATAATAGTGAAAACTTTACAAATAAGGTAAAATAATTAAATAGATAGATATAGATATAGATATAGATATAGATGATATAGATATATATACAAATGAGATATAGAACCCCAAATAGCCACACATTATTTTCAGGGTCAGTGGTGTGAAGGGATGCCCAGTCAGGCAAGGTTCCTAAAGAAAAGAACATGCATAGGAGTGATTGGTTACAATGCACGCCAGGCGGGTGAGTTTTACATCATCGCCCTGGCTTGGACTCAGAGCCCTCTCTCCTGTGCAGCCTCCTCTGGAGCCGCGCCATTTCCAGCAGGTGCTGAGTGATTGGCTCATACACTGTGGAAGGAGGGTAGCCGTGCGGGCACTGCTGAGCACTGCCCCCACCCACTATAAGATCCTCTGACTGAGCCACTACTAGGATGCACTCTGCAGAGGCATGGCGGGCTATAAAGGGTGGTGATTGATCCTATTATGTTCCTGATTGTATTGATAGGGATAAAGGATAGGGATTGATTTGATGAGTTGCTTTCTCAATTATGAAAATGAGAAAGTCTATAAGTCATTAGAGAATCAAAGGTCGGGATGCAAAGATATCAGGAAGATTTAATGACCCAGAGACTTAATCAAGGTTAACCCAACAGCAAAAATAAAAATGAGAAAACACTTAAGCAAGCCACAAAGACAGACTTCCAGTCCACCAATGGCAAACAGTAGGGTAAAGGAGGATGAAAAATCAGACAGTGAACCTTCAGGACACTCAGAACTCACAGCACACGAAGTAAAAAAACTGATCAATCAAGCTCTAGAAAAATTCAAAACAGAAATTATTTCCCAGATAACCATAGAGATGCTGAGCAAAAGGAAAGTCATGATTTGAGAATCCAGAACAGAAACTGACAGAAATAGATGAGCTTGGGATCATAATAGAAACCATGAAGACCCAGAAAAAGAAATGGAAACAATAAACACTCAACATAGGAAAGAAATGGAATCCATTAAACAGATTCAAACAGATATCCAGGAGATTAAAAACTCTATTGAAAGCATATGCAATATAATAAAAGATTGCGAGGGTAGAATCTCAGATATAGAAGATAGGGTAGCAGACAGTGGCCATGAAAAGAGAGGTCTTTTAAAAACAGTCAGGGAACATGCGAAATTGATCCAACAACTCCTAGATGATGCAAAGAAGAATAACATAAGACTGATAGGAATCCATGAAGCACCAGGAGAAAATGCAAATGACTTCAAAAAGCTGTTTGCAGAATTAATGACAGAAAACTTCCCAAACAGAGGGGAAGAATTAGACATAGAGATAAGCGAGGCATATAGGACACCAACTAGCCACAATCAAAAAAAATCTACACCTAGACGTATAATAATCAAGATCCCAGAAACCCAACAGCAGAACAAAATATTACAAGTGGTAAGAGAAAAGAAACAAATCACATGAAAAGGAAAGCCCATCAGAATCACAGCAGACTTTTCAACACAAACCCTCAGGTCAAGGAGAGCCTGGAGTGAGGTATTTCAAGTCTTAAAAGAAAACAACCTACAACCAAGACTGATGTATCCTGCAAAAGTGTCTTTCAAAATGGATGGAGAAATAAGATACTTCCATGACAAAGAACACTTGAGAAACTTCATGAATACTAAACCAGCACTACAAAGAATTTTAAACAATACCCTAGAAAAAGACAATGAAGATCACAACATCAGGAGGTCCATCAGAGCAAATCAAATAGCCAAGGCTAGAAACTAAAAAGATAGGACAAAAAATAAAGAGTGTCAAGAAAAGGAGAATAACATGACAATAATAAGTCAGTACATATCAGTTATAACTATCAATGTCAATGGCCTCAATTCACCAATCAAGAGAAATAGATTGGCAGAATGGATTAAGAAGCAAAATCCAACAATATGTTGTATATAAGAAACACACCTAGTGCAAAAAGAAGCCCATAGGCTGAAAGTGAAAGTATGGAAAACAATTCTCCACAGGACAGGAGCCCAGAAAAAAGCAGGCATAGCAATCTTATTCTCAGACAAAGCAAATTTCAAACCAAAACTGATTAAGAGAGACAAAGAAGGCCACTACATCCTTGTAAAGGGAACAATCCAAGAGGAAGAAATGACAATCATAAACATATACGCACCAAATATAAATGCCCCCCAACTATATAAAACAAATATTAAGTAACATGAAAAACCAAAAAACCACTAATACAATTGTAGTGGGGGATCTGAATACCCCACTATAAAAAATAGACAGATCATCTAGGCAAAAAATCAACAATGAAATACTAGAACTGAACCAAAGTTTTGAACACTTGGACTTATTAGACGTCTATAGAGTATTTCACCCCACAAAATCAGAATATACATTCTTTTCAGCTGCACATGGGGACATTCTCCAAGATAGATCACATACTAGCTCACAAAACAGGTTTGAATAAATGCAAAAGAATTGAAGTTATTCCCTGTATATTATCAGATCACAGTGCAATAAAGCTAGACATCAATAGCATAAGAAACCATAGGAACTTCACAAACACATGGAAATTGAACAACACTCTCCTGAACAATCAATGGATCACAGAGGAAATCAAAGAAGAAATTGCACAGTTTTTACAAATAAATGAAAAAGCCAATACAACATACAGGAATCTATGGGACACAGTGAAAGCAATTCTGCGTGGAAAATTCATTTCCTAATGCCCACATTAGGAAAATAGAGCAAGCTCAAATAAACAACCTAACAATGGCTCTTAGACTCCTAGAAAAACAAGAGCAAGAAAAACCCAAATCTCCAACAAGAGAGGAAATTACAAAGGTTAGAGCAGAAATCAATGCAATGGAAACTAAGAAAATGATAAAAAAAATAAATGAATCGAAGAGTTGGTTTTTCGAAAGACTAAATAAAATTGATAAACCCTTAGCAAACCTTATCAAAAACAAGGAAAGAAAAGGCTCAGATCCATGCAATTAGGAATGAAAAAGGCGAAGTCACAACAGATCCCACAGAAATCCAGAGGATCATCAATACATACTATGAGAACCTGTACTCTAGTAAAATGGAAAACACAGAAGAGATGTACAAATTTCTAGATACTTATGAATTACCAAAGTTGAATGAAGAAGATATAAACATTTTAAACACCCCAATCACAATCAGTGAAATTGAAAATGTAATTAAAACTTACCAACAAAGAAAAGCCCAGGTCCTAATGGATTCACTGCTGAATTTTACAAGACATTTAGAGAACATCTATTGCCATTAGTCTTCAGACTTTTCAATGAAATTGAAAGAGAAGCAATACTTCCAAATTCATTCCTGGAAGCAAATATCACTTTGATTCCCAAACCTGGGAAAGATGTAACAAAAAATCAGAACTACAGGCCAATCTCCTTAATGAATATAGATGCAAAAATCCTCAATAAGATACTAGCAAACAGAATACAGAGGATCATCAAGAAGACCATTCATCCCGACCAAGTCGGATTTATTCCAGGGATGCAAAGATGATTCAACAAACAAAAATCAATTAATGTAGTACAATATATTAACAAAGTCAAGGAAAAGAACCACATGATCCTCTTGATAGACGCAGAAAAAGCATTTGACAAGATTCAACACCCATTCATGATAAAAACTCTGCAAAAAATTAGAATAGGTGGTCTATGTCTCAACTTAATAAAGGCTATCTATTAAAAACCAACAGCCAACATCATATTAAATGGCCAAAAACTGAAAACCTTCACGTTAAAATCAGGAGCAAGACAAGGATGCCCACTATCACCACTCCTCTTCGATATAGTTCTGCAAACATTAGCCATAGCAAATAGACAAGAGAAAGAAATTAAAGCAATAAAGATAGGAAAGGAAGAAGTTAAGTGGTCATTATTTGCTGATGATATGATACTCTACATTGAACACCCAAAAAACTCCACCAAAATACTTCTCGACTTAATTGACACTTTTGGCAGAGTAGCTGGATATAAGGTCAACACCCAAAACTCAATAGCCTTATTGTGCACAAATAACAGACTCACTGAGAAAGAAATTAGGGAAACAATTCCTTTCACAATAGCACCCCAAAAAATGAAGTATCTGGGAATCAATCTAACAAAAAAAGCAAAAGACCTCTACAGCACTCTGAAAAAAGAGATAAAGGAGGATTTACCAAAGATGTCCCCTGCTCCTGGGTAGGAAGAATCAACATAGTGAAAATAGCCATACTACCAAAAAAGCTATACAGATTCAATGCAGTACCAATTGAAATCCCAATACTATACTTCACAGAACTAAAAAGAAGAATCCAAAACTTCATTTGGAACCATGAGAGACCTAGAATAGCAAAAGCCATACTAGGCAGCAGACACATGGCAGTGGGTATAACAATTCCCAATTTGAAACTATACTACAAAGCCACTATGATAAAAACAGCATTGTGCTGGCAAAGAAGCAGATCTGAGGATCAGTGGAACAGATTGGAAGACACAAAAACAACTCCAGATGCACTCAGCTACCTCATCTTTAACAAAGGAGCTGCCAGTCCCCACTGGAGGAAGGATAGCCTCCTTAATAAATGGTGTTGGAAAAACTGGTTCTCAACCTGCAAAAGATTAAAACTAGACCCTTATCTGTCACCATGCACTAAATTAAAATCCAAGTGGATTAAAGATCTAAACATAAAAACAAAAACACTAAACTTGCTGGAAGATAAGTTAGGCAATACTCTGGAAGACATTGGCATAGAAAAAGACTTTATGAACAAATCCTCAGTAGCACGGGAACTAGCAGAAAGAATCAACAACTGGGATCTCATCTTATTAAAACGCTTCTGCACTGGAAAATAAACCATCCACAGAACTAAGAGACAACCTACAATGTGGGAAAAACTTTTTACCAGCTGCTCCTCAGACAAAGGACTGTTATCTAGAATATATAAAGAACTCAAAACAGCCAGCCCCTCAAATATAAAGACCCAATTCTAAAGTGGGCATCTGAAATGAACCGACATTTCTCAGACAAAGAAATAAAAGCAGCAAGTAAATATATGAAAAAAATGTTCCACTTCACTGGTCATTCAAGAGATCCAGATGAAAAAAACAATGAGATTTCACCTCACCCCACAAAGAATGGCTACTATCAAGAGATCACATAATAACAAATGTTGGCGGGGTTGTGGGGAGAGAGTAACCCTTATCCATTGTTGGTGGGAGTGCAGAGTGATGCAACCACTATGGAAGTCAATATGGAGATACCTCGAAGAACTAGGATTAGAGGTTCCATTTGCCAGATGAAAAAAACAATGAGATTTCACCTCACCCCACAAAGAATGGCTACTATCAAGAGATCACATAATAACAAATGTTGGCGGGGTTGTGGGGAGAGAGTAACCCTTATCCATTGTTGGTGGGAGTGCAGAGTGATGCAACCACTATGGAAGTCAATATGGAGATACCTCGAAGAACTAGGATTAGAGGTTCCATTTGACCCAGGACCCAGC
>NW_022900951.1:83603422-83632894 GCF_012274545.1 Fukomys damarensis
AAGGGAAAAGGAAAAAAAATATGAGAAAATGTGAAAATGGAATTAAACTGTTTGAAGGGGGGAGGGGAGGGGAGGGTGAAGGGAGGGTGGGGACAAGGGGAAAAAATGAGAACCAAGACCTGGCATGTAAAGGTACAAGATCCCAGTAATTAATGTAACTGTACTGTCTACCTAGAATGTACCAATTAATTAAATTGAAAAAAAAAGAACATGCATGGAGCAGACATCAGAAAAAAGCAGGAGCATAGTAGTTTTTTTATCAGCTTACTGAGACATAGTAAGACAAAACATTCTGGGCAACGTTATGGATTGTATGGTGCATGCATGATTCTCTATGCTGATTCATTACTATTTAACAAAACCCCATCATGTGCCTCCACTAAATGATAGGTTTGTGTCCTCAAGTGCCCTCAGATGCCCAGGCTTGGACACATCTATCAGTGGTCCCCTACAGTCATGGTCAAAAATCTCAGAACTCCAACACAGGGCCACAATCTTAAAAGTGGTTAGTAAAAAGCAATTAATAACTTATTAAGGAAAACCTATTTATATTACAGCAGACTACTCAACACAAACCTTAAGGGCCAGGACAGTTTGGAATGAGATTTTGTAAGTACCAAAAGAAAAACAATTTCAAATCCAGGCTGACACATAGCCCTCAAAATTATTTTTCAAACTTGATGGATAAATATGATACTTTCATGATAAAGAGAACCTAAAAAATTTGTGACCACTAAATCAGCACTTTAAAAACTTCTTACGGATAATTCAGAAAGCAATAATGAAGTTAACAATAACAAAATGTATAATACACCAGATAGTCTGAGTAGTTAAGTAGAAGTGAAAGATAGGTAATCAAGAACAGGAAAATAAGGCAATGATAGGAATAAGTCAAAACATGTCAGTAATAACTGTTACTATAATGGTCTCAATTCCCCAATTAAAGAAACAAACTGGCAGAATGGATCAAGAAATTAAATCTAAAAGTACACTGTATACAAGAAACACAAAGAAACTCACAGACTAAAAATCAAAGGTTGGAAAACTACATCTAATGGAGGAATTCAAAAAGGCTGGAATAGCTATACTATATTCAGACAAAGTGAACTTCAAGACAAAACTTAGGAAAAGAGGCAAAGAAAGTCACTATGAATTGGTTAAGGGAACAATCTAAGAAGAACTGGCAACAATTATTAACATATATACACCAAATAATGGTGCGTCCAACTTCATAAAGCAAGTATTATTGTACATAAAGATCAGATATGAAGCCTAATACTCAATTTAATGAGGGTCCTCAATACTCCATTATGATATGTGCCTCAACTAGACAAAAAATCAGCAAAGAAATATCAGAGTTGAACAAGACCTTCAAACAAATGCATTTACTAGATATCTAGAGAGATTTCTATTCAAAAGAAGAGAATACACATTCTTTTCAGCAGTACATAGAATTCTCCAAACTAGACTACATTCTAGCCAATAAGTCAGCCTTAAGTAAATGTAAAAACATTGAAACTATACCATGAATTTTAGCAGACCATAGTGCAAATAAGTTAGAATTTAATGACAAATGAAAAAAAAATAGAAACTGTGGAAATGCATGGAAACTAAACAATACACTCTACTTAAAAATGGATTGCAGAAGAAATCAGGGAAGAAATAAGAGAGTTTCTAAACTAAATGATAATGACAACACAACATACCACTATTATGGTACACAATGAAAGCAGTCCCATGAGTGAAGTTTATAGCTGTAAATGCCCACATTGCAAAAATAGAGTGAGCTCAAATATAAAACCTAATGATGCAATATTATAGAAAAACAAGAACAATCCAGGCACAAAGTTAGGAAAAGATAAGAAATTATAAATGTCAGAGCAGAAATCAATGAAATTGAGACCAAGAAAATATTACAAAGAACCAATGAATCTAAGAGTTAGTTTTTTGAAAAGATAAACAAAATAGACAAACTCTTAGCCAACCTTACATAACAAAAAGGAGAGAAAATGTAAATAGGAAAGGGTGAAGAGGATGAAGGGAGGGCAAAGGTATGGGGAAAAAATAAGAACCAAGATATATCATGTAAAGGTACAAGATCCCAATGATAAATGTAACTGTATCATTTGCTTTAAATGTACAAATAAACTTAAAGGGGAAAAAGGAGAAAAGATACAAATCAATACAATTAAAAATGAAAAAGATGAAATTACAATGGACATTGCCAAAATTTAAAAAATTATTACCCACTACTTCACAGAACTGTACATCAATAAATTAGAGAAATTAGAAGATGTGGATAGATTCCTAAATGCATTGTGAATTGCCAAATTGAATGAAGAAGGAATAAAAACCCTGAATAATCCAATAACAAGAAATGGAATCAAAGCAGTAATAACCTACTAACTAAAAAAAGCACCAGTCTAGACAAGTTTACAGATAAATTCTGTAAAACCTTCTGGAAAGTTCTACCACTGATACTCCTTAAGCTTTTTAATGAAATTGAAAGGGAAGTCATTTCCAGAAGTTAGACTTACCATGATTCAAAAACCAGACAAGGATCCAACCAAAAATCATAACTGCAGCTCAATATCTTTATTGACTATAGATGCAAAATTCCTCAACAAATTCTGGCAAACAGAATATTGTAAATCATCAAAAAGGTCATATGTCATGACCAGCTCAGCTTCACACCAGGCATGCAAGAATGTTTCAACATATGCAAAACAATACATGAAATATATCATAAATAGAAGCAAGGACAAAAACCACATGAAGAACTCTATAGAAACAAATACCTTTGACAAATTTCAGCATCGTATCATGATAAAAACACTGAAGAAAATAGTTTTAAAAGACCTAATCTCATGGCACAGGGGCACAGGCCCCAGCCACAGCTCTGGACAGACTTGGGCACCAATGTCCTGCCTGAAAAACAGCTGCACAGGCATGCAGCCCCAAGCCAGAGGCCTGCCCAGATACTATTGTTAAGTGTGGGCAGGCCCCAGCCAGAAGCCCACCAGGACAACAGCCCAGTACAGGGATCCATAAGGCCATCATTTTGAGCTCAGGTATTAGCACAGTGGTTAGCAGCAGAGAGAAGGCCTCTCTGAGGCTTGTTGAGAATTGAAGCCCACTGGGAGAGCAATGAGTCACGTCAGTAAAGGTGCAACACACTGCATTGGTTGAAATGAGAAGACATCTAAACAAGTCTCAAGATCACACTTCCAGATCACCAAAGGCAACACCACGGGGAAATGAGATGGAACAGTCTGATACTAAACCACCTGGATTCACTGAACTGGCAATGAAAGAAGATCTGAAAAAAATAAAATCAGAATAATTTCTCAAGTAACAACAGAGATAGTGTCTATAGTGAAAGACATAGTTAATACCTCTAGAGCCAACACAGATTTAAAAAAAAAAATAGGATCTGAGGAACACAATCGAGTCCCACCATAGAAAATAAGTGGAATCTATAAAACAAATACAAGCATATCCAGGAGATTAAAAACTCTATGGAACATTTATGCAGCACAATGAGCCAATGTGAGGAAAGAATTTCAGATATAGAAGACAGGATTGTGATTAGTGATCAGGAAATGAAAAATTATTTAAAAATAGCAAAAGAGAAATCAGTCTAGCAGCTGCTAGATGATGCAAAAAACAGCATAAGACTGATCAGAGTCCACAAAGAAACAGGAGGTAATGCAAACAACATAAAAACTGTTCACAGAAATAATGGCAGAGAACTTCCCAAGCATATGAAAATACTTCAAAACACAGATAACAGGCATATAGGACACCAACTAACCAGGATCAAAATAAATTTACACCTAGGCATATAATAGTCAACACTCCACAAACCCAACAGAAGAACAAAATTCTACAAGCAGTTAGAGAAAAGAAATAATTCACATGCAAAGGAAAAACCATCAGAATCACAGCAGACATCTCAACACAAATACTCAGGTAAAGAAGAGCCTGGAGTGAAGTATTTCAACCCCTAATGGAAAACAGCCTCCAACCCAGATTTATGTACCCTGCAAAACTATCTTCCAAAACTGATGGAAAAATAAGATAATTTCATGACAAAGAACACCTTAGGAACTTCGTGAATATCAAACTAGCACTACAAAAAATTTTAAGCAATATCCTAGGAAAAGGCAATGAGGATCACAACCCCAAGAAAGCCCATAAGAATAAAACCATCAGGCACACCAAGAAATTAAATGCAAAGGGGAAGAATCCAACAACAGGAAAAGGTCATGACAAGGATAAGTCAATACATATGAGTTATAACCATCAAGGTCAATGGTCTTAATTCACCAATCAAAAGAATTAGAATGGCAGAATGGGTCAAGAAGCAAGATCCAACAATATGCTGCATACAAGGGAAAAATCCTAGAGGAAGAGATGACAATCATAAATATATATGCAGCAAAGAGTAGTGCATACAACTGTATGAAACAAATATTAACAGGCATGAAACTTCAAATAAGCACTAATACAATAGTAGTTGGGGACCTCAATACCACACTGTTGCAAATAGATACATCAATAAGAAAAAAAATCAACAAGGAAATACTAGAACTCAACCAAACTCTTGAACAAATGGACTTTACAGATGTTTACAGAGTGTCCCACCCCACAAAATAAAGTCAGAATACAAATTCATTTCAGCTGCACATGTGTTTTTCTCCAAAATAGACCACATACTTGCTCATAGAACATATTTAAGTAAGTGCAAAGAAACTGAAATTATCCCCTGTATATTATCCGATCATAGTGGGATGAAATTTGAGATCAGTAGAAAAAGAAACCACAAGAATTTCATAAACACATGGAAAGAGGGGTTAGGTAGAACTCTTGTAGACAGTGGCATAGGAAAAGATTTCATGAACAAAACCTCAGTGTCACATGAACTAGCACAAAGAATCAACAAGTGGGATTTCTTATTTAAAAGCTTCTGCACAGCAAAAGAAATCAGCAACAGTGTGAAGAGACAACCCACAATGCGGGCAAAAAAATTTTACCAGCTGTTCCTCAGACAAAGGTCTACTATCTAGAATATATAAAGAACTTTAAAAAACCAGGCCTCCCAAATTTAAAGAACCAATCCAAAAACAAGCATCTGAAATGAACAGACATTTCTCAAGCAAAGATGAAGAAATAGCAAATAAATATATGAAAAAATGTTCAACATCATGATCACTCAAGCGATGCAAATGAAAACAATGTGGAGATTCCACCTCACCCCAGAAAGAATGGCTGCTATCAAGAAATTAGCCAATGGCCCTGTGGCTTGGGAAGCTCTCTGGGCCTTCACCAGAGCAGACCAGTGAGGACTGCCCAGCATGCAGAAGTGCCCCCTAATGCTCTCGGGCCTCCTGGATCCACACTGCTGAGGCACAGGTGGTCATAAGGGCCATTATACCGAGCTCCAGAAAATAGAGCAGAAGTGAACAACTCAAATAAAGGCACATCAGTAAGTTGAAGGGATCACCACCTTCCATCAGAACTTGCACGATCTTCATGGGAAAGGCAGTGGGAACCTTCAGTAGAACCTTGCAGAGTTCAACCCTGCAGGAGGTCAGGGACCTCAACTTGGGCCTTGCAGCCAGAATTCAGCCTGACTCTAAGGGGTCTGTCATTGGCTAGCTGAGATAATTGACTTCATTCTGCACATTGCTGTCCACATTATCTGTTATGACAGCAGAGATATACCCTGAAAGAGGCTCTTCAAATTTTTTCCTTTCTTTTCCTCTTATTTTTAATTTTTATTTTAAAAATTTAGTTTTTTTCCTATTCTACAAATTCTTCCTTTTTTCTTTCTTCTTTTTCCCACTCAGTCTCTTGCTCCCCCACATTATTCTTCATCTCCCTTTTAGTTCCTCTTCCTGCCTTAATTTGCATTTCTTCTTTCTTTTTCTTTTCTTCTTTTTCCTTCACTGAACTGTCATAAATTTCAAAGGAAAGTGAGTACAATTTATAACTTCCCTGTTACTGTTAAGTTGTTCTATTCTTGTCTTTGTTCTTCCACTCTGTCTTTTCCTTTTGTCTTCAACAGTTTCCTAGAGATTGCATGCTCATCCCATGTCCTCTGGATTCACTTGAAACCTTCTTCTATTCTTTTACCTATCTATGCCTCTCCTCCCAACTCCTCCCAACTCCTTCTAAGTCCCCATCCTGAAGAATAAAGTTGCTATATCAAAGAGTTTATTCACTATAAACACACTTTGGGCTGGTACTCAATTATGATTTAATTCACATAGTTAAAGGTGATAGATTAATAAAAATAATGGTCAATTTCTAAGCTGTGCTTGATGCTATTGTGTTGTGCATTGTATCAATTGGGCTAAGGGTTGTGATTGATTTAATGAATTGCCCTTCCTGATATCATCAAAATGAGACCGTCTCTGAGTCATTAGAGACTGAAAACCTAAAGAGCAGCTATAGTAGGACGATCAAGGTACTAACCTAGGAATTAAACCAAGGACAGTACCAACAACAAAAATGAAAATGAGAGAACCTTAAGCAAGGCACAAATACAGGCTTCCAGTTCACCAATGACAAATTCTAGGGGAAACGAGGTGGAAAAATCTGACAATCAACCACCAGGACACCCTGAACTCATAGCATAGGAAGTAACAAAGCAGATTAATCAGGCTCTAGAAAAATTCAAAACAAAAATAATTGCCCAGATAACTACAGAGATGGTGAGCACAATGAAAGACATGATTAGAGACTCTAGAACAGAAACAGAAAAAACAAATTATGAGATGAGGACCATAATAGAAGCTATGAATGCCCAACATACGAAAGAAATGGAATCCATGAAACAGATTGAAACAGATATGCAAGAGATTAAAAACTCTATAGAAAGCATTCACAGCAGAATGAATTAATGTGAAGAAAGAATTTCAGATATAGAAGATAGCACTGCTGTCAGTGATCATGAAAAGAGAGATCTCTTAAAAACAGTAACGGGTCATGAGGAATTGATCCAACAACTTCTAGATGATTCAAAGAAGAATAATATAAGGCTGATAGGAATCCATGAAGTAGCAGAAGAAAGTACAAATGACTAGAAAAAAACTATTCACAGAATTAATGAAAGAAAACTTTCTAAACAGAGGGGAATAATTTGACGTACAGATAAATGAGGCATATAAGACTCAACTAGCCATGATAAAAAAAAAAATCTACCCCTAGACATATAATAATCAAGATCTGAAAAACCCAACAGAAGAACAACATACTGCAAACAGTTAGAAAAAAAGAAACAAATCACATGCAAAGGAAAGCCCATCATAATCACAGCAGACTTTTCAACACAAACTCTCAGGTCAAGGAGAGCCTAGAGTGATGTATTTCAAGCCCTAAAAAAAAAACAATCTCCAACCTAGACTGATGTATCCTGCAAAACTCTCTTGTAAAATGAATGGAGAAATAAGATACTTCCATGACAACACCTGAGAAACTTCATGAATACCAAACCAGCACACCAAATAATTCTAAACAACATCCTAGAAAAAGACAATGAAGGTCATGATACCATGAGGCCCAACAGAGCAAATCAATTAGGTGAGACAAGAAACTAAAGGGAGTGGGGGAAAAATTAAAAAGAGCCAACATCAGGACAATAACATGACAATTATAAGTCAATACATATCAGTTATAACTATCAACATTAATGGCCTCAACTCAGCAAACAGAAGAAATAGAGTGGCAGAATGGATTAAAAAGCAAAATCCAACAATATTCTGTATACAAGAAACATACTTAGTTCAAAAAGAAACTCATAGACTGAAAGTAAAAGGATGGAAAACAGTTCTCTGTGCAACAGGAGCCCAGAAAAAAGCAGGGGTAGCTATCTTATTCACAGACAAAGCAAATTTCAAACCAATACTAATTAAGAGAGACAAGGAAGACCACTATATCCTTGTAAAGAGAACAATACAAGAGGAAGAGATAAGAATCATAAATATATGCACCAAATATTGTGCCCCCAACTATATAAAACAAATACTAAAGGACATGAAAAACAAAATAGGCACTAATACAATTGTAGTGGGGACCTAAATACCCCACTATCAAAAATAGACAGATCTACTGTATAATTTACCTGGTGTGAATAAACTGTAATAGTACATAAGATCCTAATGAGATAACTGATACTGTGAAATGGGAAGAAGAGGGCTAAAGGTGTAGGGAAAGCGGGAAGGGTAGGGGAAAGGTAATAAGAGGGAAATGAAAAGATGGAAATAAAGTGTTTGTAAATGGGGAGGGAGGAGGGGGGTGAAGGGAGGGCCGGGACAAGGGGAAACATGAGAACCAAGACCTGTCATGTAAATGTACAAGATCCCAATAATGAATGTAACTGTGCTGTATACCTAAAATGTACCAATAAACTCAATTAAAAAAGGTAGACCATCTAGACAAATAATTAACAATGAAATACTAGAACTGAACCAAGCTTTTGAACAAATGGACTTCATAGAAACCTACAGAGTGTTCTATCCCACAAAATCAGAATACAGATTCTTTTCAGTTGCACATGGGTCATTCTACAAAGTAGACCACATTACTAGCTCATAGAAAATGTTTAAATAAATGCAAAGGAATTGAAGTTATTCCATGTATATTATCGGACCATAGTGCAATGAAGCTGGAGAGCAATAGCATAAAGAGCCATAAAAACTTCACAAACATATGGATACTGAATAGCACTCTCCTGAAGAATCAATGGGTCACAGAGGAAATTAAAGAAGAAATCAGTCAGTTTTTACAAATAAATGATAATGCCAATACAACATACAGGAATCTGTGGGACAAAGTGAAAGAAGTTTCTACGTGGAAAATTCATAGCAGTAAATGCCCACACTAGGAAAACGGAGCAAGCCCAATTAAACAACCAAATGATGAATCTCAAGCTCCTAGAAAAAGAAGAGCAAGAAAACCCAAAGCTCATACAATGGAGGAAATTATAAAGATCAGAGCAGAAATCGATACAATACAAACTAAGAGAATGATGCAAAGCATCAATGAATCGAACAGTTGGTTTTTGAAAAGAACAAACAAAATAGATAAACCCTTAGCCAAACTTGTCAAAAAAAAAGGAAAGAACAGGCTCAGATCCATACAATTAGGAATGAAGAAGGTGAAGTCACAACTGATCCAGCACAAATCCACAGGATCATCAATATCTACTTCAAGTACCTGTACTCCAATAAAATGGAAAACAGAAGAAATGGACAGATTTCTAGATACTTATGAATTACCAAAGTTGAATGAAGAAGGTATAAAAATTCTAAACATCCTAATTGCAATCAATGAAATTGAAAATGTAATTAAAATTTTATCAACAAAGAAAGGCCTGGGTCCTCTTGGCTTCACTGCTGAATTCTACAAGACATTTAGAGAACTACTGCCACTACTCTTTAAACTTTTCAATGAAATAGAAAGGGAAGCCATTCTTCCAAATATGTTCCTGGAAGCAAGTGTTGCTTTGATTCCAAAACCATGGAAAGGCCCAGCCAAAAAAGAGAACTACAGGCCAATCTCCCTAATGAACATAGATGCAAAAGTCCCCAATAAAATACTGGCAAACATAATATAGAGGGTCATCAAGAAGATCATACAGCCTGACCAAGTCGAATTTATTCCAGAGATGCAAAAATGATTCAACAAACAAAAATCAATTAATGTAGTACACTATATTAACAGAGTGAAGGACAAAAATCATATGATCATCTCAATAGATGCAGAAAAAGCATTTTACAAAATTCAACACATATTCATGATAAAAACCCTGCAGAAAATTGGAAGAGATAGTCTTTATCTTAACTTGATAAAGGCTAGCTATGAAAAACCAACAGCCAACATCAATTAAATGGCCCAAAACTGAAAAACTTCAGGCTAAAATCAGGGACAAGATAAGGATGTCCACTATCACCACTCCTACTCAATATAGTTTTGGAAGCATTAGACACAGCAATCAGACAAGAGAAAAAAATTAAAGCAATCAAGATAGGAAAGGAAGAAGTTAAACTGTCATTATTTGCTGATGATATAATACTCTACATTGATGACCCAAAAAACTCTGCCAAAAGACTTCTACACTTAATTGACACTTTCAGCAGTGTAGCTGGGTACAAGGTCAACACGCAAAACTCAATAGCCTTCTTGTACACAAATAGCAAACTCACTGAGAGAGAAATTAGGTAAACAATTCCTTTCATAATAGCAACCAAAAAAATGAAGTATCTATGAATCAATCTAACAGAGGAAGCAAAAGACCTCTACACTGAAAACTACAGAGCTCTGAAAAAAGATATAGAAGAGGATATAAGAAAAGGGAAAGATATCCCCTGCTCCTGGGTAGGAAGAATCAATATAGTGAAAATGGCCATACTTCCAAAACTGTTATCAGATTCAATGCAATCCTGATTGAAATTTCAACAGTATATTTCACAGAACTAGAGAAAATAACCCAAAACTTCATTTGGAACAAGAAGAGACCTAGAATAGCAAAGGCCATTATAGGCAACAGAGATCTGACAGGGGGTATCACAATTCCCAAATTGAAACTATACAGCAAAGCCACTGTGACAAAAACAGTAAAAAGACCCAAGGATCAGTGGAATAGATTGAAAGATACAGAAACAACACCAGATGTACTCAGCTACCTCATCTTTGACAAAGGAACCATCCTCAGTGGAGGAAAGAAAGCCCTTTAATAAATTGGGTTGGAAAAACTGGATTTCAACCTGCCAAAGATTAAAACTAGACCCTTATATTTCACCATGCACTGAACTAAAATCCAAGTGGATTAAAGATCGAAATATTAAAACAGAAACACTAAACTTTCTGGAAGATAAGTTAGGAAGAACTCTAAAAAACATTGGCATAAGAAGAGACTTTATGAACAAATCCTCAGTAGCATGGGAACTAGCACAAAGAATCAAAAACTGGGAACTCAAATTATTAAAAAGCTTCTGCAATGCAAAAGAAACCATCCACAGAGCTAAGAGATAGCCTACAATGGAAAAAAAAATGTTTACCAGCTGCTCCTCAGACAAAGGACTATTATCTAGAATATATAAAGAATTTTAAAAAACAGGCCCCCCAAATATAAAGACCTAATTAAAAAGTGGGCATCTGAAATGAACAGACATTTCTCAGACAAAGAAGTAAAAGCAGCAAATAAATACATGAAAAAATGTTCACCATCACTGGTCATCCAAGAGATGCAGATGAAAACAGTGTTGAGATTCCACCTCACCCCAGAAAGGATGGCTGCTATCAAGAAATCAACCTATAACAAATCTTTGTGGATAAAATGAGAACCCAGACCTGTCATGTAAAGGTGCAAGATCCAAATGATGAATGTAACTGTACTGTATACCTAAATTGTACCAATAAATTCAAAAAGAGAGAGAGAGAAAAAAAAACGTTCGTGGGGTTGTGGGGGGGAAAGAAACCCTTCTCCATTGTTCGTAGGAGTGCAGGCTGGTGCAACCACTGTGGAAATCAAGACGGCAATACCTCAAAAACTAGAATTAGAGGTCCCATTTGACCCAGCTATCCCTCTGCTGGGTATCTTTCCAAAAGAATTAAAGAAATCATACCACAGTGATATATGCTAACCCATTTTTATAGCAGCACAGTTTGTAATATCTAAAACTTGGAAACAGCCCAATTGCCCATCATTTGGAGACTGGATAAAGATGTGGTTTTTCTATAAGATGGAGTACTACTGAGCCATAAAGAATGAGAACCTAGAGTCATTTGTAGCTAAATGGATGCATATTGAGTCCATACTCTTAAGTGAAATAAATAGGACACATGTGTAAATACCGAATAGTTTCTCTGGTGTGAAAAACTAAAAGTGTAAATAAGACCCAAATTGTATAACTGACAATGTGAAATAGGATGAAAAAGGCTAAAGGTGTAGGGGAAGTGGGAAGGATAGGGGAAAGGAAATAAGGGAAAAGAAAAAATATGAGAAAAGGTAAAAATGGAAACAAAGTCTTTGTAAATGCAGGAGAGTGGAGGGGGTGAAGGGAGGACAGAGGTATGGGGGAAAATGAGAACCAAGATCTGTCTGTCATGTAAAGGTACAAGATCCCAATAATGAATGTGACTGTATTGTATACCTAAAAAGTACCAATAAACTAAATAATTTAAAAAAAGAAATCAACCAATAATAAATGCTAGAGGGGTTGTGGGGAAAAAGGGACCCTTCTCCACTGTTGGTGGGAGTGTAGACTAGTGCAACCACGTGGAAATCATTATGGAGATACCTCAAAGAACTAGAATTACAGGTTTCATTGGACCCAGCTGTCTCCCTGCTCTATATCTTCCCAAAAGAATTAAAAGAATCATACCACAGTGATATATGCGAGCCCATATTCATAGTGGCACAGATTGTTATAGCTAAAACATGGAAACAGCTTCATTACCCATCAACTGGAGACTGGATAAAGAAAATGTGCTGTGTGGGTTTTTTTAATATATAAAATAGACTACTACTCAGATACAAAGAAAGAGAAATTAGAGACATTTTAACTCACTGACATTTAGCACATTGAGGCCATACTCAAGTGAAATAAATAGCACACATATGTGTAAATACAGAATTGTTGCTCACCCTAGGTGTTGGTGGCACCAGCAAAAGGCTTGCAGCATGGATGGAATGCAGAGAGAATGGGAGGCTTGCTGCTTCCTGCCTACCATGTCATGAACTGTTTCTCCTATGTGATGTCCCTCTGCCATGTCATCATGTTTTGGAGGCAGCTGTCTGTAGACTGAAACCTCTACAAATTGTGAGATAAAATTAACCTTTCCTTCTTTAACATGTTGCTGTTGCATATTTTGTCCCAGAAATAAGAAAGTAACTGAGACAAAAAGAAAGTAGAGGAAAAGAAGTTGAATTGTCAATGTTTGCAAGTGTCATTATCCATTACATACAAGATTCCAAAACATCCACCTAAAGACTCTTAGAATTAATAAGAAAATTCACTAATATAGCAGGATATAGAAGCAACACACAAAAACACATAGTGCACCTATTCACTAACAAGGAAGCCACTGAGTAATTAGGGGAAGATATCATTCACAGTAACACTAAGAAAAATTAAATAAGTATGAATTAACCTAACTAAGAAAGTGAAGGACCCTACAATGAAAACTATAATATTCTATAAAAAATTAAGATCATATCAGAAAATGGAAAAATAACCCATTTCTGGATAGAATCAATATAGTCAAAATGGATATACTTCCAAAATTGATATGCAGATTTAACACAATGCCAATCAACATACCAATAGCATTCTTCACAGAAATAGAGAAAACAGTCCTAAAAATCATATGGAACCAGAAGATACCCAGAACAGCAAAAATAAACCTGGTTAAAAAGAGCAAGGCTAAAGCCATCATGATCCCAGGTGTGACTTTATATTGCAAAGCTACTTTGATAAAAGCAGCATAGGTTTTGACACAAAACCATAAATGAGGATCTGGGGATTTAGCTCAGTGTTTTTACCACCTGCCTTGCAAGTTCAAGGTCCCAAGTTCGATCCCTGGTACAAAAAACAAAAACAAAACGATACATGAAATTTAGTGGAACAGAATAGAGGATGTAGAAACAATCCCAAATACATTAAACCATTTGTTCTTTGTTAAAGGGGCCAAAACTACACACTGGAAGAAAGATAGCTTCCTTAAAAGAATGATGTTGGGAAAACTGATTATTCACATGCAGAGGATTGAATCTAGACCCATATCTCTCACCATATTCTAAACTAAAATAAAAATAGATCAAAGAATTTAAGGTTAAAAGAAAAACACTTAACTTTCTTGAAGATGAAATATATAAAATTCTTGAGGGGCAGGGATTTAGTGCAGTGACACAGTCTCCTGCCTTGCAAGTGAAAGGTCCTGAGTTCAATCTCTGGTACAAAAAAGAAATTCAAGAATTTTTATCAATTCAAGAATTGATAGGCATAGGCATGTTTCTGAACAGAACCCCTACATAGTTCTGAGAATCTATAAATGGGATCATATAAAATTTGAAAAGGTTATAAACAACCAAAGAAAGAAGGAGCAACATGATGAGACAGCCTTAAAAATGGGAAAAACTGATGCTAGCAATTCCTTAGACAGATGACTAGTATTTAAAATATATGAATAACTCAAAAGTATTAGAGCCCTCCAGAATAAAAGATTCAATCAAAGATAGGCAAGCAAAAATGAATAGACACTTCACAGAAGAAGTACAAATGGCTAATACATGAAGAAATACTCAACATCCCTGGCAATTAGACAAGTACAAATTAAAATTCTATCTTATCCCAGAAAGGATGACCATCATCAAGACATCAAATAAAAACAAATTCTGTAGAAATTTCAGGAAAAAGAGAAACCTACACTGTTTGGCAGGGGGTGTAAACTAGTACAACCACCATGGAAACCATTATAGAGTTTCCTCAAAAACCTAAAACTAGAAATTACATTTTACCAAGATATTCCTCTTCTAGGTATCTTTCCAAAAGAGTTTAGGGCATCTTATTGCAATGATACATACATAACCATGTTTGTAATAAGACAATTCGTAATAACTAAATCTTAGAAGTGGCCTATATGTCCAAGGTCAGATGAATGGATAAAGGAAACATGGTATTTATACATAGTGGAGTACTACATCACTATTAAAAAAATACAAATGAATTATTTGTAGGAAAATGGATGCACCTTGTTACCATAATTTTTTTGATTAATTAATTTTATTGGTACATTTAAGGTATACAATGTAATGACATTCATCATTGGAAATTTGCACTTTTACATAATCCATCTTGGTTCTTATTTTTTCCCCTTTCCCCTGCCCACTCTTCAACCCCTCCACCCCTCCCTAGCTACAAAGATTTTGTTTCCATTTTTTTTCTTTTTCTCATGTTATTTCCTTTCCCATCTTTCTTTTCTCCTACCACTCCCACTTCTCCTTCTGCTTTGCACCTTTTCTTCCTATTTTACATTATCTATTATGCCATTTAGTCCTTATTTACACTTTCAGTTTATCACACTAGAGAAACTATTCAGCATTTACACATATGCATCCAATTTATTTCACTTAATGGTACTGCCTAAATGTGCATGCATTTATCTATAAATGTCTCTAGTTTCTCATTCTTTATGGCTGAGTACTACTCCATTTTATTAAAAGTCCACATTTTCAGTATTGAGTCTGCTGTTGATGAGCAATTAGGCTGCTTTCAAGTTTTCGCTATCACAAATTGGGCTGCTATGAACATGGGTGCACATATATCGCTGTGGTATGATTCTTTTAATTCTTGTGGAAAGATACTCAGCAGGGGAATAGCTGGGTCAAATGGGACCTCTAATCCTAGTTTTTTGAGGTATCTTCATGTCAATTTCCACAGTGGTTGCACCAGCCTGAACTCCCACCAACAAAGGAGAAAGGTTTTTTCTCCCCAAAACCCTGCCAGCATTTCTTATTGGTTGATTTCTTGATAACATCCATTCTTTCTGGTGTGAGGTAGAATCTCAGTGTTGACCAGTGATGTTGAACATTTTTTCATATATTTATTTGCTATTTCTACTTCTTTTTCTGAGAAATGTCTGTTCACTTCAGATGCTCATTTTTGAATTGGGTCTTTAAATTTGGGAGGTCTGATTTTTTTAAGTTCTTCAAATATTCTAGATAATAGACCATTGTATTAGGAAGAACTGGTGAAATGTTTTTCCCACATTGTGCATTGTCTCTTCACACTACTGGTTGTTTCTCCTGCTGTGCAGAAGCTTTTTAATAAAAATAGATCTCACTTGTTGATTGTTTGTGCTAGTTCATGGGCAACTGAGGATTTGTTCATAAAATCTGTTCCTACATCAGTGCCTTAAAGAGTTCCACCTAACCTCTCCTCCAGCAAGTTTAGTTTTTGTTTTTATATTTAGATCTTTAGTCCATTTCAATTTTAGTTTAGTACATGATGAGAGATATAGGTCTAGTTTTAATCTTTGGAAAGTTGAAAGCCAGCTTTTCCAGTACAATTTATTTAAAAAGCTATCTTTCCTCCCATGAGGGTGTTTGGGTCCTTTGTCACAGATGAGGTGGCTCAGTGTGTCTGGAGTTGTTTCTGAATCTTCTAATCCATTCCACTGGTCCTAAGATCTGTTTCTTTGCCAGAACCATGCTGTTTTTTTCACAGAATCTTTGTAATATAGTTTCAAGTCTGGACTTGTGATACCTCCTACCTTGTCTTTATTGCCTAGAATATCTTTTGCTGTTCTAGGTCTCTTAGGGTTCCAGGTTAATTTTTTGATTGTTTTCTCTAGTTATGTGAAATATACTGTGGGCATTTCAGTCAGGATTGCATTGAATCTGCATAGCAGTCTTGGAAGTATGGCCATTTTCACTATGTTGATTCTTCCTACCCAGGAGCAAGGATGTCCTTCTATTTTCTGAAATCCTCTTCAATCATTTTTTCTGATTGTTACAGTTTTGAGTAGGGGTCTTTGATGACTTTCATGAGATGCATTCCTAGGTATTTCAAGTTTTTGGATGTTATTGTGAAAGAAATTATTTGTTCTATTTCTTTCTCTGTGAGTGTTTTACATGTACAGGAAAGCTATTGATTTTTGTGTGTTGACCTTGTATCCAGCTACTTTGCTGAATTTGGTTATGAAGTCTAGAAGACTTCTGGTGGAGTTCTTGGAGTCTTCTAAATACAGTATCATGTCATCTGCAAATAATGACAATTTTACCTCTTACTTTCCTGTCTTTATTCCTTTTTTCTTTCCCTTGCATAATTGCTGTGGGTAATGTTTCCAAAACTACATTGAACAAGAGTGGTGATAATGGATATCCTTGTCTTGTTCCTGATTTTAGTGTGAAGGATTTCAGTCTTTGCCCATTTAGTATGATATTGACTGGTGGTTTTTCATAGATGGCTTCTATCAGGTTGAGGTACACAATGACTATTCTAAATTTTGAAGAGATTTTATCATAAATATGTGTTGGATTGTGTCAAATGCTTTCTCTACATCTATTGAGATGATCATATGGCTCTATTAATATATTGTACTACATTTATTAATTTGTGTATGTTGAACCATCCCTGCATCCCTGGGATGAATCCCCACTTGGTCAGGGTGTATGATCTTCTTAATGATCTTCTGCATTTTATTTACAAGTATCTTATTAAAGATTTTTGCATCTATGTTCATTAGTGATATTGGCCTACAGTTCTCTTTTTCATTTGGGTCTTTCTTTCCTTTTAGGATTAAGGTGATGCTTGCTTCCAGGAAAGAATTCAGGAATATTGCTTCCCTTTCAATTTCATTAAAGAGTTTAAACAGTAGTGGCTGTAGTTCCCTTTGAAATGTTTTATAGAATTCAGCAGTGAAAACATAAGGTCCTGGACTTTTCTTAATTGATAAATTTTTAATTATGTTTTCAATTTCATTGATTGATACTGGGTCATTTAGAATTTTTAGGTCATCTTTGTTCAACTTTGGTAATTCATGCAAATCTAGGAATTTGTACATTTCTTCTGTATTTTCCCTCTTATTGGCATATAGATTTCAAGGTAGGTATTTGATGACCCTCTAGATTTCTGAAGGCTATGTTGCACTTTCACCCTTTCATTCCTAATTGCATGGATTTGGGCCTTTTCTTTTCTTTTTTTGATAAGGTTGGCTAAGAGTTTGTCAATTTTGTTTATTTTTCCAAAGAACCAACTCTTGGCTTCATTGATTTTTTTTGTATTGTTCTCTTAGTTGTATAAATTTCTGCCCTGATCTTTATAATTTTCTCCCTTGTATTAGATTTGAGTTTTTCCTCCTCTTCTTTTTCTAAATGCTTCAGATTCAGCATCAGGTTGTGTAATTGAGCTCTCTGTTTTCCTAATATGAATACTCACTGCTATGAATTTCCCTCATAATACTCCTTTCATTGTGTCCCATAGATTCTGATTGTTGTATTGTCATTGTCATTTAATTGTAGGAACTGTCTGATTTCTTCTTTAATTTCCTCTATGACTCATTGGTTATTCAGAAGTGTGTTGTTCAATTTCCATGTGTGTGACATTCTTGTGGTTTCTTTTGCTATTGATCTCCAATTTCATTTCACTGTGATCTGATAGTATACAAGGGATAACTTCAATTCCTTTGACTAAACATGTTCTACAAATGTGTATGTGGTCTCTTTTGGAGAATGATCCATGTACAGCTGAAAAGAATGTGTATTCTGATTTTGTGGGGTGGAACACTCTATAAACATTTCTTAAGTTCACTTGTTTAAGAGTTTGAATTGTAGTATTTCATTGTTTATTTTTTGTCTATTTGATCTATCTATTTGTGACACTGAGGTATTGAGGTCCCTCACTACTCTTGTATTAGTGTTTATATGATTTTTTTCAAGTCTGTTAGTATTTGTTATATATAGTTGGGAGCACTGTTATATGCACTTGTGTTTGGTGCATATACATTAATGATTGTCATCTCTTCCTCCTGGATTGTTCCCTTTACAAGGACACAGTGTGCTTCTGTGTCTCTCTTAATCAGTATTGGTTTGAAATCCATTTGATCTGCAAAAAGGATAGCTACTCCTTGCTTTTTGGGGGTGTTCCTGTGGCATGGAATATTGTTTTCCACCCTTTAACTTTCAGCTTGAGTTTCTTTTTTAAGTAAGTGTGTTTCTTGTATGCAGCATATTGTTGGATCTTGCTTTTTGACCCATTCTGCCAGCCTATTTCTTTTGATTGGTGAATTGAGACCATGAACATTGAGGGTTTTAACTGATATGTTTTGACTTATCCTTGTCATGACTTTTTCTTCTTTTTGGATTCTCCCCCCTTTGCATTTAATTTCTTGTCATGCCTGATGAATTCACTCTGCTGGGATTCCTGGGGTTGTAATCCTCATTGTCTTTTCCTAGGATTTTTTTTTTAAATTTTGGAGTGCTATTTTGATATTCATGAAGTTCCTTAGGTGTTCTTTGTCTTGGAAGTTTCTTATTTTTCAAATCAAATTATGGGATTTTTCTTTTGTTTTGTTGTTTTTTTTGTTTTGTTTTGTTTTGTTTTTTTGTACTGGGGATCAAACTCATGCCCTTGCACTTGCAAGGCATGTAGCAGAACCACTGAGCTAAATTCCCAGCCCTCTCAAATCAATTTTGAATGATAGTTTTGCAGGATACATCAATCTGAGTTGGAGGTTGTTTTCCTTTAAGGCTTGAAATACTTCACTCCAGGCTCTTCTTGTATTATTGTTTTCTGTTGAGAAGTCTGCTGTGATTCTGATGGGCTTTGCTTTTATGTGATTTGTTTCTTTGCTCTAATTGTGTATAGAATTTTCTTCTTCTGTTGGGTTTCTGGAATCTTAACTATTATATGTCTATGTATATATTTGTTTTATCATGGCTAGTTGCTGTCCCAAATGCCTCATCTATCTGTATGTCAAGTTCTTTCCCCCTATTTGGGAAGATTTCTGCCATTACTTCTGTGAACAGTTTATTTTTTTATGTTGTACATTGTTGGTGGAAATATAAACTAGTTAAAACCATTATGGAGGAAGAAAAGGGCTAAAGGTGTAGAGAAAGTGGGAAGGATAGGGGAAAGGTAATAAGGGAAAAACATGAGAAAATTAAAAAAATGGAAATAAAGTGTTTGTAAATGGGGAGGGGAGGAGGGGGTGAAGGGAGGGCAGGGACAAGGGGGAAAAATGAGAACCAAGACCACCTGTCATGTAAAGGTACAAGATCCCAATAGTGCATGTAAGTGTGCTGTATGCCTAGAATGTACCAATAAACTCAATAAAAGAAAAAAGCATTATGGAAATCAGTATGAAGATTTCTTAAAGAATTAAAATTAGAAATTCTGTTTGGCACAGCCATTCTTCCTCTACATATCTTCCCAAAAGTGCTAATGACATCATATTGCAGTAATACATGTATACCAATATTTATAGCAGCACAATTCATAGCAGCTAAATCCTGGAAGTAAGAACAGAGGAACAGATAAGAAAAGTTTTCTCTCTACAAAATAGAATACTACTCAGCTACAATGAATGATAAATTTGAGACATTTGTAGGAAAATTAATGTTAAGTGAAATAAATCAGACACAAATCTTAAATAGCAATCCTATCTTCTATATCTGAAATTTTATCCTCACAGTCATTCATCCTGCTGCAAATGCTTTCTATAGAGTTTTTAATCTCCTGGATATCTGTTTGAATCTGTTTCATGGATTCCATTTCTTTCCTATGTTGGGCATTCAAGGTTTCCATTTCTTTCCTATGCTGGGCATTCATGATTTCCATCATGGTCCTGAGCTCATCTATGTTTTTAATCTGTTTCTGTTCTAGAGTCTCAAACCATGTCTTTCATTCTTCTCACCATCTCTTTGGTTGTTTGGGAAATTATTTCTCTTTTGAATTTTTCTAGAACCTCATTTATGTTTTTTTACTTCCTGTGCTATTGGTTCAGGGTGGCCAGATGGTTGACTTTTCCACCTCATTTCCCCCAGAGTTTATCTTTGGTGGGGTGGAAGTCTGTGTTTGTGCCTTTTTAAAATGCCTTCTCATTTCTATTTATGTCATTGGCCCTGTCCTTTATTTAATTCCTGGGTTAATACAATCTTCCAGATATAGCTGGTCCTTAGGATTTGAGTCTATAATGTCCCTGAGACAATCTCATTTTCATTATACCAGGGAGGACAACTGATTAGGTCAATCACAACACCTTAGTACAAGTGATACAATCAGCAGCAAAATAGCATCAAGCACAGCTTAGAAAATGACAATTTGTGGTAGTTATTCATCTATTACCTTTAACTGTGTGAATTCAATCAAAATTGAGGTCCAGCCCAAAATACAATATGTTTATCATGAATAAACTCTTCAATATAGCAAATTTACCCTTCAGGATGGGGATTTAGAAGGAGTTGGAGAGAGAATGATAGATAGATAGATAAGATAGAGAAAGATTAGAAGTGAGGTCGGAGGACACAGGATGATCACACAAACTCTAGGGAGCTGTTGAAGAGAAGAGGAGAAGACAGAACAAAATATACACAATATAACATACTAAGAGCAGTAAGGAGGGTAGAGACTGTAATCATTTTCTTTTAAAACTAATGGCAATTGAGAGAAGGAAAAAGAAGAAAAAGAAAAGAGAAAATAAATTTGAATTAGGAGAGGAACAGGAACAACAAGGGAGAGTAATGCAGATCAAGGTAGGAAAGAGAGTGAGAGAGAAAGAAAAGAAGATAAGAAAAAGAAGATTAAAAAAGGAGAAAAATTGAGAAAAGAAAAAAATTTTAAATGATTGAAAATAAGAGAAAAGTATTACTTGAAAATAAAAAATATGAATAGAAATAGAGGGCCTCCTTCAGGATGTGCAGGTCTAAGGTAATTAGTCTCAGTGAGCCAGAAGCTGTTCCCTGAGGTTCAGGCTGATTTTTGGCTGCAAGGCCCAAGTTGGGATCTCTGACCTCCTGCTGGGTTGAACTCTGTGAGGTTCTACTGAAGGTTCCAGCTATCTTTCCCTTGAAGTTAGACCAGGTTCTGATTTGAGTACTGGTCCCTCTGACTTAGCAACTATGGTGGTGTGGTGTGCCTTTATTGCAGATTTTTTCACTTTTCCAGTGGGCTTCAGTTTTCATCTAGAAGGCTCAGAGAGGTCATCTTTCCCTTGCTCATGGGGAGGTGGGGCACAAACACCACTGTGTTGGGCTCCTCTTGTGCACTGGGTCCGCAGCACAGCTTTTAAAAGCTAAATCTTAGAAACAACCCAAATGCCCATCAGCCAATAAATAGCTAAAGAGGATGTGGGCATTTTATACAATGGAATATTACTCTGCCATAAAGAAGGATACTATAGTTAAATGGATTCACCTAGAGATCATATTCTTCTTTTGTTCATTAAGTTTATTGGTGCATTTTAGGCATACATTGTGTTCACATTCATCATTGGGATTTTGTACCTGCACATGATATATCTTTGCTCTTGTTTTTTCTCCATTCCCTGTCCCTCCCTTCCACCCCTCTACCCCTCCCTATTTACACAACTTTGTTTCTGTTTTTTCCTTCTTTTCTCATACTTCTTTCTTTCCCTTCTTTGCTTTCCCCCACACCCCTCCCAACTTCCCCTTCCCCTTTGGACTTTTTCTTCCTATTTGACATTATCTATTATACATTTTGGTCCTCATTTATACTTTCAGTTTCACATACCAGATAAACTATTTGGTATTTACACATGTGTGTTCTAGTTATTTCACTTAAGAATATGGCTTCAATGTACATCCATTTAGCTGTAATTTTCTCTAGTTTATCATTCTTTAGAAACCATATTTTTAATAATTAGTATCTGAACACAGAGAGGAGCTCTTTCTTTTGTCTTCTTATAGCCATTGCTTTTCTTTATTAAAAAATGAGGACACCCAAGAGTGGAGGGTGTGAGGAAAAGGTAGAGGAGATATAGGATCACCTTAAAAGTTTTCTCCACATGTATACATTCCATATCCTCTGCCCAACACACACACACACACACACACACACACACACACACACTTCCTACCAATATAATATCCGTGTCTCATCAGAGTCCAATAAGACACTCATATATCTAGAAACTTTTCTAGACTTCTCCCAAAAGCCAAACACTCACTCAGCTTCAAACAGTACCACAAAATCAGTTGGTCATTTGTTCATTTATTCATTCATTTATTGAGGCATATTACACACCAGCCACTATGAGGAATATAATGACAAAATACTTTTTTCTGTCATAAAGTTCAATCTATTGTGTGTATGGTGATAGCAGAATACCGGTGATGGCAGACAGAATTGCTATGACCAAGGATAAACACTATAGAAGGAATATGTGTGAACTGCTACCAGGAAATACTATAAGAATGAAATATATTCATGTAAAGGTCTCTAGTTATATTGTTTAATGTAGTGGTTCTCAAACTATGGTCCCTATCCCAGCAAAATAAGCTCACCTAAGAAAATTTTTAGAAAAGTCATTTATCAGGTCCCATGACAGACCTACTTCTTCACAAACTCTGGAAGTGAAAACAATAAATCTGTGATTTACAAATCCCCCAGGTATTTCTTATGCACACCAAGATTTAAGAACTACTGATTTAGAAGGGAAAACAAAGAAGTTGCCGAATGCAATATATAGCACTATAGCTTTTTTTCTTATGGTACTGGTGTGTGAATGCAGGGAGCACTGAGCTGCATCCCCAACCTTTTTCATTTTTTATTTTGAGACAAGGTCTTGTTCCATTGCCAAAGCTGGCCTCAAACTCACAATCTCCCGAGTTGCTGAGATTACAGGGGTGAACTACCACTCCCAACTGCGAGATAGTATTTGAATTAAAAACATTACACGTTTTCAGTACACACATAGATGTAGATATATATTTGCATATGCATGGATAAAATGTAAAAGGTAATATGCCAAGCTAATGACAAGATTGCCTCTAGAAAAGGTTTACAGAGCAAGGGGGTAGGGAAGTGCTCTTAAAACATGAAGAATATAAACACTAAATGCTCCTTGAGGAGATTCCCTTTAAATAAATCTGCCTTTGAAAATTGCACAGCTTTACACTTCATCCATCCCTATGGCTCTCTCCTGTCCAGGACATGGTTCGAATTCTTTTATTCTTGTCCTTGTAGGTGAAAAACAGCATCTTCAGAGAAACTATAGCCTGTTTTATGAAATAATAAGGTAAATCACTCACCTTTCCCCCAGTTCTCAAGCTCAACAAAAGTGCTAAACTGAGATCTTGAGTTGATGATTGAAAAGTCCCAGAAAGGAAATGCAATTGGATTTCTAATACTAAGAAACTGCTCTCAAACTTTGTGTGTGTGTGTATGTGTGTGTGTGTGTGTGTGTGTGTTTTGTTTTTTGGGGGGTACTTTTTTTGTTTGTTTGTTTGTTTGTTTTTTGGTATCAGGGATCAAACTCGGGTCCTTGCTCTTACAAGGCAGGAGGCTGGACCTCTAAGCTAAATCCCCAGCCCTCTTGTGTTTTAACATTAATGTTGATTTGAGTAGCATATTAGGATGGAAAAAAAGCATGAAGTAAAGATCATTATTGATTCATTCTGAGCCAGGCTCATTCAAATTCTAGCTGGAGAAACCCTAGAGAGCCATCCAAGTTCTTGTCTTCCAGCATCCAGTGACAAATCATTTTGAGAAAAAAAGCCATGCCATTTAGAAGGCCATGCCTGAATCCTATTGACCTACTCTCTTTTGCAGTCTGTTTTGGATCATTTTAGTTGATGAGACTGGTGGGAGGTAACAGAGGAAAATAACAATAGTAAGATTTACCCAGAGCTCCTAACGTGAGCATGGCCATTTAAAATTATAGAGATAAATAACTCTCTAAGCAGTTTTCTGGGGAGTTTGTTTCCAGTAAAGTGAATGTGAGGAAAAAAAATAGTCACAGTAACTTCTGACACAGCTTTCCAGACAAAAGGTTTCAAAATGAGGGGCCAAATTAAAAGCCCTATTGAATGGGTCAAATTGCCCTACATAATCAAAAGGGAGGGAGGAAACCAACAGGCTGGAGTGGTATCCCTATTAATGATCACTTTCTACCAGCCTTGATACTGAAGGGTTGTACTGATGCATCCCAGAAATTATTGTCTTGATGTACAGGAATGAGCAAGTGCTAAGGTTTTGCTTTTGAAAGGTCTGAGATGGTGTTATAGTCAGGGTTTGCAAAGGAATAGATTTAATACAGGACACATAATTTATATACTATAATTTATGATATTTTAAAATATATTTTATAATATAATTTATATAATATGATTTATATTTTTGTTTTGGGGTTTTTTTGTTTGTGCTTTTGGTATCGGGGATCAAACTCAGGTTGTTGAGCTTGGGAGGCAGGCGGCAGAACCATTGAGCTAAATCCCTGGCAGGGTTATTTTATAGTATTCTCCCAAAAAGTCAAATACAAAGAAATGCAAGAGAGAAATGCACTAGAGAGAAGCCAGCCAAGGGCCTGGATCCTACAGCAGTGTCCCACACAAGTCCAGCTGAAGGCCTAATGCCCAAGACAATGTCCTCCATGGGTCCAGCCAGAGGCCTAGAGGTCTTGGCAATATCTCATACAAGTCTATCGAGGATCTGCCTCGGGAAGGCCCAAAGACCTATGGTGGAAGCCAGAAAGCCTGTGCCAGTGGGTTGAAAGATTTGTACCACCAGGCTGAGATCTGCACTGGAGCCAGGAAGCAACTCTCAAGGTGAAGATCAGAGCTCCCCTCATCAGAACAGCAGCCATTTCCTGCAACAGCGAAGACCTGAGCTCCTCCTCCAATGTAAACAGCCAGGTTTGCATCAAGAAAACCATCCACGGCAATCTTCTCCAAGAAAATTAACAGCTAGTGATCTTCCCCTCCAGTTCTCCTTTTATGCTGTTGGCCAAAATCTTCAGATGGGTTTTTCACACCCAGAAACATGTTGATTCAGTTCAGCCTGGCGTTCCAAGTTCACCATTAGGTAACCAACAGATGAGGAATCAACACAGTATGCTGGGCAATCTGACTTTGAATCTAGGGCTGTTTAGGCTAAAAGAGCTTCTAGACCTTTTGATATAACAAGAAGTAGCAGTGGATTAATAGATAAAATAGAAAATACAAATGTTCTCCAAGAGAATTCTTTCATTTGAGTTCAGAATTTTACTCCATTTTAAGTATTACATAGTACCCTTGTTCACTGCTGAAGCATGTCAAAGCTTGTAGCTGAGCTCAGGAAAGTAATTATCACCCAAATGATTTGCCTTGACATGAAGATTCTGGGAAAATCCCACCTATTTGAGAGAATAAAGATTTTCAATGTGCTAAAAAGATTTCAAAAACATTTAATGGACACCTATTATGTGTATAGCATTACATTAAGTGCTATAATAAATACACGGAAATATATGTCAAAATATACTCTTAAGGAGGTTACACAATTAGGGAGGGACAGTGGAGGGATTGAGCTGGCATACACAAAGAGGTAACGCTAAAATGGTACTAGAGCAAATTACGATTTAATACCAAATTAGTGATACAAACAAAAAGTCAGGTCAATGATAGAGAATTCTTTGTTGATTAAACAAGTCAGAAAGGTTTGAAGAAAATGTAAGAAATTAAATATCGTCTGAATAACAAAGGTATCCTGGGCTCTTTGGGTGTGTGTTTGAGAGTCTTTCCTTGAAGTTAAATCATATGTAGTCTTTGGGTAGTTGATCTAAAACGAAATAATAAAGTAAAAGATTGTTTTTCCTGCCTTCACATCCTACCTCTGAATCTAGGCAGTGTGCTAATACTGCTCAGGATGCTGAGGAGAGAAGGATTACCACCCAAGTTTTCCTCTACTTAAGCCAATTTACCTGTCTTGTGTTAACTTTTTCTCAAGGCCTACCTTCTCCTCAGAAACCAATTAGAACTGAGGGAGTAATGGGGATGTAGCTCAGTGCAAAGACCCTGGGTTTAACTTCCAGTTCCACACATAAAGAAAAAAATATAAAGGTGGTAATGATCAATGGTGGCTTTATACAGCCAACAGTGCTGGACTACATTGCTTAATTTTCAAAACAAATTGTTGAGATAAGTTATATTCCTCCTACTTATTAGAGAAGGAAACTGAGTCTAGAGAGGTAAAATAAATTGGACTAGTTAAATAAATGCACTGGGATTTGAGACCAGGGTTTTCATATAACATTATGTCAATGACTTATCCAACCTGAACAACTCCATACACTTGAAGATTTATACTATTTTTTCCAAATTAATGATTAAAATATTGTCAGTAAAAGGGTACAAATCAAGAACTCCACAGGCCCATCCCTCCACACATACAAAAAAATCTTTGAATAAATGGGGAAAATATCTGAATAAACTTTATTGGAACTCTAGAAAAACTAATCAGAGGGGCATAGTAGCAACCAGGCCAGTATTTAATCAAGAAAAAAGTGGCCCAATCTTAGATGGGAAGCTTAGTGATATTTTTTCTCACTTACTGTCTATTAAACTAACTTAACTGAGACTTTTGTTGTCATCTACAACAAAGAATATGAACCTCTCAAAATCAGTTCAGAAAGTCACTAAGTGAACAAGAACAGGCCCGAGAAGAAAAAATAAACACTAAGAATGAGGGACAACATGATCCCCACAGTTAACACATCATAATATTAACAATGTCCAATGCTGAACAAAAAAATTACAAGGAGCAATGTGCATCCACTTAGCTATAAATGTCTCTAGTTTCTTGTTCTTTATGTCTGAGTAGTACTCCATTTTATATAAAAATCACATCTTTATAAATACTATATAGTTTTTCTCGTGAAATAAACAAAAGTTTAAATAAGGGTCAAAATGTATAATTGATATTGTGTATTAGGAAGAAAAGGTCTAAAGATGTTGGGCAAATGGGAAGGGTAGGGGAAAGGGAAAAAAGGAAAAAAAATATGAGAAAATGAAAATATGGAAACAAAGTCTTTGTTTTTTTTCTTTTTATTGAGTTTATTGGTACAATCTAGGTATACAATACAGTTAACATTCATTATTGGGATCCTGTACCTTTACATAATAGGTCTTGATTCTCATTTTTTCCCCTTGTCCCTGCCCTCCCTTCACTCTCTCCTCCCCTCCCCATTTACAAACACTTTATTTCCATTTTTTCAGTTTCTCATATTTTTTCCTCTCCCTTATTACCTCTCCCCCACCCTTCCCACTTTCCCTACACCTTTAGTCCTTTACTTCCTATTTCACATTATTAATTATCTCATTAGTATCCTGTGTACTATTACAGTTTTTCACACCAGAGAAACTATTCGGTATTTCAGTTAAAGAAATCTCTGTATGAACATTAAGTATTCATACATAAAATAGGGAATCCTAAAATAAAACTAAAAAGGACAGTAAAAGAGAAAAGGCAATGATGTAAGATTAAAATAATCCTTAATTCTGAAGATGAAAATGGCCCCTTAACATATTTAAATTGCTTGCTTTTGTAGTCTTATCTTATTCTTTTTTTCATTATTTAGAGAATACTTTATTAGTTTCTGTAATCAAACCCACATAGATATGACCTTACATATTTAGTACAGTGCATTACCTCTGTACAAATGGAAAAAAATAGAAATAAAAATAAAAAATTAACATTTCTAGACCAATATGGCTTTGTAAATAGGGAAGGGTGGAGGGGGTGAAGGGAGAGCAGGGGAATGGGGAAAAAATAAGAACCAAGATACATCATGTAAAGGTACAAGTTTCCAATGATGAATGTAACTGTATTGTATATCTAAAATGTACTGATAAAAAATATATTTTTAAAAAATTACAAGGAACAGAAAGAAACAAGCTATTAGGGCCTAAATAGGAACAAATAAATCAATAGAGAAACTATCTATATGTGTGCCTAAAAATTGGGCTTACTAGAAAAAGAACTTTAATCTACTCTCTTAAACATGCTCAAAGACATAAAAGAAGGATAAAAGACTGTTGACCAACAATTCTATGTCTGGCAAAACTACTCTTCAAAAATAAAGAGCAGGGGCTGGGGATTTGGCTCAGTGGTTCTGCTGCCTGCCTCGCAAGTACAAGGTCCTGAGTTCGACCCTTGGTACAGAAAGAAAGAAAGAAAGAAAGAAAGAAAGAAAGAAAGAAAGAAAGAAAGAAAGAAAAAGAAAGAGAGAGAAACAGCAAATTAAGATATTTCCAGATAAGTAAAATTTTAAAGAGTTCATCACTTGTGACTTGTCCTCCAAGAAATCCCCAATTAAGTCTTTCAATCTGAAATGGAAAGACACTAATCAATATCTAGAACTTATATGAGGTAATAAAATATTGATAATGACAATTAAATAAGTAAATATAAAAGAAATTTTATATTTTGTAATTTGTAATTATATTTTTGGTCAGGTATCTTTTTCCTATTTAAAAGACAACTACATAAAGAAATACATATAAATCAATGTTGATGAGCACAAAATGTATAAAGCAGTAACTTGTGACAATAAAAATATGAAGGAGGACAAAGCTAAATAGGAGGAAGGTTTTCATAAAGTTTTGAAATTAAGTTGGTTTACATTTGTCATCACTAAAGATGTTAACTATAACACTCAGGGAAAACATACTGAGATGATGTACTAATGAAAGTAAAAAATGAGTCAAATAAATAGAAGAGAAAATATCTAACATAGTGATTGAGGGTATAGCTGTCAGTGTTAAAGAGTTTGGCCAGCAAGCCCTAAATTCAATCCCTGGTACCAAAAAAAAAAAAAAGAAGAAGAAGAAGAAAGAAAGAAAAAAGAAAATACCTAACATAAAGAAAGCAAAGCAGAGGGCCAGGGATTTAGCTCAGCAGTTCGGTGGCCTGCCTTGCAAGAGCAAAGGACCTGAGTTCGATCCCCAGTACCACAAAAAAAAAAAAA
>NW_022900951.1:83634617-83675138 GCF_012274545.1 Fukomys damarensis
AAGAAGAAAGAAAGAAAAAAGAAAATACCTAACATAAAGAAAGCAAAGCAGAGGGCCAGGGATTTAGCTCAGCAGTTCGGTGGCCTGCCTTGCAAGAGCAAAGGACCTGAGTTCGATCCCCAGTACCACAAAAAAAAAAAAAAGAAAGAAAGAAAGCAGAAATGGAGGGATGGAGGAACCAAAATAATGTAAGATATGAAGAAAACAAATACTGAAAAAGCAGAGATGAGTTCTTTCTTAACAGTAATTACATTATGTGTAGATTAAACCATCCAAGTAAAAGACAGAGATTAACATAATGGTTTGAAAATACAACTATATATGTATACAAGAGATTCACCAGAGTTTCAAATGCACAAATAAATTGAAATACAAAGGATGGAAAAAAGTATTTCACAACAATAGATATCAAAAAAGAGTTGGTATGATGATACTAGACAAGACACACTTTAAAATAAAAATTGTAACCAAACACAAAGAATGAGATAGTATAATGATAAAAGGTCAACTCATTAATATATGATGATAAACATATATGAACCTAACAAAAAATCCCAAAAATATGAAGCAGAAAATAATAGAATGGAAAAGAAAAATAGACAACTCAACTGTCTGTAACTGGATACTGTAACAACCCATCATCAATAATGGATAGAATACATAGAAAAAGTATAAACAAGGAAACACAAAACACAACACTATAAACAGGCCAGGCCTAAATAATATGTAGAACTTTCCACACAACACTAGTAGAATTCACATAATTTTCAACCGCAAAATGCAACGTTCTCAGGACAGATTATATGGTCCTCCATGAAACACATATTTTAAACTAAAATTGTTTAAATCATAAAAGCATGGCTTGCAGACCACAATGTAATAAAATTGGAAATCAGTAACAGAAGAAGAAAATCTAGCAAATTCACAAATGTGAGAAGGTTAAACAACACATTTTGAACAATGGATCACAGAGGAAATCACAGAGAAATAAGAAAATACTTTGATATAAATGAAAATGAAATCAGCATTCAAAACTGATATACAGTAATCCAGTGCTCAGAGAGAAATTTATAGCTTTAAATATCTACTTTAAAAAATAAAGATCTTAAATCAATAAACTAACTTTCCAACTTAAGGAACTAGAAAAAGAAGAAAAAACCCAAAAGCAAGGACAAAAAAGAGATAAAAAGAATAAAATGGATAAAAATGAGATAGAGACTAGAAAAGCAACTGAGAGAATCAACTGAACAAAGAGTTGTTCATTGAAAGGATCAACAAAAATGGCAAATTGGACTGATCAAGACAGAGAAAAGACTCAAACCACTGAACTCAAGTATGAAAGTGAAGCCTGAGCTTATAGAAAAAATACTCTAATTTTAAAAGCTCTGAACTGGATGACTTTACTGGTAAATTCAGTACAATGTCTAAGTATTTAAAGCCAGTTCTTTTAAATTCTCTTTAAAATAGAAGAAGCTGGGCATGGTGGTGCACACCAGCATTCAGGAGGCTGAGGCAAGTGGATCACTGAGCCAGCCTAGGCTACATAGTAAGTTTGAGGCCAGCCTGAATTATATAGTGAGGACGGAAGGAAGGAAGGAAGGAAGGAAGGAAGGAAGGAAGGAAGGAAAAATTAAAGGGGAAAAAAATAATGCTTCCTAATCCATCCTAAGGCCAATTATTACGCTGATACTAAAGCCAGAGATGCCACACAAAAAAAGAAAACCACAGACAAATATTCATTATGAAAACATATTTAATAATTATCAACAGGCCAGGCATGGTGGCGCACACATATAATTGCAGCACTAGGGAGGCTGAGGCAGGAGGATTGTTGAGTTCAAGACCAGCCTGGACTACATAGTGAGTTCCAAGTCAATCTCAGCTACATAGTGAGACCCTGTCTCAAAAAAAGAAAAAATAGTAATTATCACCAAAATATTAGTAAACCAAATCTATCAGCATATCAGAAGAATTCTACCATCTGAACAAGTAAGTTTTATCCCAATAATACAAAGGTGGTTCAACATATATAAACCAAATAATATCACACACCATATTGAAAGAATTAAAGACAAAAATACACTATCATCTCAATTGATGCAGAAAAGCATTTGAGAAAATATAATATCCCTTTGTTTAAAAAATATTCAACAAACTAGATAATTTCTTCAACTTGATAAGGGGTGTCTATTATAACTTCAAAGAAAAAGTGACAACCGCAACATGGAAAAATAGGAAGTTCCAGCTTTTACTTCCCCCAATAAAAACACTGATTTAACCATGATACACAGAACAACACACTTTTATGAGAAGTTCATATCTAATTAAGAAGTTATGATATCCAGACAAGCACAAAACAATGAACAGTATATTAAAATGAGTGAGAAAACAATTTCACTTTATGTGCATCAGCCCCTCATTCAAAACAGAATTGTTCAACACTGAGAGATACCACTTCAGCCAAAGACTTCTCCTTCAGTGGAAAGAGAGAGCTGGAAAGGGGTTATGGGGACAGAGGGAGATGGAAGGGAGGAGAGGGGAAGGGAAGGCAAAAAGGATCAAAATGCAATTCATATATATCAATTCCCCACAATAAATATATTCATTATATATTACACATGTATACTAGTAAGTTTTTTTAAAAAGAAAAAGATTAGACCGGATGTTCAACATCCTCTTCTTTCAAGGTGCTACCTGAGACACTTTTTTCTGTTCTTCCTCACTCAGATTTCTGAGGGACCTATCACAGTTTCAATGCCTGAGACATATGAGAACAAAGAAAAGGAGCATGTGGTTTATTGCAGTTGGCATTGCTCTGTAACACTGTAAGAAGAAATACACCCGCTGTGATTTTTGTTATGATTTCGTCCCAATTTGGTCTTAAGGTCTCTCTGTTGACATTGGCTAGCAAAATGGCCACTGTCTAGGAGGTCCTTGACTATGAAGAAGTTAGGTTCAAATTTGTCAGTTAGGTGAACAAAATGAGGAACAGATGACTTAAATTATCAAAGTATCTGAACTCAGTGGAATGAGACTAGATATCAATAACAAAAGGAAAACTGGAAAATTCACAATCTTGTGGTAATTAACATACTCAAAGAACTAATTAGTAAAAGACAAAATCGAATGGCAAATCAGAAAATATCCCGAGATAAATGAAAATGAAATCCAGATTTTGCAAAACTTACAAAATGTCAAATGTAATAGCTTTTCATCAGAAAAATGAAATATCTGAAGCAACTAACTTCATAAACAAAATTGGATTATTTAACTCACAGTTTGGAAGGCTAAGAGTCCAAACAGCATAGCTACACCTCTAGCGAAGACCCATAACGGGTGGTAGGAGTGCATACCAGGGAAAGATCACAAGGCAGGGCAAGAAACAGAGAGGGAGGGGCTCAGCTCGCTGTGCTTCTTTGTAACAACTTCCTCACAGGAATTCAAGGCCAACAGAAGAAGAACTTCAATCCTCTTCACGGGAAGGGCTTCCAATGACCGAAGGACCTCCCACCAGGCCCTATCTCTTAAAAGTTCTACAGAACTTCTCAATAGTGCCACCTTGAGGATCAACCCTACAATCACACAGACCCTTGAGGGGGCACCCAAACCATAATCAAATCATTGCACAACTAAAGCAATTCTAAAAGGGAAGTTTATAGCAACAAATACCTATATTTATTTTTTCCATTAAGTTTATTGGTACATTTTAGGTATACAATACAGTTACATTCATCATTGGGATCTTGTACCTTTATATGATATATCTCGGTTCTTATTTTTCCCCATACCCCTGCTTCCTTCACCTCCTCCACCCTTCCCTATTTACAAAGACTTTGTTTCCATAACAAGTGCCTATATTTTAAAACAATAAATAATTCAAATTTATGCCTCAAGGAACTAAAAGAACTGAGAAGAAATAAAACTCAAAGCTAGCAGAAGGAAACAAATAATAAAGATTAGAGAAGAAATAAACAAAATCAAAACTGGAAAATATCAACAAAATTGAAAGTGTTTTAAAAAGAATAAACATTGACAAATTTTCAGCTAGACTAATAAAAAAGAAAACAAAGAAATAAAATAAGAAATCAAAAAAGAGAAGTTACAGTGCTGTATTTTACATTTAAAATTTAAAAGTGAAGGGCTCATGTTACATTTATTTAACACAAGAAAAGGTACATAAAGGAACTTTTGGAAATGATAGATGTGTTTATTATTTTGATTTCAATGATAGTTTTATGAGTGAATACATATGTTCAAACTTGTCAAATAGTGTAAATGTGCGTAGTTTTGCACATCAATTATAATTTAATAAAACTGTTTTTAAAAAATCAAAGTTAACATCATACTTGAAGATCGTCCAAATTAGGAAGAGGTAGTATGTCTATTGGCAGACTACATGATCTTACAAGCTGAAAATCCAAAAGCATCTATATATCAAAAACAAAAGAATTAGTTAACACATGAATTCAGCAGTCTCAGAACACAAAGTTAACATCCAAAAATAATTTTTTTATTTTAAAAAATTTCATAACAAAATAATAAGATAATAAAGATAGTTAATGTACTGTATATCATAATCTTAAAAGTAGTCATTCAGAGTACAAGACATAGATAAAAAGATTCTCTCCTGCACAGAAGAAACAAACCGCTAAAGCTGAAAAAAAAAAATTTGGGGTATCAGAGATCAAACTCAGGACCTTGCACTTGCAAGGCAGGGGTGATACCACTGAGCTAAATCCCCAGCCTTCAATATTTTCTTTTTTCTGTACTAAGAGAAACTAGTATTATAAATGAAATAAATTAATATATATGTTAAAATATTTTTGAAACAACACAATAAGTAATTTTGGAAATTATTTGAACTTCTTTCTACTTCCTATTTATCTATCTTCTATTTTGCTCTTTATTTATATACTAGAAATGAACACTTCAAAAAGCAAATGGAGAAAACAATCCCATTTAGAAAAGCATGAAAAAGAATAAAATAATTAGAAATAAACTAACAAGGACATGCACAACTTGTAAACTGAAACTTCAAATACTGTTTGAAAGAAATTATAGAATCCCTAAATAAGTAGAAAGACATCCTTTGGTCATGGATTGGAAGACTTTTTTGCTGTGGTTTGGATATGGTTTGAGTGTATTTGTCCAGAGTTCATGTACTCTGGGTTTGAGGCTTTTATCCTCAATATAGTGGCATTAAGAGGCAATGGTCACCTGGAGATATAGATCAGTGGTAAGCACTTACCTAGCATGTATGATGTCCTGGGTTCAATCTCTAGTACCAAAAATAAAAGAAAAAGAAATGGTAGAGACTGTAACAGATGGGGCCTAGTGACAGGTGATGAGTTCATTAGAGGTGCAATCCTCAGAGAAGATTAATGTAGTTCACATGAGACCAGGTCCATTTTTATTAAAGGAGTAATATTGACCCTGGAATTTCTCTGGCTTAGTCTTATCATGTAATCTCTTCTGCACATTTCTGCCACCAAGATGCCACCTTCCGTGAAGCCTGTATCAGAGGCTAAACAGATGGGGATGCTCAATCTTGAACTTTCAACCTCTGAAACTGTGAGTTAAATAAAATTATTTTCTTTATAAGGTTCCCAGCCTCAGATATTTTGTCATAGCAACAGAAAACAGGCTAACACATTTGTTAAGGTGCCCAACACCACCCAAATGTATCTAAAGATTTGATGCAATTCCTACAAAAATTCCAACTGCCTTTTGCAAACAGACAAAGTGGTCCTCAAATTCTCATTGAATTTCAAGAGACTCTGAAAAGACAAAATAATCTTGAAAATGAACAGAAAAATTGGAAAACTCACTCTTACATATTTCCAAACTTACTACATAGACATAGTGATGAAAACACTATGGTAATGGAACAAGGATAGCTACATAGATCACTGGAATAATATCAAAATTCCAGAAATAAACCCAAAACCTATACATCTACAGTAAGGTTATTTACAACAATGGTGCAAGACCCTTCAATGGGATTTTTTTTTTTGGCAGTACCAGGGATCAAACTCAGAATCTTGTACTTGCAAGGCACACATGATGCCACTAAGCTAAATCCCTGGCCCCAATGCCCTTTAATGGGGAAAGCAAAGTCCTTCAACAAACTATGTCAGAACAGGTGGGTATTCACATGCAAAAGAATTTGGGTGGACTCTTACCTCACATCATATTCATTAAGTCAGAGTTCTCCAAAGAAATGAAAACAATATGATGTATATGTGTATATATAGAAAGAGATTTATTATAAGAAGTTGATTCGCACAATTCTCAAGATCTGCAGTGCAAATCAGCAATCTGGAGATCCAGGAAAACTTATCATATAATAGTAGTCTGAATCCAAAGTTCTGAGAAGCAGGAAAAGCAAATAAGGTAGTTCTATTACAAAGGTTGACAAGCTCAAAACCCAGGGAAAAGTTAATGCTTTAGTTTGAGTTTAAAGGCAAGGAAAAGCTGCTCAGTTCAAAGGAAGCCAGGCAAGAAGTCTCCAGGAAAGGTTAGTCTTTTTTTTTTTCCAGTCAGGCCTTGAACTGATTAGGTGAGATCCAATCACATTTTATTCAATCTATTGATTTAAGTGGGACTCTCATCCAAAAAACACCTTCACATAATCCCTAGAACTGTGTTCTACCAAATATCTGGGCATCCTGTCACCCAGTCAAATTGACTTATAAGATAAACCATCAAACCATATAAAAATTGAAATTTAGATGGATCATGAACCTAAATAGAAGAACTAAAACTATAAAATTCTTAGAAGAAAACATAAGTGTAAATATTTATGACCTTGGATTTCAAAGCTACAAGCAACAAAATGAAAGGTGGAATAATGGGATTTCATCAAAATTAAAACCTTTCATCATAAAACATGACGAAGCTGGGTATAGTAGCACACATTTGTAATCCCAGGACTCTGGGAGGCTGAGACAAGAGGATCACAAATTCAAATCCATCCTGTACAACTTAGCCACTTAGCAAGATCCCATCTGAAAACAAAAATTTTTAAAGGGTTGAGGGTAAATTCAAAGACTCTAGGTTCATTTCTGAGTACCACAAAAACCAACAAAAAATTATCGAGAAAATAAAAGACAACCCATATTTTTTTAAATTTGCAAATCATATATTTAATACAGGTCTAGTATCTAGAATATATAAAATGACACTTTCAATTATAAAAGGCAACCCAATTAGAAAATGGGCAAAGGATTTGAGTAGACATTAGAAGATATTCTAATGGCCAATAAACACATGACATCATTAGTCATTAAGGGACTACAAATCAAAAGCACAATAAGATACTATGTCCTGCCCACTAGGATAGGTATAGTTTAAAAAATGAAATTAACAATTGTCTTTGAGGATGTGGAGAAATTGGAACTCAGTGTGAGGGGTAGGGGAAAGGAAAGAAGGGAAAGGAAAAAATATGAGAAAAGGAAAAAATGGAAACAAAATCTTTTTAAACAGGGAGGGTTAGGGGAATGGAGAAAAAATGAGAACCGAGACACATCATGTAAAGGTACAAGCTCCCAATGATGAATCTAACTGTATTATATACCTAAAATGTACCAATAAACTCAATGGGAAAAAAAAAGAAAATGGTATGGTAACTATAAAACAGGTGAAATATTCCTCAAATAGTTAACCACAGTATTACCATATGACTCAGAAATTCCACTCTTAAGTATATATCCCCCAAAATGAAAACGTGTCCACACCAAAATCTGTCCATAAATATTCATAAAAGCATTATTTTAATAGCCCAAAGTAGAAACAATCCAAATATTCATCAGTTAATGAATGAACAGAATAACCATACCATGGAATACTATTCAGCTAGAAAAGGAATGATGTACTCATATATGCTACAACATTGATGAACCTTGAAATCATTAGGCAAAGTGAAAGAAGCCAGATACAAAAAGCCGCACATAGTGTTTCCATTTATAGTATATAAAATGTCCAGAAGAGGTAAGTCCACAGAGAGTGATAGAGCATTGAAAGTTCCCAGAAGTTGAATGAAGGGGAAAAAAGGAATGACTACTTAATTATATGGGTTTTTGTGGAGGAGGTGATCAAAATATTTTGGAATTAGATAGTAGTTGTGGTGGTATAATGTTGTAAATGCACTCAAAGACACTGAGTTACACACTTTAGCATGGGTAAAGTGGAGAATTTTGTGGTATGTGAATTTCATATCAATGAATTTACAGAGTCAGATCATTCTTACAATATAGTCAAGATAAGTAGACCTTTGGGAAAAAGGAAATATTACAAGATATGGAGAAGGTGTACCATCAGTCCCAAGGTAGGTTGATAATCTAGGACAGGGGTTGGCAACATACAGCCTTCAGGCAAAATCTGTCCAATCGCCCATTTTTTTGTTATTGTTGCTTTGTTTTGCTTTTGTGATACTTGGTATTGAACCCAAGGCCTCATACTGAGTTACATCACCAGGCCCTTTTAAATATTTTGAAACAGGGTCTCGCTAAGTTACTAAGTTACCCAAACTGGACTTGAACTCATGGTCCTCCTGCCTCAGCCTCCCAGAGTGCTGGATCAGTGCCCCATTTTATAAGGTCTATGAGCTAAGAATCATTTTTATACTTTAAAAGTGGTTGAAAGCAAAAATAACAAATAAAATTATGTGCCAGAGGCCTTTGGAGGACAACAAAGCCTAAATTCTTTACTATCTGGCCCTTTACTGAAAAAGATTGTTGACGCTTACCCATGAAGGTGAGGAACAGTAAGCCCTTACATTTAGAGAACACTTCAGTTTACAAGGCACATCCATTTTTCTTTCAGCTGATTTTCAAAACAACCTTGTGAGGTAGATGAGGTATTATTCCTCTAGATAGAGGCAGGAAACAGATTTGGAGATGTTAAACCATGTATAGCCTACCCATGCACATCCTACTCAGATGATCTGAATGCTATTCAGTGTTTTAGCCCTCACTGCCTGCCAGAACACGTTAGAAGAAGCCCCTAAAATCTCTGTGAAAATGCAATGATTTAGACTTAACAGATCAACCCAAGGTTGAGAAAAAGGCCAAGAGAGCTTTGGCTAACTGTTGTTGGGATTTCTCTTTCAGCTTTATATCTCCTCTGGCAATAGTCATATATTTTTCTAAATGAAATGTCACCCATATTGAACTCAAGAACTGCCAGGCCAAAATCTTTCAGGTGCCATAGAGTTGGACAGTTAGCTAAATTTCAAGCACCTCAGGTCAAACAATATAATAAAAATTGACTCGTTTGTGACACGTCCCTAAGAGCTGTGACATTCACTCCTTTCTCTAATATCCTGCACCCAACCTGTAGCTCCGGCTGTCTTCCAGACAGCTTATCATCCACTTGCTATTCAGTCTTTCCAATAATTTACCAAGTGTCATGTTCCCTGGCTTGAAGGAACTCTGCTGTATGTGTATTGGGGGGAGGGGGGAACTTGCAATTGATGTGGGCCATTGCTTAATAGCCCTCTATCCTGGCCTTGCACAAGTAAGAAAAGGCCAGGCCAAGCAGCAGCTTCAAAGATGGGCTTCTCACCTCAAAGCCACTGTTCTCTCCTTCATCCCAATGTATGCCTGGATTAGTACAATTTCATGCACTGCTCTCCCCAATCTGTAATCTTCTCCAGTCAGTTTTGGATGAAGGTCTCATACGGAAGGGATGGAGACTGTGTGCACTGTTGGTTCAGGTACTCAAGGGCTATAAAATAAATGGCTGCTTCTCTACTGGAGTCACTGCAATAGAATAGCGGGGGATTTATAATTATAGCCTTCCATACAATTTAGTTAATTAGTAACCCTTCCCACACACTGCCATGAGGTTCCTCTCACTATGTAGGCCATTTTACCCACTGCATGCAGCTTCTACATTCAACTCTCTTCCTGCCCTCTTCTTGGGGCTCCTTTTCACTCAGGGACCATAACCTCTTCCTACATGCTCACTTTTTAAATTTCAGGTCTTTCTTTTCTTTAAAGCCCCCAGATAGATGCCAGATTACTGGTTAGGGTCCTTGTGTTTTGAATTTAATCTACGTGGCCAAATTCTCCTGATTTTAAGAACCTACTTCAGTCCTCCCACCTAACATTTCAATCACATCTATGGCCTCAATGCTAGCTTAGTTTTGTGCACCTGTTAGAGAAAACAAATTTAAACCCTTTTCTCGCTTTTACTACTAAGCCCTGATTCCTCTTGCCTGTAGCACTCGGGACTCCAAGCATTTGGGGACAAACAATATTAATAGCTCCATTTCCACCTAGGTGGCCAAAATACTGTGGACTTTCTGTTTTCTTTTTTACATGTAAAGACCTTGTCTTATCAGTATCACTAGCACATCCAGCAGTCCATTACTTTAGGCTCTAGGTGGTTTTCAGATCCATCTGAACCTCCTTGTTGTCTTCTAACTCTCCCTTCTCTCTCTGGACTCAAGTTTCCATGTTTACTGTTTGAAAGCTATGACTCCTCAATCTGCCTTCCTCTCCCAGTGCTCCTGCCTTTGGATTGAATTGGCTCCTTTGTCTCACCTTCTCAAATTTCCCCCTACTTGGTGATTGCTCAGTCTTCAACCAAAAACAGACTTCTTGGTTTGCTTTAAGCAAAAAGTATCACTCCTAGTTAGAAGTGGTGGGGCACACCTGTAATCCCAGCACTAAGGAGGCCCAGGCAGGGAATTGCTGTGAGATTGAGCCCCGCCCAGGTTAAATAGTGAGTTCAAGGACAGCCTGAACTACATAGTGATACCTATCTCAAAAAAGAGTATCACTTTTAACAGTATTCCTGTGGGATTACATTTCCATGTCTTGTCTAAGCTTTACTTAAAAGAAATTCCATGTACAGGACCTCATAGGGCACACAGATTTTATCATGACGAAATTGCCGCTGCCCCTGTATTGCTACAAATCCTATACCTGGCAGAGAAGAGCTGACAATAAAACCAGATTGCTGTGTGGTTCTCTGCAACTATTTATCAAAAGGCAAAATTGATGCTCTGTGTACAACTTTCTGCTTAGCCCTTTTCTCTTGCAAACGCCTGAATCTTAGGTAGTTTTGGTGAAATGTTCAGCACAGGTTATTTACAACTAGAAGTGAGCTGAAAGTCAATTATACTTTAATTACAAAATCTTAGTGTAGGTAAGGGGTGGCAAACTTATGGTACATATACATAATTGAAATCTCTAAAAGGTTTGGAATCACTAGTCTAGGCCATTTGTGGGGCTACTCCTCTTCTCTGTCTTTCAAGTATCCAGCAGGATGATTTCTGCTTTCTTTAGTTTAAAGATCTATTTTTGAAGGGGCACTGTTTCCATGACCACCCCGCTCCCACCAACTATTCATAAACATTTCTGGAAGACAGATTGGAGTCTTTAGTTGGATTTTTACTCCCCTGGGTATCAGTCATTAGCCTGTGTTCTGCCAACATACTAGAGTTCAATGATAGCTTTCATTGTTTGTTAATTAAGGTAATCTTGATTTTGGTGTTTTCATGATCTTGTAACAGGATAGCAATCTCTGAAAAACAACCAGAAATTACCACTCTTATACTGAAACTGTGTCAGAGGCTTTCCACTAGAATTTGAAGAAAACTCAAGCAACTTTCCATGGCTTTCAAAGCCCTCCGTGACCCGGCTTTTGCCTACTTTTCTTATTCCATCTTGCACCATGCCCCTAGAACAAACAAATTCTTTTTTTTCAATTTCACACAAATTCTTGAGACCCACAGGACTTTGTGTTCGTACTATTACAAACCCATTTCTATTTCAGAGATTTTGTATTTGTCCTGCCCCTGATTTGTACTTTTTTTTTTGAGTTAGGATCTCGTTGTGCAGTTCAGGCTGGCCTTAAACTCACTATGTAGCCCAAGCTGGCCTCAAACTAGCCGCAATCCTTTTGCCTCAGCCTCCCGCCACCAGACCTGGCTTGTACTTTCTCTTTTTGCTTGCTACACTCTTTTACCAGATCATTGCACAGTTAGGTCCTTATCATCTAGATATCAGATCAAATGTCACTCTAGTGAAAAGGCTTTCCATTATGACTCAATCAAAAATTTAAAAAATCTTTTTTTTCAAATAATTTACCTACATGTCATCTTGATTTATTTTCTTCACAAAGCTTACCACAATCTAGGAATTATTTTAATTGTCTGTGTGCTTATGGCTTATGGTCTGTCTTTCTTCCAGTAGAATATATTTTCCATGAAAATAAGTCTTGTGATCTTGATCACTTCTTTTTTTTAAATTTTTTTTCCTCGTTGAGTTTATTAGTACATTTTAGATAGACAATACAGTTACATTCATCATTGGGATCTTGTACCTTTACAGGACAGGTCTTGGTTCTCATTTGTTCCCCTTGTCCCTGTCCTCCCTTCACCCCTCCTCCCCTCCCCCTTTACAAACACTTCATTTCCATTTTTTCATTTTCTCATATTTTTTTTCTTTTCCCTTATTAGTTTTCCCCTAATCTTCCCATTTTCCCTACACCTTTGGCCCCTTTCTTCTCACTTCTGCATCCCTGGTGCTGGGTATATAATAGGTGCTCAACAAATATTTATTGAATGAATAGATAGATGGCACATGGCTTTAGTTCTTAGTTCACTGTCCATTTGGTTAAATGATTCGTGATGATTCATTGTGGTGTAATTTTCAAGACTATTGTTTTTGAAAAATAACAATCTCTGGATGTTTGCCTATAGGACTTTTGATAAGTCATTTATTCAAATATTTACTGAAGAAAGGATTCACCTTTTTGGTGCTAGAGTACAGATGAAGATGGTTCAAGGAAGGAATCTTAGAGGAACTGATATTTGAGCTAGACCTTGAACAATAAATCAGTTCTTTGAAAAATAGGAGTAAGAAAGATGGGCTGTATGGGGATAACAAGTTGAAGAGTGCAATGGAACACGGTGATTATGGCAAATGAAGCTGGAAAAGATACTGTAGAAGAAAATGCTATTGAGTTGACAGTAACTCCTATCTCAGCAGGAAGGGGACAGCTATATGATGCTCCCTATACACACATTACCTCATCTCAAAAGTATAAAAGTCACCAGAGAGTAAAGTAGTAAAATCCACATGGAAGAGATAGGGTTAGATATTTGTGCAGATTAATCGAGAAACTGTCCATAAATGTGTGACTGGAAATTTTGAGAACTCTCAAATCTACAAAAGGTGATCTAGGGCAAATCTTACGGAGGCAAGACTGAAATTCAAATGTAATTTTGTAAGTGGAAACCAAATTAATTGTTTTATGCACTGCTTGGAGTGAATAAAAGGTAGTTGGCCAGCTAGATGTAAAGAAATAACAGTAACTAGGCAAGCTCCATCCAAGAGAATGATATTGGCCAAGTGAATGCAATGTGATGGGTTCCTTGGCAAGGCTGGCCCTATAGTTGATGAGAGTGCTTCAAGTTGTCTAAGCTGAGGGACTATTTTCAAAATCAACTAACTTCCCTTGTTTCGATTTTATGCTCACCAAGCAATCTTTGGATAATTTATTTGGCTCCCCACACAACTTGCCTTCAAGAAAAGAATGCACTGATCTGCTTACTCAAGCATGTTGGCCTATTTAACAATTGCATTCTCATTGTAAATTAATAAATTGGCATTCTAGCATTATCTATCTATCGATCGGATGATTGATCATCTATCTCCGGAGGGACCATATATACCTGAGGGATAGACAGTTATAAATATATAACTACAACATAAAAACAAATCTCTGTATATCAAATAGGCATTAAACATATTTAAATTGACTTGCCTTTATTGTATTTACTAGTTCAGATTCTACTTTTCAGCCTTGCACTCAGAAAGCTACTCTTGTTTCTATACTGAGAAACTAGCTGTCTCCTGCAAGGTTTTCAGAAGCAACCAATTAACATTCCCCAGGAGACAGGCAGCTCTACATTGCTGTGTCTTGCATTACAAAGCTTACTAAGGGGATAGAGTATGTCCTGTTTTTCAATTCAATTACATTGGTTAGAAATCAATTAGTCACAAACATTTGGTGCATTATTAATGATAAATATAACAGATCTTGAGATCCCAAAACACAAATCAGCAAAGGACATGAACTGCTAAATTGTACACAAAAAATAAAAATGGCCAATAATTATGTGTTTAGACCCTTAACCTTGATAGTAATCATTAAACTATAAATAAAGATAAGATGCTACCTTTTTGCCTATCGAATTAGCAAAGGGCATTTTTAAATTAATAAAAACTCATATGTTGCCGGGGATTTAGCTCAGTGGTTCTAACGCCTGATGCACAAGCACAAGGACCTAAGTTGTTGGATCCCTGGTACAAAAAAAGAACTCATATCTCATACATTAATAGGGTAACTCACATGAACTGCAGATGGGATTGTCAATTGGCGCAACCATTTTGAGAAGCAGTTTTTCAAATCATGTTTTCAAATGTTCAGTGGTGTTCAAAATATCCGTTTAACCTAAAAAGCATAATTCAAGGAGCCGGAGATTTACCTTAGTAATTTTGCCGCCTGAGTTTGATCCCTGGTACAAAAAAAAAAAAAAAAAAAGATAGGGTAACTCATGAACTGCAGATGGGATTGTCAATTGGCGCAACCATTTTGAGAAGCAGTTTTTCAAATCATGTTTTCAAATGTTCAGTGGTGTTCAAAATATCCGTTTAACCTAAAAAGCATAATTCAAGGAGCCGGAGATTTATATAGTAGAAAGAAACTACATTTAATATACCTAAGTTTTATTCTGCTGATAGCAACTGGGGCAGTTAGCATTAAGTGTCAACTTGATTGCCTCTGGGATCTGCCTGGGGGATTGGTGGGGTATACTCTCCTCCTTTAAATTGTGTGGACCCCATCATGAAGTTGTATATATATTTTGGCCTACCTTCAGTTGTTAAATGCCTGTAGTAAGCCTGCAGTTCTGCTAAATTTTGGAAATAACACATTTTTAAATGAACTGATTTTTTTTTTGTATTTTAAATTGTTTCTCCCTGCTAGCAGAAAAGAGGTTGGGATAAATAACAAGCCCGAATCTGAGTCAGTTGGCTACTTGGAGGACCATGGTAATCTCTGAATATTCCTGGCCCAACAGAATATCCAAGTACTCTCAATGCAGAGATTACTTAAATGTGAAGTAACAAACCAAAAACTTTGAGTCTACATTTGGCATTCCAGTCTAATATCTAATGTATCGCATAATCTTGACAAGTTGCTTATCTCTCATATTTGTTTTCTTGCCTGTAAACAGGGAGAATGAATACCTTCTACCCTTTCTCTTCCTGATTAATGGCAAGGATGGGGTTAAAAACATAAGCAAAAGATATGCATCAGTTATTTCACAATCTTGATTGTGTTTCCATAAAGCAATGAAAATATTTTAGGAAGATCTCACCAGAAAGCATCCTCAGGGTGTGTGTGGGGGGGTGCAGGATGGGGAGGGGATGATGAGCAGAGAGCCACAGGGTCTACAATCTGTTTGGGGGCTGCGTGAGAGAAATATCAGGGCTTGTGGAAATTGTCACTGGGCACAGGCAAATGAATACTATTCTAGTAGCCTCTAGGGTTATTATCCAGTTAAGAGAACTTAATTTCAACTAATTAACAAGCCCCCTATTGTTCTCTACCTGTTGATAGGAAAAGGGCACAGAGAATTTGTTCTACTGTGCACACTCCTGTTGACTTTGACTCCCAAACCTGCCTTGTGAAACAAAGTGGATGATAGGAAGACAAAGTTATCAATGATGAGCTCTGACTACAGGGAATGCAGCTGCAGTGTAATGTGGCATGAAGTAGCAGTGCTCACCTGCATTTTAACCCATGCAGCCTGCAAGAAATATATGTTGCAGAGTCGAGGTCCCTTAGTTCAACTTAATCTTCCCAACAGCCCAAGATTGTGCACAGCAGAGTCTGGAGGGGGCTGGACTGCTTGATTTGGGTCTAGCATGGAATTAACAGTCAAGCGATATCCAGCTTTTATCATAATCATCATCATCATCATGATAATTTTCACCACATATAGGGCCTTTGATCAGTACCTCTTCTGGGCCCCTACTTAGGCTGGGTTTCCACTTTCCTTCTCTCCCTCTTCTCTACTTCCTGCTCTAGGGACCTTAAATCACTCTTTTGAGGCAAAGCAGTAAAGATCCAATTAACATGCAGATGTTTTCTGAGAAATGACTGTCTCAAGCCTTTCTCACCCATCAAAAACTTCCTAGTGTGAGGGCACTGTACAAGGGTGTGTGGGGGGATGTGTGACTTCAGGAATGGCCAGGAAATGAATTTGCTGGAGTATTGGCCTCACAACATCATCTCAGACAAGACCAACCTGTAGTGGAGGTGGCAGGGCTCTGGAGGGGACTGAACCAAGACTGTGATCCAAGCTGGCTCACTGCCCAGGCCTGTCAGAATCAGGAGCTTCAGAGAGGAAAGCAATCTAAGCCAGGAGGAGTCTCATATCTAAACATCAAAGCCAAGAAGACACGTGTCAGGCTTTGAGAGGGAAAAGTGATCCATACTGAGAGGAGGAATATATCTTCCTCTTTCTGGGGCTCCCCAGTGCCACGAGGAAAACTGAGGAAGTGTAGGTGTGTGTCTGGGTGAAGAGGGAGACTTGTACTCACTAGCAGCAAGATAAATGCAGCTTTGGGCCAGCCTGCAAGACACAATAATTGATTGCTTCTTGCTGCAAAATCAAAATGGCTTTTGATGTTCAGCCATTCATTGCTATAACTGGAATAATAACACAATTCATTTTATCTGCAGCCCTGCAAATGGATGGCTTTAATAATGGCTAATTTGGGATGATGAATGTGCCATTTAGGGGTGACAGTAGTGCTGAGTAAGGAGAAGGGTGTGCAAGAAACACAGGGAGGAAGTGAGACGCTATCCAAGAGTAGCCATGTTTTCTAAATTCAGAGACCATCAGCCCTTCAACTCTATCCCACAAGTATTGGCTTAGCAAATACCTACTCTCTACCTATCTATCTCTGGAATGAGGCTTGGGATATGGATATATTTCTCCATATGCCTTACCAGGGACAGTCTTGATTCATGCTAAGACTTGATACAATTATCAGTAACATCCCCCTCCCCCCCTCTCTAAAGTATCTTTGTCTGTATAACAAATTATATTACCATTTTGTGTGGCTCACTCTCAGCTTTCCATAAGCACAAAACTTTTGGGGGAAGATATGTCTCATTTCTCCACATGGAGCTTTATAGCATATGAGAAGACAGTATAAAAATCAACAGATAAATAGAATAAGCTCAAGCATCCAAAATCATGCTTACAAGTTTCAAAATTTATAATAGGTGTGGATTTAAAGACATTAAAGTAGAATTTCACATGCTTGGGAATGATAAACACTAATCTTACTTTACCTTCATGGCAACCTTAATGTTATCCTCATCTTGTAGATGAGTAACTAGAAGCCCACAGAAGGAAATTAATTGGTCAAGGTCGCAGAAACAGTAAGTAATGGAGTCAGAATTTGAGTCCAGGACTATTTTAACTTAATACACAACTATACTTCTCCTTCAGATTAGACAGAGAAGACATTGGTATTGTGTGGAATCATTGAGGAAGTGACCCATCTCCAAGGAATGAGTCCCCAAGTAAAAGTAAATAGAGTACAAATGAGTGGAGTTTTAAAAAATAGAGTGAAGACATAAAGTTGAAAAGAGACAATAACAAAATTAAAACAAATGTAGTGATATATGTGCACCCATGTTTATAGCAGCGCAGTTTGTAATAGCTAAAACTTGGAAATAGCCCATTTCCCCATCAGTTGAAGACTGGATAAAGAAGATGTGGTTTTTCTATAAAATGGAATACTGCTCAGCCACAAAAAATGAGAAATTAGATTCATTCATAGGAAAATGGATACATATTGAGGATATACTCCTAAGTGAAATAAATAAGTCACACATGTGTAAATACTGAATAGTTTCTCTGGTATGAAAAACTATAATAGAACATAAGATCCTAATGATATCATTGACAATGTGAAATAGGAAGAAAAGGTCTAAAGGTGTAGGGAAAGTGGGAAGGGTATGGGAAAGCTAATAAAGGAAAAGAAAAAATATGAGAAAATGAAAAAATGGAAATAAAGTGTTTATAAATGGGGAGGGGAGGAGGGAGTGAAGGGAGGGCAGAGACAAGGGGAAAAAATGTAAAGGTACAAGAGCCCAATGATGAATGTAACTGTACTGTATACCTAAAATGTACCAATAAACTCAATGAGAAAAGAAAAAAATAGATGGAGTTAATCAGGAAGAATTTACAAAGGTGAGTTTTTACACTATTTCTAATTACCAGCGAATATAGGTTCAAGGAGATCAAAGTGAGGGCTGTTACATGTGTAGAAATGCTAAAGTCACCTGAGGGTATTATATCCTGTGAATGAAGAAGTGGTTGAGAAAGGGGTAAACATGAGATGATAATTATATTTATCAGAATTTAGTTCTTAAACAGAGCAACAAACAATTATTCTATTGTGTATGTTAATATTTCATGACAAAATATTTTTGAAGTTATACTGATCTTTTCAGACAGGAGAAATATATTAAGCAGATCCTAGAAGCAGGGACAATAAATGTCTATTCTGGAGATTTTTTTTTAACTGAAAGGCTTACATCGTAGATGGAACATTCAGTTTTCCTTGCAGAGTGACCTACTGCCACTTCTTCATCCCTGAGCGCAACACAGCATTTTAATTACCTTATTCAGCACTTGATCTTAGGACTCCAAAGTGGAGACATTTAAAAGGTCCACTGACTAGAGTCTTGTAAGATGTGCTCGTGAGACCACCTGTCTTGCTCGCTGCAGGGCATTGTAAGTGCCACACTCAGTGTTGATGTGTTTACTACTTGCGAGATTTGGTGTTTAAGCAAAAGCTTGGTATTTTCCCAAGCTTTTGGTCTCCTGACTGACACCTGAGGTCAGAGGCCCCATCTCAGTCCCTCCCAAATCCCTGCAACAGTGAATCTGCCAAAATTCCAGGGCTTGGCTTCCTCTGGCCTATGGCTACTACACAACAACATACAAAAGCAGCAAATGAATCCTTACAAATCCCATCACAGTGGCTCCAAAGGGCCATCAAAATGCCACAACATGAGGTTCTGCATAGTTCACCACCAAACAGGGCTTCTGCAACAGCTGGCACATTTGTAAAGGAGGATTCCAGCAAACAGACCCAGTTAGCTGGCACAGCATGAGTTCCAGTTGTGAAACCGCAGGTTTCCTGCAGAATGCAGAGCAGGTAGTGCTTCATTAGGCTGTTTCAGAGTACTCAGAGAGTCCTCCTAGCTCTGTTTTGGGCAGAACTTTGGACCTCAGGGCCAGCCTTCCCTGGTCAAGGACCTTGGATCTGAAGCTCTGAGCCATCTTCAGTATCTTTGTTATTTCAGGTTGTCTTTGTGTCGGCCCAGGCTGAGTTCCCTGCCCTGATGGAGCCAGAGAAGCCCTTGGCATGTAACCCTGGTCTGTTAACTTGTGAAAAATAGTTGTAATTGTTTGATATCGGAGTGTAACCGTTACCATGCCAGGCCACTCTGTGTGTGTGTGTGTGTGTGTGTGTGTGTGTGTGTGTGTTTCTCCCACCATGCTCTAACCCACTCGAAGGTCACATGCCCCAAGTTTCTTGATGGATATGCCAGAGCTCTCTTAAGGTGTCAGGGTGGGAGGTCAGCCAGGTATGGGAGAGGAGTTGAGAGTCAGAAGTCAGGGGCTCCTGTCCTGATGCTCCACTGAATTGGCCTTTGACCTTGTGGATATATTATAGTCCGTGTTCCCAGGGAAGTAGACCAAGCCAGAGCTTCATGGATAGGAGGATTGGGGAGCACACCCAAGATCGCACCTGCAGGGGGCTGAGGAAGCAGGACTGGGCAGCGGAGGAAAACTCATGCTGCAGCCACACTGAAGTCCTCAGCCATCCAAAGGCAGCTGAAAGAAGGCTTGAAATGCATCAAAGGCCAAGACATTCCTTCTCCTTCATAGAGCAGTCATCTGATATAGGCCACCTCCCGGGAAGGGTGCAAGGCCCTAAGCAAGGTGGCTCTCTTCAGCAAGGGCCATGCCTGGAGAGGGACCCAGCTGTGCAGTGTCACTGGGCAGCATTCCTCACAGCCTGGGGAATGAGTGCTTCCATGCTAAAAGGGAGGAGCAGGGCTGGGGAGCATCCACACCACGCAGCTCAGCAAATGACCGCCCCTCTCTGGATCCATTTTCTAGCCCATGAGATGTGTGGTCAAAGTGAGCTCTTGGGTTCCTTCTAGCCCAGGGCTGCAGGATTCCACCAGCCACCCCGTCTTACCCCACCCTCTTCCTTTGAAGCTATGCATGTTTAACTGTTGTTCATAGTTGCCTGCACGGACTCCTCACTGACTATGACACAGTAAAAATTCCTTAGGTGAATTCCAAGGCCCTCTGTGATCTAGCCCCAATCTATCCTTTCAGCGCCCTTCCTCCTTACTTACTCTCCATGGTGAACATTTTGTTTCTACTATGATTTCCTTGAAAATTCTCCTTTGTTTCCTCTGCTCTTTCAATAAGGATGTATCTTGTATGTATTCGTGAGCAGGGTGGAGCCAAACCTGGGTTGGAATCCAGGTCTTGCTCTCATAAACTGTGTGATATTAAGCAGTTCACTTAAGCTCTGTGGGGTTCTTTCTTTATCTGCAAAAAAATGTAGCTACTGGTGTATTTTTTATATGGTTGTTGTAAAAAGCAAATGTGATAACAAGTGCCTAGTAGAGCACTAAATGTTAGTAGTCTTCCTTTGTCCCTTTGTGGAAATAGCTGAACCTAAAAATATCATCCAAAGATTAGTTACGAAAACACCTCAGAATGAAAACATGCTGTGTATACTTCGGTACCTTTTTCTGCTAGTCCTTAACTCAAGAAAAATGAAGTCACTCTGAACTTTGTCCAGTGTCAAATCAACCCCCAATCCATGTTCAAGCTGTTCCCTGGTCTGTGTGACTCTCATTGGCAAGGACCCTCGCCCCCAGTCATAGGAACACAGAAGTCTTTCTATTCCCTTTGGCAGGAATTATCAGTCAGCATCACCTAGGGGCTGTTAGAACTGCACATTCTCAGCCTCTCCAGCCCAGGCCTGCTGATCAGAAACTCCTCGGGGGTGGGGCCAGCAATCTGTGTTACCCCAGGTGATTCTGAACACCACTGTACTAGAGCTCTGGGCTCATTTTGGGCCGTGTGTCCCAAGGGTTAACAATGCCTCAGTTTCCTCCTCACCCTCTCCTCACTCAAGAAGAGGGACTATGACAGCAGGAGTTAGAGAAGTCCAGAAGAGATTGAACTTTGGCCAGGAGGTCTCCAGTGTAACCTGTTGGAGCTACAGGAAGAGGGTCATGATCTCTGCCCACAGCCAGCATCCCAGAACTGGAACCGTCCCCAGATCACATGGTACAGTCCCTGCTTTTGCACAAGTCCTCCCAGGTCCAGAAGACCCCTGACCTACTCATCACAGCCTGAAAAGCAATTGTTCAAAGTGTGGGCCCCAGATTAGGGGGCCACTGGAAATATGTTAATAATGCAGATTCTCGGAGCACATCCCAGGCCTACTACAGGTGATTCTGATACAGGCTGAAGTTTGGGAATCACCATGGCCACATTGTGCTGACTAGATTAACAATACAAGAAGCATATAACTTGCTTCTTTAACCTCCGTTCCTGGCCACTTCTTCCTTACTTCACAGAAGATATAAAGGAGGACAAAAGCATTGATGGAAATGATATTCGAAGCCACCAACCATCCTAATTAGAAAGACCTCCCTTGCCACTTTCATCTGGACTACTCTGTCCTGACCAGTGGTTTTGAATAGGGCCTGTGGCTGGTCTAACTTGATTGGTACTTAAAACCTATTTCTCCAGCACCTTGTTGCTACTGGTAAAAGCTCTGGCACCCAAAACAGAACATTTAGAATATGATGTAAATAAGCCTTTTGAACAGAGATTTAAAGAAGTTGCATTATAACCACTGGCATGGTGTCGTTTATAGCTCTGATATCAGTTCTAGTTCTGAAAACTCAGGGAAGGCAAACAGCCCTCAGAAAAGATGGGAGAGATATACTCCTCAATTGGCAGATCAATTAGGTCCAAATAGATCTAGGGGCTAAATAAGCCAGGGTGTTTTATACAAAGTGGAGCAGGACACCACCACACTTGGGTATGATTGAACTGTGTAACTGGGGGAGCGCAGGTACACAGCAGGAGTGGCTGAGGGCCTGTTTGGGAGACAAGGGACATGCAGGAGAAGCCCAGGAGGGCACATCAGGGCTTGGGGCATGGACTAAAAAGGGATTTCCCTTCCCATCCCAGTCATGACTGCATGGATGTTGCCCAGATCCTTGCCCTGAAAACAGAAGCAAGAGTCTTCTGGCGGGGGGGTGACTGCCTTCACCCTGTACCCACCTATTAGAGAGAGATGGCAGGACCTAAGTGTTCAGTGCCTCTCCTTTCAGGGCATCAGCACCCCAATCTGACCTGGCTGGGGTTCCTTCCCTTTTCTTAGTCTGCAGTAAACTATAACAAGAACTAAGCTGAGCCCTGGGCTCCGGGTGGAGAGTAAGGCCCTCTCCTAATGGGATATATTTGTTCTTAAATGTACTCTTCCTTTTGTCCTCTCTTCCTGGGGGCTTTCTTAGGGGCCCAAGTGGACCTGCCCTAGTACTTGCGCCTTGGCTCTCTGGACAGCCTGCCCTCTGGGCTCCTACCTGGCCAGGAGCTCAGAATACCTCAGGGGGAAGCAGAGAGAAGCTGCAGCTACCTCGAAGGACAGGAAGGGGTCACCTAAGTCGGGAAGGTTTGCTGTAGACCAGGCAGGAGTGTGTCAGTTCACCACAAACTGACTTCCCTGTGCACCCTTCATCCTGGTGCCAGTTGGCCACCTTGCCTGTCTTCAGTGCTGAGTCAAGTACATGGGTTTCCTGTGTATGTGGTGGTCAGAGAGAAGAAATCACTTGTCTAACCTAGGCACCAAGGACCAGAAGAGAGGCTTGTTAGGTCACCAAGATTGGGCTTGTCCAGGGTGTTTGTGTATGTTTGAGATGGGAGTGTGGGCACTTACCTCAGACAATTTTGAATTGTTTCCAAAATCTTTTGTTCTGTTGTGTTGCAGTACTGGAGATTGAACCCAGAGCCTCATACATCCTAGGCAAATAGTCTCCCTCTGAGCTATACTCCCAGCCCTTTTTGTTTTATTTTGAGACATCTTGCTACATTACTTAAGATGGTCTGGGACTTGTGATCCTCCTACCTTAGCCTCCTGAGTAGCTGAGATTACAGCTTGTACCACTAGCACCACAGTCAACTCAACATGCTTCAAAATAGTTCAAAAATTTAAAAAAGAGTTCAAAGTACTAAAATTCCCACCCTTGAAGTCTGTGTTTGAATTAAGGTACTTAAAACTTTTCTTAAAGGGCTAACAATCCTTCTGTAAGAATTAGTTATTGAGGTTCATGGTTCCTGCTCTTCAATCTTTCCACTCCACATGAAATAGAACCTTAAAAAGAGGTCCTCTGCACGAACACATTTTTGGAATAAGATAAAGGTGTATCAGTTAGTATTACTAAAGAAACAGACATAACCACAAGACATACCCATATATATGAATTTACAAGATTGGCTTACAAAGGCTACCCACAGAGTCAGATGAGGAAGAGTCCAGAGGGTCTACCTGCACACTGGAGACCGAAGGATTTAGTCAAAGGTCTGGAGCTCACTGTAGTGTCCCATGCAAGTCTGTATCAGGAGGCTGATAAGTATGTGATAGAAGGCTGAAGAGTCTACACCAGAAGGCTGAAGGATCTGTGCCAGAAGCTGAAGAGGCTACACTGGAAGCCAGGAGATGATGTACAACATGAAGGCTGGAGCTCCTCTGAAGAAACAGAAGCAGGATGCCAGGGATTTAGCTCAGTAGCACCATGCCTGCCTCACAAATGTAAGGTCCTGAGTTCTATCCCTGGTACCAGAAAAAAAAATAAAATAAAGCAGATTCAGCCTTCCTCATTTCACCTTTATACTATGTGATGAGCTGCCCTAGGGCAGGTCTTCCACACTCTGGGGTGTGGAGCTGCTGAGATGACTTAGTTAACCTTCTCTTAACTAAACTTCTCAAGTTGACGCAATCAATCAACTATCACAAAAGGCTAGGTGTGGAGAATGCGCTATGACCTAGAAAAGGTAGATCTGAATAGGGGAAACAAAAAAGGGTCAGGTGCACCAAGGCAGAGGGGAAGGCATGGGCAAGGGAAGTGATAGAAAGGCTGTTAAAGCAAAATTTACCTCATGGTATAACCATTCCTCTGTCCACAGTTTCACTTTCTGTGGTATTATTACCCATAGTCAACTTTGGGTGGATCAGTTACACAACTCCAATTAAATGGAAAATTTCAGAAATAAACAGTTCTTACATCTGAGATCACAGTCCATTCTGAGTAGCATAATGGCATCTCTTGCTGTCCTTTGTCTAGGATATTCATATTGTATACTCTACTGGCCCATTAGCCTCTTGGGAGTTGATTTGATTATCAGATCTGTTAGGTTTTTGCAGTGCTTTTATGTAAGGTTCTGTACATTCTGTGGTTTCAGACATCCCCTAGAGATCTTGGAATGTACCCCACACAGACATGGGACTACTACATAGTAGTAGAAAGAGGACGGGCCAAGTCTCAAATTTTAGCATAGCTATTGCACTTGAAGGTTCTCTCACTGGGGTAACAACTTTCTGGGTTTGGTTTCCTTGTCTTCCAGATAAGAATGCAATACCTGTTCTACATGCTTCATAGAATTATTGTGAGTCTCAAATTTTAAAAAATCTTTAGACAACATGAAGGCCATATGATTATTTTTTTTCGCAGTCTTACCCAGGACATCTTTCATTCAGAGTAAGTTTATGAAAATGAGCAGTTTCTGATTATAAAATATGATACTAAGTTTTTGGTAGGCACAAGCCAACTCTATTAATACCCACTGGGTCTGAGTTCAAGCATTCCCCAGATTTCCTCTCCTTCCTTCAACCAGATCCTAGCACTGGTTCCAGGACTTGGCAGAATCTTGAAACCCTTTCTGTGGAAGGCTCAGACGTGACCTTTGTGAGAACCTAGAAATCTAGTCCCACCCTCATCCTTCCTGCCATATCTCCCTCTTCTCTTTTGTATGTAGCATATGACCTTACCCACATTCTCAACCAAACTTTAAAAAAAAGTTTTTCTGGAAAATTGGGATGCTAAGATTTTTTGGTCCCTCAGCTACACAACTCCAGAAGGCACTATTTACATCATAGACCACAGAGTGAATGGTTCCTAATGACTTATGCAACACAATCACTCTGCTTGCAGAATCTAGTCACCTTCCCACCCCAGCTTGTCCTCTTTAACTTGTTAACTACTACTTATCCCTCTGGATCAAGCTCTTGCATCTTTTATTCCCTTCAGCAGTCTGCCCTGGTCTCTAAGGCTGGCTGAGGTGGCTCTTCTGCTTACACAGCAACTCTGCCTCCCTCTGCCCTATGGTATTCCTTCTGTACTGTCATGGTCTGGCTATTTGTCTCTCTTGTCCATTGAACTAATATGCTCCAGAAAAGCAAGAACTATGCTTCTTCATCTCTGTCTCTGTTCCCTCCACCTTTGCATGGCCTTGTCAATAGTAGGCTAGGAGGGCCGGGGATTTAGCTCAGTGGTGCTGCCGCCTGCCTCCAAGGCACAAAGACCCGAGTTCGATGGCGTATACAAAAAAAAAAAAAAAAAAATAGTAGGCTAGGAAACAGTTGTCAAACTAAATAGCACTCTGGGACATGAGAACTTTGGGAATACAACTATGACTTCCCTACCTCACACCCAGGGGACCCTGTGCTTATTTAATTACTTGTGCATGGAGGTTTCGAACAGATGCTACGACAGCTCACTTAACAAAGGACAGTGGGTAGGGTTTTCTTTCATTAACTAAATGGACAGCACCCAAGTGGAATATTAAAAGCCAGATGGCACAATTTTCATCTTTTGCATATCTGGAAGGGAAGAATAAAGTTCCAACATTGTCCCATTTAACCTTAATTCTAGTCTCACACTTACCTATTTCTGGGTGAAGATAAATGCATGGAATCACATAGAACCTTGTTCATCTATTTTGGAAAACTAGGACTGCTCATTCCACACCTATTCCTCTTTAACCCCAGTTGGGAGAAAGCAAAGTGAAGATAGAACATGGGGTCTACTATGAGCAGAATTGTGTCTGCCTAAAATTCATATATTCTTTAGAATGTGACTGTGTATGGAGATAGGGCTTTTACAGAGATAAATTAAAATGAGGCCATCAAGGTGAACTCTAATCCAGTCTTAACTGGTGTCCCTATAAGAGAAAGTAGTTTGGACACTCAAAGCAGACACGAAGGCATGCGTGCACAGAGAGACAACCATGTGAAGAGACACCAAGAAGGCAGCCATCTATATGCCAGGAAGAGAAGTCTCATAGGAAGCTAACCCTGCTAGCACCTTGATCTTGGACATCTAGCTTCCAGAAATGTAAGAAAATAACTTTCTCTTGCTTATGCCACTCAGACTGTGATATGTTGCTATAGCAGCCTTAGAAAACTAAGAGTTTATTCAGTGTGAAATCTTTTTTTTGTCATTGAGTTTATTGGTACATTCTAGGTATACAGTACAGTTACATTCATCATTGGGATCTTGTATCTTTACATGACAGGTCTTGGTTCTCATTTTTCCCCTTGTCCCTGCCCTCCCTTCACCCCCTGCTCCTTCAGTGAGAAATCTTGAGCTCCAATTCAACCTTGCTATACCTGGGGCAACCTCAGACCAACCCCTGGGCCTGAATCATCTGAGCTTTTTTCATGGAGTTTGACCAGAGTCGTGTTCCTGACTCTTACTGCAGGACCAATGTCTACTTCTTCCTAGCTGAATTCCTTTGTCCTTTCCCTTCCTTTATTCTCTTATTGCTTTACTTATTCTCTTACTCAACAGTTACTGAGGTTCTTACTGTGAGGGAAATATTGCCCTGCCCTTGAGGGACATAATGCCTTTTCAAGGATATATGTACCTTAATAAGTTTAGAGGTAAACTAGGTGTGTGGCTTCACTTCTAACTTGGGTGGGTGAATCGGTCAGTTAAGGAGGAGAAACATCAGTCTGCATAAATAAGATTCAAGACTCACAATACCATAGGGTATGGCAGTTAAAAGCTTAGACTCAAACCACACTGCTTGTGTGTTGCAGTTAAGAGGACAGGCTGAGGCTAAAGTGGGTTCAAATCTAGTATTTACTAGTTACATTTCCCTGACAGATTACTAAACTTCTTTGTTCCCTAGTTCCATCATCTGTAAAGTGGGGCTAAATAATTACATATATATCATAGGGTTATATTAAGATTAGATGAGCTAATTCTTACAAAACTTGTAGAACAGTGATTGATACAAACTAATCACCACATAAATTTTACAATCATAAGATTTAGGGACAGAAAGCTTGGGTTGCAGGCTATCATGTATTACCTACGTATTTTAGAGTAAATAAGCCTTGCTTTTCTACTTTACAAGGTGCTTGGGAGGATCAAGTGAGATAATCAACATTTAAGGGTATTGAAAAACTAGGTGGGGGGATTATTGTTGGTATCGATTTAATCCTTGGCAGATGATGAAGATTTAATATGAAAGCTGCCATTTACTTAGCACTAATACATATGCCAGGAGCCAGGCCATGTATCTATACTAGAAGCAGAGGAGGCAGATATTCCTTTATCTGACTCTCTGGCTCCTAGAGCACATACACTTGGCCAAGCTGATATTCTTGCTCAGGACTTTGAATCTTGAAGGATTATCGGAAAGACAGGTGTGAGTCAGGCGTACAGGGGTGGTACATGACACCGTAGTATTAACAGTCACGTTTTAGCTAGGCTGAATCTGAAGTGCAAACTAATTGGGAGTCACCCTTCTGGTCCTTGGTCCTTGATCATTTTCTCAACTTGATAGCCAGTTGTACTGTTGATTCTATGAGCTATTTACAATCCTTTCAGTTAATTACTCTTCTGCACACAACTACAGCTGTTTCTGTTGATAGCAGTAGGGAACGCAGAGTAACATTTCTAAAAACTTCTGTATTTCTCCAAGAATTTTTATAATATATTTAATCCTGTTTACTAACGAGGAAACTTAATTTTAGGGGGGCAGTATAACTTGACCAACATCACATCAGTAGTAAATAAAAGGATAAGGACTTTAGGAATTTACTAGAGAATTCCAGGTAGATGGAATCCCTCCATCAGGCTAATATGTAGGAGACCATGAGAATTCAGATAATCATGAATTTCCAGGTAGGAGGCAAAGTAAAAAAGTTCACACTAGAGATGATAAAAACAATTGGAAAGAGGATTTGGGCTCAGCAGTAAATATTTCATTTGTTGAACATCATGGAGCCACCAAAGACTTCAGGCTCTGAAAGGCAAAGCCTGGGCCTCAGGTGACAAGAATGGGGAATAAATGAAGAAGCCTGGCCTGGAAGTGGTTTGTGGAGGGTAGGAGAACGGAGGGGCAGTTCATTTAGAGGGAAAGGTCGTCTTTCTTCCTTTGGTTTGGCCCTCCTTGAGTCCATGTCTCACTGTCATAATTTCTAGCCTTTCAGCCTTTTATTTCAAAGCCCTTGCCATTTGTCTTTCCTCTGTGTGATTTATAAGGCTAGGGTCACTGGGAGTGGTTGTTAGGACTTTGGCTTCATTCTGGGAACTGCACCATCAGCCACAGTTGTGTTAAATAATAGCTTATTTGAAAAGTGGAATCCTAGCTAGTTGGAAACATTTACTTCCCTGAGCCCCCAAGCCTTGGTTGTGGTCATTAGGAACTGATGGTTCTTCTATCTCTGGTTCCAGCAGGCCAGCAGGTCCTCATCCTCTTATAGTCTGGTGCCCTTTTGCTATAGCTGTTAGCAGTAACCCAACTGACAGTACTTTAGCCTACATTTCTAGCTATCTCTGGGGCTTCCTGTGCCCAGCCTTTCTCATAACTCTGCCAGGCTTTATGAATCTAAATGAGGGCAACTGGAGATGACCCAGGTCCCAACCCTGTGTGTAGTTTCTCTGAGTTGAATAAGAGTAGATTTCGACCAAGTGTGATAGTGATACTCTCTCTCTCTCTCTCTCTCTCTCTCTCTCTCTCTCTCTCTCTCACTCTCTCTCTCTTCCTCTCTTTCCCAAACCCTCTCCCATCTTCTTCCTCCTCATCTCCTCTCTCTTCCCTCCTTCTTTCCTCTCCTTTGTCCCACTGACTTGCCTATTATTGCCTCAGAATGCTTTTCCCTCCTTCCTTTATGCATTCAACAAAAAATTTATCCCTACTCTGTGCCAAGCTAGGTGTTGGTAGTACAGTGTATAGATGAATAAGATACAGGTCTCACCCTTTAAATACCTCAGATGCTTCTGCAGAAGATATTCGATGGCAGAAATGAGACAAAGATATAACGAGGACCTACTGGACTACCTCATTCAGATTGGAAATGAGAGAGAAGACAGGAAAAGTACACCTGAATAGAATCTGAGTTATCCTGGCACAGGCATGTGTGGGAAAGTCTGGGAAGACAGTATTACAAGCAGAGGGTGTCACTATAAGACAAAGCATGGAGGTAGGAAAGAGCACACTGCGGAGAGAACATGTAAGATGGTCATACTGGGTGCGATTTAAAATGAAATGCGAATCATGACAACAAATGAGCTGGAGCAACAGAAAAACCTGGCCCTTTTTGTCATTTCAAGAGCTAAGACGTTATCCACTGTGCAAGGTCATTGAAAGATCTGAAACAATAGAGAAGAATGGTCATGTATGTTTTTAGGAACATAGATCACAGTAACAGCATTGTGGCGAATGGGTTATAGAGAGACAAAACCATAAAAGGGAAAGCCATCTGGGAGGCTTTTACTGCCATCCAAGTGAGAGAAGATGGCAGTTTAAATTGGCATAGCAGATATGGAAAGAGAAGACAATTTAAGAAAAACTCAGTAGGTAAAATGTTCAGAACTTTGTGACTGATTGGCTATAAATAATATGTATGATGAAGACATTAACAAAGACACTCAGATCTCTAACATGGGTAGCTATGTAGGTGATGATAATAGCAGTAATAAAATATTAGTAAGAGTAGTGTTATTATCAACTGCAATAGATAATTCAAGAGTCAGTTCTAGTTTAGTGAAAAATGGAGAATTTCCCTTTTCAACATGTTGAATTGAACCTATCTATGGAATATGCAAGGGGAGATGCCTAACAGGTATTTTTAATATTTTAAAACTCAGGGGAAGGCCTGTGCTGAAGATTTAGAGATTTAAAATTGAGAGCATACTGGTGATATCAGTGATAGCCTGTCACAATCACGATTTCTAAGGGAACTTGCTGTCTAAGTAGCCATGATTCGTTTGACCTGGTTCATCCTGACTCCTCCTCCTTCCTGCGTTGGTTTTAGCCAATGAGATCTGGCAGGTTTCTAATCCCATGGCAACCAGTCTGTAAACTGGAGCAGATCTGATGAAAAAGATGAGCTGGTGTGATGGTTAATCTTAGTTGTCAACTTGAGTGAATTGAAAAATGCCTTGGAGATTAGTAAAGCACACTTCTACATGTATCTGTGTTTCCACACTCACAATTGGCACCTAGGAAAATAAACTGATGGCGCAGACTGCCTTGAATACCATCCAATAGGCTAGGGGCCCAGATTAAACAAAAGAAAAATGAAAAAGCCTGGTAGCACAAGCTCTCTGGCTCTTTCCCTCTCTGCTTCCTGGCTGCCATAAAGTCAGCAGCTTTCCTCCACCATGCCCTTCCACCATGATACTTCTGTCTTACCACACACCTAAAAGCAATAGAGCCAGCTGACCACATTTGAAAACTCTGAGCCAAAATATCTTTCCTCCTATAAGCGAAGTATTTTGTCACAGTGATGAAAAGTTGATTAACACAGCTAGCCTAATTAGAATCCCTCTCTCAGGATTTTGAACTAAGAACTACGGAGATACCAGGTTAGTTACCACTAGAAGCCAAAGCTGGAAGGTTGTTGAAAATTGGGAAATGACCAGCTGAGTGCATTTGAAGCTGAAGAAAGAAGGGGAGGGAAACCATGGGAAATCAGAGGATGCTGGGTTGTAGAAAAGGAAAGCTGAAGTAAAAACTGGAAAAAGGATGCAAAAACAACAACAACAAAATAAAGTAAGCTGAGAGAAAGACAAGAGAGACTTTCTCATTCTTTTTTTTTTAATTGAGTTTGTTGGTACATTTTAGGTATACAGTACAGTTACATTCATCATTGGGATCTTGTACCTTTACATGACAGGTCTTGCTTCTCATTTTTCCCCTTGTCCCTGCCCTCCCTTCACCCCCTCCTCCCCTCCCCATTTACAAATACTTTATTTCCACTTTTTCATTTTCTCCTATTTTTTTCTTTTCCCTTATCCCCTTTCCCCTACCCTTCCCACTTTCCCTACGCCTTCAGCCCTTTTCTTCCTATTTCACATGAGACTTTCTCATTCTTGAAGTAGCTTTGCTGCCTGCTTGAATTGCTGCCTCCTTCTACATAGCTTCAAATTGAAGCCAAGCTATCTGAGGATAATTTGAGTGAGGCTATTTTCTCTTTCAAACTCAAAAGAGTCACCAGCACAGGATCATGCTGGAGAAGCAAATTCAAGCTAAAAGCATTGGACTAAGGGTAAGAGTGGAGAATACTAGCAGTGAAGAGATAGGTGGAGGAAGAAGAGCCCGCACAGAAACAGAAGGATGGACACAGGATATTGCCAGAATAATGGGCCATGGAAGCTAAGAGATCTCAGGTTTTTTCTTTGAAGAGGGAGTGATCAAATTATCAAAACCCACAAAGAGACCTGATGAGGACTGCACCCTCTCTGTCCCCAATTAAGAGGTAATTAGTTACATTTGTGAGGATATTTAGAGAGTAGTAGGAAAGAAACAGAATCCAGATTGCAGTTGATTAAAAAGTGAATGAAAGAATGTGGAATACTCTTCTGGGAAAATTTGATGAGCCAGAGAGAAAAAGACTTGCGAAGGTACCAAGAGCCACAAGAGGTTTGTTTTTACTTTGATTTGCTTTGTTCGTTTGGTTCTTGATTACTACTTTTATAAGAAATATTTGAAATTTTAGGCTTAGAGGAAGAATGGGGGGGAAGAATATGAATGAGGTACAGAAGGGTTGTCTGAGCAAGGTCCTGCCAGTAGTAGGAGGGGCTAGGTCCAAGCTAAAGGACCTAAAACAAGAAGGAAGTTCCTCACTCTGTGAAAGTGAGGAAAGGAAGGATGACGGCGGATGGCTATGAGACTGTAGTTGCTAGGAGTGAGACACTAGAAAGATACATACTGATGGTCTCAATTTTCTCAATGCGGTAAGAGGCAAAGTTTTCTTCCAAGAGTGAATAAAATGGGATAAAGAAGTACAGGCCTTGAGGAGAACAGTGAAAAGTTTGAGAAAGTCATTCAGAGGAATGTAAGAGGGACAATACCAAGGACAAACGAAAGCATCAATGAGCAGGGCTATAAGCCCAGCTGAAGTTGGGGAATGGAAACTTAAAAAGGCCACAGAGTCAAGAGTTGTACTGGAGTTGCCTCTAATAGTGCTTAGCTGTTAAAATGCATAAGAAGAAAAGGTAGTGTTGTGCTATTACACAACTAGGGTTTAGTTGGGTAGGTATGGCAGAAGGATAGAGTGCTAGCAAATGGGAGGAGTTGAGGGAGATGTAAAGATGTTCAGCCATAAAGTCCTGCTCAGCAGGGAAAGAAGGGAGACCAAAAATGACTAAGAGGCTAAAAGAATGGAGGCCTCATGAGACTGGTGGCCTGTGTGGTGAATGAATAGGTGTTAGAAGGCTGAGAGGTCTGCAATAGCCCAGCATGTTCTAGGAACTATTTGGGGTTCCCTTGGCTAGGTCATGGGATGCTAGTGAACACCCAGAAAGTGAAGATATAAGCATGGGATATAAGCATGTGTCTCATGTGTCACTATTTCAGTGGGATGTTAACCATAGTGGCACAGACCTCTAATGCCAGCTACTAGGAAGGCTGGGACAAGAGGATCACAAGATAGAGACCAACCTGGGAAATGTAGTGAAGGCCCTGTCTCAAAATAAAGTAAATCCTGGAGTGTAGCTCAGTGCTAGAGTGCTTGTCTAGTATATGCAAACCCCTGAGTTCAACCCCCAGCATTGAACAAAAGAAAAAGTTGGATGTTGCAGAAGAAGCAGAAGAAAGACAGCTTACAGAGGCAGGTGTACTAAGTGGATTGTGGACAAAATACATAGGCCTCTGGATCCCCGCTGGGTCTTTCCCTGAATGCTTATACGCTCTCTTCTGATAATACCTAAGGTTAGTTTCCAAAATATATATATTCTCCTTATATAATATATATATATATTCTCCTTATATAAAATCTCAGTAGCAGGAAAGTTAGATTAATTCTTATCCCAATAGGAGCCTTTCGTTTTTGCATAGTCAAAAGAACCTGGAGTTTGGAGCCTGTGATCTTAGATTCTAGCTTCTGGCCTATCACCAATCTAGCTGTACACATCTCCTCCTCTCTGGGCTTCTAGCTCACCATCTACAAAGACGGGAAAGTATTGCCTGACCTGACTATTTGCTAGGTTGATGTGAGAGTGAAATGAAAGTAGTAAATGTCAATGTGTCCTGCAAAATTAAAAGTGTGTGGTGAACAGAATAGACAGTTATTACTAAGTAATGGCCAACCTTGCCTTGCACACTTTCTTCTACATCCTGTGATCACAGAGTCTATCTCCTGCTTCCTTCCCTCATTCCCAGTTTACACAGGCTGCAGACTTCTGAAAGGTCAGGCCTGGGGGAAGTTAGAGGTACAGCCTCAGCAGCTCTGTCTCAGATGATGAGCTGAGAAATCAAAGATTCTTTCCTTGACAAGGAAAGGGTTTTCTTTGCTTTCTCCCTCCTCTCCAATAAATCTGTCTGCCTCTGCTGTTCCATGAAAAGGCTGATTGGCCTTGTCCTTGGGACGTGCCAGCTCAGCATGGGAGAGAGAAATGCTGCAAGACTTGAAGCCTCCCTTTTCAATACATGTTGAATTCATTGCTGCAAAGACTTGGGTAAGTAAAACACTAAGCTCCCTCTGACTGGACTTCCTGGAGAGAGGGATTCCAAGAGCTTTTAAAGAAAATGTCAAGCTGTTAAAGAGTTCAGGCTTCAAGCAGCTCAGTGCTTTATAATGTTTTGGAGTTAATTTTTCATGGATTCTTAATGCTCAAGTTTTTTAGAATTGAAAATAACTGATTGGGTAGTCAATCTGATAAACAGCACAACCACAGTCAACTCTATAAGAAAGATGAATCTATTACTCATTGCTTCATGCGTTCTTTGCTGCCGAACTTCTCAGCTGAATTAGTAATTAATCAATCAATAAATATAAATTAGTGAATTAGGCCCCATCTATGTGCTCAGCTCTATGGGTAGTACTATGAAAATCATGTCAAAACAAATCAATGTAAATGAAATATATATTTTATACTATTATGGGATGAACTGTGCACTCTGTAAATTTAGAGATTGAAATCCCAACTCAGGATTTATAGGGCCTTTCAAAAGTTAAAAATAGATGGAGGACTTCCAGGAAGATGGTGGAGTGGTGAACACTGGAGAAACAATCTCCAAGACAACTGGGATCACATTTTATTAAAAAGCTTTTGGACAGCAAGAGAAACCACCAACAGAGTGAATACACAACACACAGTATAGAAAAAAAAATTGCCAGCTATTCCTCAAACAAAAGGGTTACTATCTAGAATATATAAAAAACCCAAAAAGTTAGACCCCTCAAATTAAAAACTCAATCCAAAAATAAGCATCTGAAATGAATAGACACTTCTCAGATGAAGTACAAACAGCAAATAAATATGTAAAAACATGTTCAACATCACTGGTCATTCAAGAGATGAGATACAAAATAAAACAACACTGAGATTCTATCACTTCAGAAAGAATGGCTGTTATCAAGAAATCAACCAATAATAAATGCTAGTGGTGCTGTGGGGTAAAAGGAACACTTCTCTGTTTTTGGTGGGAGTGTAAACTGGTAAAACCACTGTGGAAATCAATGTGGAGATTCCTCAAAAAACTAAAACTATAGATTCCTTTTGACTTGGCTATTCTTTTTGGTATCTTCCCAAAAGAATTTAAAGCATCCTACCACAATGATATATGCACACCCATCTTTATAGCAGCACAGTTGGTAATAGCTACATCTTGGAAACAGCTCAAATGCCCATTGACAGATGAATGAATAAAGAAAATGGTGGGGGTAGTTAATACAATGGAGTACTACTCTGCCATAAAGAAGGTTAAGCTTGAGACATTTCTACATAAATAGATGCACTTTGAGGCCATACTCTACAGTGAAATAAATTAGACACACATGTTTAAATACCACATAATGTTTCTGATGTGAGAAACTGAAAGTATAAATAAGCACCAAAATGCCTGATAGATATTGGGAAATAGGAAGAAAATATTCAAATGAGAAGGGAGCAAGGAAAGGGGGAGGGGCAAAAAAAGAATAGAGGAGAAAATAGAAACAAAGCTTTTGTAAATAACGAGGGGAAGAAGGATAAAAGGGAGGAATAGGAAGGGAGGAAAAAGCAGGATGTCAGGTACAGGTACAAATTCCCTGTGATGAATGCTATCATTGTGTTTAAGTGAAATGTACCAGTAAATGTTTTGAAAAAAGAAAAGAAAAACAAAAAAATAAAATTAAATAAATAAATTGGGCTTGGGATTTAGCTTAGCGGTTCGGTGGCCTGCCTTGCAAGTGCAAGGGCCCGCATTCAATCCCCACTATCAAAAAAATTAAAATAAAATAAAATGAAAAAAGAAAAGATTCATCTATTTTCATAGAAATGAGTCAGATTCGTCCTTATTTATGGCTGAGTAGTGCTCCATTGTATATATATGCCACATTTTGTTTATCTATTAATCTGTTGAGCATATACGTCATTTCTATAATTTACCTATTATGAATTATGCTGCTATAAACAAAGGTATGCACATATCACTGTAATATGATGACTTTAAAACTGTCAAGAAGATACTCAGAAGAGGTATCAAAGGGTCAAATGGAATTTCTATTTTTAGATTTTTGAGAAATATCTACACTGATTTCCAAAGTAGTTGCATTAGCTGATATTCCCACTTACAGTGTAGAAGGGTTCCTTTTCCCCCACAACTTCACAGCATTTGTTGTTTCCTGAGTCCGTGATAATAGCCATTCTTCCTGAAGTAAATAGAATCTCATTGGTGTCCTGATTTTCATTTTCACTTGATGCCATTGTGAAAGGTGCTGCTTCTCTAATTTCTCTTTCAGTGAGTTTATTATTTGTGTACAGCAATGCTATTGATTTTTGTGTGTTGATTTAATAATCATGCCACTCTCCTGAATTTGTTTATTTGTTCTAAGAGTCTTCTTGTGTAACTTTTGTGTCTTTTAAGTAAAGGATCGTGTCTTCCACAAATAAGAATAATTTCACTTCTTCCTTTCCTATTCAAGTCCTTTTTATTTCTTTCTCTTGCCTGATTGCTCTAGCTAAATTTCAAGTGCTATATTGAGCAGCAGTGCTTAGAGTGGACACCTTATTCTTGTTTCTGATTTTAGAGGCAATTCTTTAATTGCTTCCTCATTTAGTATGATGTTGGTGTGGGTTTACCATAAATGGCTTTTTATCAGTTTAAGGTAAGGTTCTGCTATACTATCTTCATCACAGTTGTTTTTAATCATAAATGGATGTTGGATTTTGCCAAAGGATGGGTGATCATGTGATTTTTATCCTTACCTCTGTTTATGTGTATTAAATTTATTGATTGATATACATTGAACCACTTGTATCACTGAGATGAAGCCCACTTGGTCATGCTGTATGATCTTTTGAATGATTAGTTGCATTCTTTGCAACTACCATGAGGATTTTTGCATCTGTGCTAAGTTTATCAAGGAAATTGGCCCATAGTTCTCTCTCTCTCTCTCTCTCTCTCTCTCTCTCTCTCTCTCTCTCTCTCTCCTCTATCTCTCTCTCTCTCTCTCTGTCTCCCTGTTGAGTCCTTGTCTGGTTCTGATATAAGAGTAATGCTAACTTCATTAAATAAGTTTGGCAGTGTTTATTCCTTTTCAAATTCATGAAAAAGCTTGAAGAGTATTGGGGTTAGTCTTCCTTGATGTTCTGATAAGATTCAGTAGTAAATTCATTGGGATCTAGGCTTTTCTTAGTTGGTAACGTTTTGTCAGTGCTTTTATTTCATTGCTTGTTATTGGCCTGCTCAGGATTTTTATATCTTCTTGGTTCAACTTTGTTAATTTAGATATATCTAGAAATTTCTCCAATTCTTCAGGTTCTGCAATTTATTAGAATATATGTTTTTGAATTATTTTCTTATAATTTGTAATTTTTGGCAATGACCATTGGAATTTTACCTTTTTCATTTCCAATCACATTAGTATGAGTATTGTCTTTCTTTCTTCTGGCAAATTTGGCTAAGGGTTTATTAGTCTTGCTTGTCCTTTCAAAAAACAACTCTCAGGGGCTGGGGATTTAGCTCAGTGGTACCGCACCTTCCTCACAAGCGCAAGGTCCCGAGTTCAATCTCCAGTACAAAAACAAAATCAAACTCTCATTGAAGGCCGGGGATTTAGCTCAGTGGTTCAGTGGCCTACCTTGCAAGAGCAAGGACCCGAGTTCAATCCCTGGTACCAAAAAAAAACCCAAAAAACAAAAAACAAAAAAACAAAAAAAACAAACTCTCATTGATCCATTGTATTGTCTTTTAGTCTCAATTTCATTAATTTTCACTCTGATCTTCATAATTTCTTTTCTTCTACAAGCTTTGGATTTGATTCTTATTTTTGAATCAAGATATATTATGTACAGTATAAATTCCCTACAATGAATGTGATCATTGTGTTTATCAGAAGTCTACCAATAAAATTAATTTTAAAAAAGTTTTGGATTTGGATTGCTCATGTTTCTCTGGGACCTTGAGGTGCATCTGTAGATTATTAATTTGGAATTCTTAGGACTACTTTCATTGTGTCCCATGGGATTTAATATGTCATGCTGACAACGTCACTTGATTCTAAGATCTTTTTAATTTCTTTCTAGGTTTCTTCTGTGACTCATTAATTACTCAAGAATATACTACTGGGGAGTCCTGAAACATTATTGGAAACCTCTGCGGTAGGCTCCTACTCAGTGTATGATGCAGGCCCGAGAAAGCAAAGACTAAAAGGCAGAACTAAAAGAGACAGAAAGTGGGGCACCAGGACAACCAATGCTGGTGCAACTGACAAAAGTACGGGCCAGTACAAGCCACAGATTTTTATTAGTAATAAATTGGGGTAAAAGGAAGGTACATGCAAGGGCAGTATTACAAGTGAGAATGTGCGGTTGTGTGGTTTCTAGGGAAACTGATGTAAGCAAGACATGTAAAAGACAAGACAGCATTCTCAAATCAGGAACAGAACAGACAAAATATGTGGTTGTATTTAGGACATTGTTCTTCTAGTTGAGAAGCTTTTAGTTGTGGGTATAGAATTTGGGTGTGAGTTACTCTGACCTCAGCATGCAGGCTTTGGCTGTACTCATTTTTATAAACAAGCCATTTGTGAGGTTAACCCTTTACATCCTTCTCTGCTTACAGCCTGCTCTGGGCATAATCAATATCGCCATCTCCCACATCTCCCCGCTTCTCTGTTGGGAAATGGCAGCAGCTACATCAGTGTGAGCTGTGATGTCCTTAGGGCTTGTTTACTCCTGGGTCTCCCTGGCAGGCAGTGTAGTCTGGTGATCTCAAGTTTGAGGGCTGTCACAGGCGAAGGGAGTTGCTTGGATGTAGTCTTTGTATGGTTTTCAGAAGGGCCATCATAGCGTGCTGACTGCAATGAATCCATCATCTCAGTCCATGTTCATATGCTCGGGGCTGATGGCCACAGCATTTTTCTATTTTCTGTTGAAAAATAAATATACCCTGGCCCCTATGTTATTAACTGTATTGAACTGTTTACCTTTTAGTTAGTACATCCTTTGACAACACTAGTGTCTAGGACATATCTATAGATTTATCTTTGTATCAGTGGGGTTTTAATGGAGTATATTTACCTTCCAAGAGTGGACTCAAAAAATTTTAAATGAAAGTAACAAGGGAAAGTACCAAGATCTAATTTCACTTGTAGAGATAGCTGTACCCCCTTTTCTGTCTATGTAATTGTATTTTTACCGAAAAATTAGTATGTCTAACAATGGCTTGTCTCTGTGGATTATAGAAACTTTTAATATGTTTAACTGATTTAGTTCATTATAATAATTATTTTATAGCCTGGCGTGGTGGCGCACGCCTGTAATCACAGCACTCGGGAGGCTGAGGCAGGAGGATCACTGCAAGTTCGAGACCAGCCTGGGCTACACAGTGAGTTCCAGAGCAGTTTGAACTACATAGTGAGACCCTGTCTCAAAAAAAAAAAAAAACCCAAAAATAATTATTTTATAAAGAGTTGCCCAATTGTGGTTAGGGAAGAAAAAATAGTTTTAATTTAACTTTTTTGAGCTGAGAAGGGTCACTGTAGGGAAGACTGCACTTAGGAGCTCTTTGTAAGGAGCTAATTTAATAGGCTTAAATAAAAATCATGTTGTAATTAGCAATTATAAACTTTTTATAAAGTCAGTCTGGTGGATTTTGGTTAAAAACATATCTAGCACATTTGTTATTATTTGTATGATTACTTGGAGTTTGACAGCCTATAGGAAAGAGTAAAATAATTTTTTAAGAAATTAGAGCATGAGTCAGGGATTTAGCTGAGTGGTTCTGCTGCCTGTCTTGCAAGCGCAAGGACCTGAGTTCAATCCCCAGTACCACAAAAAAAAAAAAAAAAAAAGCATGTACAAAGTTTAAGTACTAAAATTAAAAAGTAGGTTTGGAAAAAAGCCATGTTTAGAAACTGTTTTTAAGAGACTAAAATAATGATATTAATCTGTTGGTTTTTAGTCCATTTTATTAATGGGGGTACTTGTAAAAAGATTAAAAACTGAATAACTTTAAAAAAACAACTTAGTTTAAAAATGTAAAAGTTCTTGTTGAGCTCTTATAAATTTTACCATAGTTTTTTTTAATGACCCTTAACAGTGGTAAGCCATCAGTGTAGTTGGAAATTGCCACAAGGGGTCAGCAATTGGAGCCTCTTTTTATATCTAGTTTTATTATTATGCTCTTAATACTATATATCTTTGGGCTATATTTTTTTACTGGGTGTTCAAGACGAAGTTAAGGTGAAACCTATATTAATCAGAAGTAACCTCTTGTGCCGGGCATGGTGGCTCATGCCTGTAATCCCAGCACTCAGGAGACTGAGGCAGGAGGATCACTGTGAGTTCGAGACCAGCCTGGGCTACATAGTGAGTTCCAGATCAGTCTCAACTACATTGTGAGACCCTGTCTCAAAAAGCCGA
>NW_022900951.1:83675459-83748647 GCF_012274545.1 Fukomys damarensis
GAAAAGGGGGTTTTTTTTTTTTTGTGTGTGTGTGTGTGTGTGTGTGTGACTCTCCTTTAGCACCCTGTTGATTCTTATCTTTTTGGTGACGAAAAATCTCCCCACTCAGCAGGTTGGGTGATGTACCAAAGTTGTAGGGTCTTGTAGAGAAAGTTTTTTCATGTCTTAGGTTATTTGTTTACCTTGGAAGGCCAGGACCAAAAATATTGGCTGTCTTACTCTGTGATATTTTGTGCTCGTTATTTTCTTTGTAAACTATGAAACTATGCCTGACATATTTCAGATCCAGTGAAATACAATCATTGGTTAATGTTTTGTGTTTTGAATGACATCATAGTTGCTGCATAACTCATCAACAGTATCTATTCCACCTTTATTTTTATTTTAAAATGTGACCATTTCTGGCTTCATTTGTGTTGGGAATTCAGTATCAATTTTTTAATTTTTTTGTTTGGTTTTCTGAGACAAGATCTCACTACATAGTCCAGGCTAGCCTTGAACTCATTATGTAGCACTGGCTGACTTTAAACTCACAGGATCCTCCTGCTTCAGCCTTCTGAGTGCTGAGATTATAGGCCTGCACCGCCAAGGCTGGCTTCACTATCAATCTTATCATCGTAGTGTAATTTTGACAGTATCACTACTTCTTTGTTTTTCTTCACCACATAAGAAGCCAATGTTATGTCTTTCCGAAATCCAAAGATTGTGCTATACATTTCTCTATTGTGAACTTGCAAGGACTCTACTTTGTTCTTGTGAATAGTTTCTGTCCTAGTCAACTTGTGGGTTGTTGTTGTTGTTGTTGGCCAGGGATTTGGCTCAGTGGTTCTGCCAACTCCCTCAGAAGTGCAAAGTCCCAAATTTGATCCCTGGTACCAAAAAAACAAATAAAAAATGTTGTTATTGTTGTTGTTGTACTTTGTTTTGTTTTGTTTGCAAATGTAACATCAGCCTAAAATATTCTTCCCCTGGGTTCTTCATATGCCTGCCTCCTCTGCCACCTGCAGATCTTGAACCAAAGATCTTATAGAGGTATTCTCTGATTGCACTACTTGAAAGAGTTTCTTCTTAATGTTCTATCAAATTTTCCTCAATGCTGTCATCACAAAATGCAAGCCCTTGATGTCAGGGACCTTGCCTTTCTTATTTGCTATTTGTATCCCACCACCTAGCACAACTCCTTGTAGTATGTCTGTCACTAGACACTTAGATTTGTTGTAATGGTGAACTGAGAATCAATAGTTATCTGCATCTCCTCTGAATGATTGAGAGGGAAGAGACAAGCTCTAGGGAAAGGGAGAAGTTAGATTGGCCTAGTAGAGCTGCCAGTCCAAGGCTAGCACTAGAGTTGAGGTCTTGAAAGGACAGGTAAAAGAAATACTATATATAAGCAACTTATGCTGAGATACTGAGGAAGAGTGGAACCACTAGATGGCAAAAGGCAGATGGTTAAAAACATATATATATATAGAAAAAATATATATACACAGAGAGAGAGAGAGAGAGAGAGAGAGAGAGAGAGCCAAGAGTCAGAGGCAAGATAGAAACCCAACTAGAAAAAGAGTGAGTAGCCTGAGAGCAAATGAAAAGAGACCTAGAAAACTCTGAGCAACATGGGGAGAGGGCGTTACAGCCAACTCATGGTAAGCAAAAGGATTGACTAAGATCTTCGAATGGAGTTGAAGACCATGTCAGCAATTTGCAATCTTGAATAAGTTTCTCCAGCATTTCTCATGAGGGAGAAAGTTAGAATACAGCACTGATTTTAAGTGGAGATTTGTAGGATAGATGCAACAAGAGCTAAGGTCAAGTATCAAAAGAGCAAGAAAGCTGGAAAATAAGAGTCAAATAATCTTAAGAATGAAAATTAGAATTAAGAATTTCAGAGGTAAATCAGTTCTAGGGTGATGATAAGGTCAGAGCAGAGCTGAAGATAGCTTGAGATGAAGGGGCCCAGAAGCCAAGAAATCAGGGCAGGATGGGGGTAGGGGGCTTCCACATGGGACCTTCAGGCAAATGACAGGATTTGATGTAGAGAGGAGCACCAAAATCTTCTGTGAATATGAGGTAGTAAACAGGATATCAGTGAATGAGAATAGTTAGGAGGAATAGAGAATAAATGGTGTAAGGATCAAAGAAGTAGGAAAGAATGTTAAATGTGTCAAAACCAGACACTAAGAAAATTCTAGTGCTGTCTCTTGTTCTCAGGCTATGAAAGAATGAGTCTATGAGAAAAGAGGGCTGCAGGGGAAATGTTTTAGTTTAGATTGTACCAAAAGCAAACTCTGAGATAAGAGATTCCAGCATAAGTGATTTGTTTGGAGGTGGTGATGACAGGAAATACCCATGAAGCAGCAGAGGAGTGAAAAAAGAGAGGGAAGAAAGCCAATAAAAGGGTGTACTATAAAGCAAGTTAACACTGTGGGTAACTGGAACGTAATCATGCCGAGGAATCCTAGGGAGTTGTGCAGAACTTTCACCTTGGATTTATCCCACCTGGGGGATAATCTACTCCTATTAATCACTGATTCAGACTGCCCTAGGGAATTTGTTAATCTCCTTAAACTTCTGGCTTCCTATTCACATAGGTACAGAGGGCTTTGAAAGCCAGAGAAAAGCTTACAAAGATGCTTAGGAGCTGGTATTGGAAGTCAGACTGGCACAGATAGAAATGATAACGGCCAAGAGGAAATAGGTAAAACACCAACAATGTTTGCTACAGAAAGCAATATACAAAGAAGAAGCCAGAGTCAGCCAGGGCAAAGTTTATAAACCTTTCTCAAAAGAAGGTAAAAATGAAAGGTGTAATTTAGTTTAGAATAAGCATTTAAAAATAATAGTGTTGACTGGAAATTAGACTTTATTCAAATGACACCATGTGGGGATTTAAACGTATATTGGTCCTAATTGATAACTTTACAGGCTAGATTGAGGCCTTCCCTACCCATTCAGAAAAGGACATAGAGATAGTCAAGGAACTCCTCAAAGAGATTCCTCAGTCTGGATCACCCTACCCTCTTCAGAGTGACAATAGGCCATCTATAACCTCTCAAATAACTCAGGGGGTGTCAAAGACTTTAACAATAAAGTACAATCTCCATTCTAAATGAAGACCTCCATCTTCTATAAAACTTGAGAGACCCAACAAGACAGACCCTAAAGTAAACTCTGGCAAAACTTTGTGAAGAGATGTCAGAGTCCTGGTTCCAATTATTGCAAATAGACCTCATGAGGGTTGCAAACACCCCCAAAACTTGGCTAAATACAAGTCCATTTGAGGTGTTATGTGGGAGGCTGTTTCTCTCTTTTGATATGGTAGTAGACCCAGAAACTATGAGACCCTTATAGTATGTTATTAATCTCAGCCAAGTACAACAGGCTATCCAAATGTATGGGAATAGAGTCCTGCCAGTTTGTGGCCCAGGGTGACCACCTAGTGTCTGCCCTGGAAACCAAGTGCTCATAAAAATTTGGAAAGAAGGTACTCCTTTAGCCAATTAAAACTGATGTGGAAGGGCCCCTTTTCATTTATCTTTGCCACTCCCACTGCAGTAAAGATAGCTAAGATAGATAACTGGATTCACCTTTCTAGGATAAAACCAGCCCCACTTGAACTGTCTGAAGAAAAAGACCATCCAAAAGGAAAAAGCTACTTCTGTGAGCCTCTGGAAGACCTGAGATTTCTCTTCCAAAAGTAAGACTCCAGGTGCAGATAAGTAAGGGGATTTTGCTAAGGCCATGGCTCACAGGCACTTGATAATTTATCTGACATCCCTGTTTGACATACTCTCTCCTCCACAGAAAGCATGGAAATCTGACCTGCTCATAATATTTGTATATCCCCAACTTAATGGTAAAGTTACAGTTCAACGGTCACTAACTCTTTTCTCTCTGTCTTCTAACAGTCTTTTTCTTCAACCCAGTCAGTGAACCACAACATCCCGAGGTAGTTGGAAAGCACATAATCCCGGGTAGGTAGGCTCTCCTTTCCCACAGGAAGTGGATCTCCACTCCTTCAGCAACCCATAATAAATTGTGGAGATACATGTCTCTTGGGGAAAATGAGGCAGGAAGTTAGAGTATGGCTAAAACTACCTGGGCAAGTAAGTGTGATCTACAAATCCCAGGACAAACATACAAGACAGTTCCCAATGACCTGCACATGGACTTCTCCTGAAAACTTCAGCAGTTTTTTTTTTTTTGAAGAGGCATGACAAAGATCTATTAGAGGTAGATATAAGATGCACTCAAGAGGAGAGTGTGGGTGCTCAGAGAAATGAGGCCCAATAAAGTTGGAAACTGGGATCGTTTATGTGTTTTGGGAGGTGGAAATGTATGGAATTCAATAATCTAGCCTTCACGGGAACTAGCAGAAAGAATCAACAACTGGGATCTCATCTTATTAAAAAGCTTCTGCACTGCAAAAGAAACCATCAACAGAAATAAGAGACAACCTACAATGTGGGAAAAAATTTTTACCAACTGCTCCTCAGACAAAGGACTCTTATCTAGAATATATAAAGAACTCAAAACAACCAGCCCCCCCAAATATGAGGACCCGATTCAAAAACGGGCATCTGAAATGAACAGACATTTCTCAAACAAAGAAGTAAAATCAGCAAGGAAATATATGAAAAAATGTTCCACATCACTAGTGATTCGAGAGATGCAGAGGAAAACAACACTGAGATTCCACCTCACCCCATAAAGAATGGCTGCTGTCAAGAAATCACATAATAACAAATGTTGGAGGGGTTGTGGGGAGAAAGGAACCCTTCTCCATTGTTGGTGGGAGTGCAGACTGGTGCAACCACTATGGAAATCAATATGGAGATACCTCAAGGAGCTGGGACTAGAGGTTTCATTTGACCCAGCCATCTCTCTGCTGGGTATCTTTCTAAAAGAATTAAAAGAATCATATCACAGTTATATATGTGCACCTATGTTTATAGCGGCACAGTTTGTAATAGCTAAAACTTGGAAACAGCCCATTTGCCCATCAATTGGAGACTGGATAAAGAAGATGTGGTTTTTCTATAAAATGGAATACTACTCAGCCATAAAGAATGAGAAATTAGATTCATTCATAGGAAAATGGGTACATATTGAGGATATATTCCTAAGTGAAATAAATAAGTCACACATGTGTAAATACCAAATAGTTTCTCTGGTGTAAAAAACTATAATAGTACATAAGATCGTAATGAGATAATTGACAATGTGAAATAGGAAGAAAAGGGCTAAAAAGGTGTAGGGAAAGTGGGAAGGGTACAGGAAAGGTAATAAGGGAAAAGGAAAAAATATGACAAAATGAAAAAATGGAAATAAAGTGTTTGTAAATGGGGAGGGGAGGAGGGGTGAAGGGAGGGCAGGGACAAGGGGAAAAAATGAGAGGCAAGACCTGTTATGTAAAGGTACAAGATCCCAATAATGAATGTAACTGTACCTAAAATGTACCAATAAACTCAATGAGGAAAAAAAAATCTAGCCTTACTCTCAGTCTCAGTGGGCTGGAGAGGATGGCCGACCCCTAGTGAGATATTGGTCTAATACTATGGTAAAATGACAAAAGGATTGTCCCTTCATGGGTGAAAGAGGACTATTTGCAAATAAAAGGGAATGGACAGATCCATTTACAGCTGAAAGAAAGTTGCCCAGGCTTGTTGTTTTGGGAGAAGCTGGGGGGGGCGCGTAAATAAACCAGACCTGTGTTCTAAAGCTGTAGCTTTTCTTTAAAGTACAATTTTTAAAATCTTGATTTCCTTGTCTCCCCTTTCTACCTAACTTTATTTCTTCTATCCTACTCATTTCCCCATTTCCCCTGAGACTTTGTTAACTTATTTTTAAGGAGTTGCAAAAGGCCAATGATCCATCTTCATTAACTGCTTCAGGCTAAGGAAGAGCATTGATCCTGCCTAGCCAGGCACCAAAAGTCTGTCTCCTCCTGACAGATCTAAAGGAGACATTGGAATACCAGGTTCCATCTTTTGAAGAACCATCACGTTTTGGTAGTTTGAAAAAGAGGGCAAGGACATATGAGACATTAGCCCACAAAAACAGTGAATTCTGCAACAGACAAAAATTCTAAAGCTCAGTAACATAGCCAGAAAAATGAGGACTTTTTCCCACCAATTTGTTCCAGGGAACCAGGATGGAAGACATTCATTAAAGAATATTAATTGTGGCTAAAGAAGAAAAAATTTCACATTGACTTTTTGATGAAAGGTCTCATTTATTGGCCTTTGAGAGACATTAGACCTGGTTGCAAACTTTAAAATTGTTGTTGCACTTGGTAGATGTTCCATAAAATTTTAAAATTTTATTCAATCATCGCCCTGTAAAGGTGATACCCACAAGGATATCTATCCCAAATGAACTAGAAGTTGGCCATTGTTCAGAAATCCAGCCTGCATCTTAGTTAATGCTGCTGGGCCCAGTCAAGAAAAACATTAATTCCCCCATTGGAAAATGGTTTAAGGGTTAGGGAAAAAAAGATGAATAGTCTGACTTCGATGTTAGCAGACATAGCATTGCTGTGAGAGGATATATTTAGGCCAAATGAACTTACCTAATTTATTCTGAATCAGCCTTATTATTCTTCCTGAAGAGTATTTACAAGTCCTCCAAAGGCTCACAGGAGTATTGATCACAGGTTGCTGTCTTGTTGACATCTCAATCCTGCAACATCAAGAATTACTCAAGGCTCACCCAGGGTAATGTTCACTTTGCGGAGAGGGGCTTTGAGATATCTCAGCTTAGAGATACCTTCAAATCTCTAGAGCAGCCAACATGGGGACAGGCAACCTCTCCCCACTTTGGAGGAGAGGGCAGTCTCACTTCCAATGTCTTCCCACTTTATAGTGAGGACCCATCCCAGGTGGAGAGGGGCCCAGCTTACTATAATTCTTTTGCAAGTGTCCAGGATCTTCCCAATAGTAGCGTCTATCTGGTCTCTTATTCTCCCTCTTTGTAGGTAGAGTCTGGGGTTGTTCTAAGAAGGCGGGGTTCAATTTTCTAATGCCAGAGCAATAAATTGAGCCTGTTACTCTGCCTGTTGTCATCTCCCCTGAACCTTGGCACTTGCCACTCCTTTGTTCCTGTTGTTGAAGACCCTGAAGGCCAAGTTGAAAAGTTGGTTAATAGGGGTCTTAGGACCAATAGCCCACTTTTGAAGTTTTCTGAGGATATCTGGGGCAGATTTCTTGGAGCACTCAAGAGTTCAGCTTCTGCAAGGTCTGGCACTGTTTTAGCTGGCCCTATTGGCACATGGGCAGAAGAGATTATACAAAATCCATGTAATTCTGGGTCTTGATATAGAGCCATACATACCTGGACATGTGGGATTTCTGTCCACTTTTCCTCTCTTACAAAACAAACAAGGCTGGAATGCTATATTAAAATATAAAGAGCCATTCAGAGGCCATGTCTTTCCACTTTCAAACTTACATTGACCTCATAATGAATTGCAAAGAAAAATCATCTTTTTCCTTTTTAAATCCTCCTCTTTAAAATGGTCCAAATTTCTCATAATATAGCCTAACAGGGACATTTCAGGGATAGATACTGAGTTATCCATGCTCCAAAAAGGTGCCCCGTATGTCTCTAAGATTTCCCTTGTGTACTTCTGGAAATAGTTGAAGACAAGAAAAAAGAGAAGATGGGAACTGAGGTCACACTTCAAGTGTGTCCCAGACTGGAGTCACACCACAAGTCTGCTCCGAACCAGGGTCAGACCACATGAGCTGCCCCATTTCCCAGAGTCAGAACAGCTGAGGGTGGCAACTCTGCTCTATTTTCTGTCATGGCCGGTACAAACACCCTTATTACTGGAACATAGCTATTCTAACAGATTGGGGAAGCAGGAGAAGTTGTACGCAGCTGCTGGGGTTTACTCAAAAATCTACACCAAAGATCTTCATATCTAGGGACTTGTAACCTACACAAGGACCTCAAGGGGTCTTAGAAGTCTGGAGATTTTATTGAACTACAGATCACATATCAAGGAAAGCAGAGGCCACCTGCTTCCCCTCTCCCCGCCCACATGCTGGGAGGCACTGGCTCCTCTATCCTCCAGCTCCTTGTGTTTTTGGTAACCAACAGAAAACCTTTAAGGGCTTGAGTTTTCTGACAGACAAAATCCTGAGTGGGTGAAAGAGGAAGAAAAGCAAGCCCTTGGGAAACTGCTTCAAAGGCAAAGGGCTTGGGAGAAAGTGGGGGGGGGGTAACTAAAATTTGGCTTGACTTACCAAAGGATACCTCTTTTTTTTTAACCTCTTGCAGCTGGCTCACTAGCAAGGATGTCATGTGCTGGGTCTGAGGGTCCCCAAGGCTGAAATAAGGAATTTAACCTACCCCTTTAAAATAAGTACCCAGGTAAAGCAAACAGAATAAGGCCTAGTGCACAGTAAGTGTTAAATAAATAAAGAGTAGAACTATGGCTATTTGATTATACTGAAATATAGTTTCTACTGGAATGGCAGGATAAATGCTTAATTCTTTCCCTTTAATTACCAATTCTCAAAGTAAGAATTGGGTTTAATAGCTGCCACAAGGGGTGACAAATAAATGGATAGAACATTAAAATGCTCAGGGAAAGTTTGGGAGGGAGGGGAGCTGGGAGAAAAGCCCAGAATGAAAACATGTAGAGCAATATATGGCTGGGAGGAGCAGAGCCCTGGAAACAGCTTTCCTTGCCTTCTTTCTTTTCTTTTTTTCCTCCTCCATTTTACAAAGCCTCAGTCAAAATCACATAGGGCTGGGGAAAGGAAAAGCAATAAGAAACAGCTCCTGTCTAAAGCATGTGTTTGGCATTCTCACAAATCTGCAAAGAACATTAGTACTTTCTCTTCATTTGCTGCTATGATAATATTATTGTGTTGTCTTCAATATAATGCATAATCATAATAGAAGTTCTAAAATTCATAAAACTTGGAATTTTTGCAACAGCAAAAAATTTATCTATCCCTATCATCTTCATCTGCTAAATAAAGTAATGAGGCTACATTGATTAGGGATCCACTTTAAAATGTTCCTCAGCAAGTTCACTTTCATGGGCACAGGGTCCTATGCTGTAGACTTGCCACACTCAGAAGAGCTAACTTGGTTTAATATGCTTTGTTGCCTTGAAATTCTTAATGTTTTTATTTTGTTGATTGATTGCAGTGCTGGGAATCCATCCCAGGGCCTCATGCATGTAGGCAAGTGTGATATTGAGCTAAACCCTCCACCCCTCTTTATATTTTCTTTTGATGGTACTGGAGGGTTGAATTTAAGGCCTTTGTACTAAGTTACAACCCTAGCCTCGTGTGTGTGTGTGTGTGTGTCTGTGTGTCTGTGTGTGTGTCTGTGTGTCTGTGTGACAAGGACTTGCTGTATAGCTAATGTACCCAGACTGGGCTTGAACCTGGAATCTTCCTGCTTCAGCTTCCCAGAGGGCTAGGATTACAGATATTCACCTCTATGTCTGGCCTTATTAATAATCTTTAAATAGAGAATTCCTCATTTTCATGTTATAATGAGTAAATTATGTAGCCATTCTTCTTGCTAGGGCCTCTCTGGGCCTCTGCCCTGAGCCCAAACCAGGCCACTAGCCTGCAACTGCAATGCATTTCTAAACTCTCAATTTTAACTCTTTTTGGGCTGCACTAGGCCTACTTCTTCCTGGCAGCTTTCAGATTTGGTTGCCTTCCCCTGCTAGTTTCTTTTCTTCCTCAGAACCATTGATGTGATGCATTGTTCTGTGGGTTGTGCCAAACATTGCCCCCATCCTCCAAAAACACACTTTCACCAAAGCTGTGAGGATTGTCTGTCTTGTCCTCTTCCCCCTCAGTCTGAGCATTCTCTGTATTGCTTGTTGCTTGTTGCTAAAATAAGACACACAGCCAAGAAAAGAAAAGAAACCACCCAGGCTTTACCAAGCGAGTGTTTTATCAATGTGTGGACAAGCTTAGCTCTGAGGTTCTGGGATAACTGAATAAAAGTGGGGGCTGAGTTGAAAGAGATGAGTAAAAGGAGGAAGCCCTGCAGAGGCTAAGATTATTCGGTCTCTCTTCTCTAGCCGACCCAAGTTTTTTTGCCATATGGACAAGGGACTTATTATTAAGAGTTCCAGGAAGGGCCACCTCATGGGGCTTTTAATTAGAAAAAAAGTTAAGACATTCTGTTCATTTTCAGTTCATTTACTGTCACCAAACACGTTTCCACAAACGATCAATATCACTTTTCAACACACTAACTCTTTCCCAATTGTCCTCTCCCCTGTATTTAATATGTGCTTATTCCTGCTCCAAGTCTGCTGTGCCTGTATACATCTGCATTCCCCCATTTGGATAAGCCTCTATGTCCATGATCATTTTTCCCCCTTCCTCTTTGATTCACTCTCTTTCCTTGCCTAGAAAACAAAGAATTTCTTATTACAGATAGTGTATTTTGTTTATTTTTTAAGTAAAGATACAGTCGTATAATGGTAGAAATAGAACTGATGGTGGTAGTGGTGTTAGTAGTTGTAGTAGAATGGCAGCAGCAGTGATCCTGATGCCTTTTCTGTGCAAGGCACTTTCCATGCACTTCTTATCCTATGACAACTCTGTGATACGGATTTTATTTTTCCCGTTTTATAGACAAAGAAACTGAGGCTCTAAAGTCAAAGAAATTACCTTATCAGTGAGAGAACAGAGACACTTGGGCCATTTTCTGACACTGATGTTTACTCACAATTGCCTAAGTATCCTGTCTGTATTAAACCAAGAGCGCATAGCGTCTTTTTTCCCCCAAAAGACACCATTATCTTGGTAGCCACAACAGTCTTACTCTTGATTTAAAGTCAAACACCAAGTGCTGAGGTGCTCCTTATGCACATTCTTCTTTTCTATCAATTTATATATTGGCTTTCACTAGCTTCTTGTTATATAAAATGTCTCACCCAACATCTCTGCTTAGTTCTCATTCTTCCATTTCTTGAAGCCTCTTAAAGATCTTTTTAATGTCCTCAGCCCTTATCCGTCACTTCTACTTTATGATCCTATCTTTCCTTTGAGATTTCTTTGTATATCATTTTCCTGACCTTCCCCTTTAAGTCCCTGCCCTTTCTTTTCCCACTACCTCTGCTTTGTCACACTTTTTTCACAAGTCATGTTTTCCCAGTACTGTACACTCGATGACATGGACTCCTCCCATCAGACTTTAAGTGTTGGCAGAAGGAATTTGAAATCTGCCTCTCCCACCCCACCTGTCTGTCCTCAGTTGGTATGTTACTTTGCAACATAAAAGCATTAAATTATAAATCAATTCTGCATTCATCAAAGTTGGCTATTGTCCGTACTACTTGGCTGCTTGTGACCTCTGAATGCTGAAACTGTGAGTGCTATTCTGCCCTCATTCTGCTGCTGTATGAGGCCAAGAAAAGTTCCCCACCAACAAAGCTGCACATCTTGTTGGCAGGAGTCAAGCAGAAAAACTGGCAGCCAAAATATGCTCATTTCTACCATTCTTATTTAATGGTAATTTGAATCTCTAATTTGCTTCCTATTTTATTTCCCTCCTAGTACATCTTATTCTTCTCCCAAGAGCAGTCATTGAATTTGTATCCTTCATATCTACATTTTTTTCTCAGCTTCCCTTTGTATTCTGCTCACGTGTCCCTTTGGTTTGACTCTCGCTCCAGCCTACTTCAATTATTCTTTTCATAGCATTGAAAGAATTCAACAAGCATTCACTGAGTATCTACTGTGTGCTAACTGCCGGACTAAAACTAGTCCCTTACCCTCAATGAATTCAATATTTCAATATGGTTTAAATGCTTGCATTACCTCAAATGAAAGGGAGAGGGTGATTACAACAGCCTGCTAATTGGTCATCCATTTATGCATGGAGGTTAGAAGAACGCACAAAATGGCCTTTACTTCCAGTGTAAATTATATATGCGTCAATAAGGCATATAGATTTTTTTTATTAGCCACTGACTCTCAATTCCTCAGAGAGCACAAAACCTTTGTTCTAGATTCTCCAGAGAGTACCTCTTCCTTCTTGCAGTCAGTGAGGAAAACTCCCCTGCCTCTTCTCTCCCCCATGGCCTCTGAGAGCTTTCTTTTCTGATGTGGGTCTCTAGACTGGGTAGTCAATCCTTGTCACTCCTCCCATTCTATCGAGCTCCAATACTGAATGAAGATGAGGGAAGCCCCTCCAAGGCTGTGGATGGAGGGGGAAAGGAAGAAAGAGGTCCTAACCAAAGACTTGCTTCGGTAAAGAGTATACATGAGAAAGCTTGACATTCCACACCACAGATACTCACCTTCTGTTAGCATGCCTTGGGTGAATTTTAGGCTACTGGGCTATCTGTCCCTTTGATTTACACTCACAAAACCCCCTTCCTATGATAATAGTTTGAAATTTTCCAGGCCCTTGTTGGAGAAATAGTGGAAAAGATCAAAGAAATACATTTGGCCTCCTTCAACTATGGGCAGTATGACATGCCCTAAGTGGATGTGCTTGGGAGCTCCCCTTTTCACCCCAACAATTCAGCTTTCTTTGTTTAGCAAATGTTTTATTTTTCTTGGCCTCATGTGGCCATTTAGATGTCTAATAGGATTATCAGTTTTTCACACCAGAGAAACTTTTCAGTATTTACACATGTGTGTCCTATTAATTTCACAAGAGTATGTCCTCAATGATAAACTGAAAGTGTAAATAAGAATCAAAATGTGTAATTGATATTGTGTAATAGGAAAAAAGTGTCTAAAGATGTAGGAGAAGTGGGAGGGGTAGGGGAAACCTAAGAAGGGAAAAGAAAAAAATAAGAGAAAAGGAAAAAATGGAAACAAAGTCTCTGTAAATAGGGAAGGGAGGCCAGGGGAGTGGGGAAAAAATAAGAATCAAGATCTATCATGTAAAGGTACAAGATCCCAGTGATAAATGTGACTGTATTGTATACCTAAAATGTACCAAGGAAGAAAAAAGGAGAAAAAAAGATGTCTAATAGGCATCTCAAGCTCAACAGATCCCAAATGGAACTTGCGAGGCCTCCAGTCCCCAAACCTGTACCTCTCCCAACCTTCACCATCTCAATGAATGTCATCTTGCTTCACCCAGATGCTCAGACCAAAACACTTGGAGTTATCTGTCATCCTCTCTCACATTCCACACTCATTCCATAAGCAAATTCTATTACATTTGATTGGCTTCACCTTTAAAATCCAAATTTACATGTTAAAACTGAATCTCCCTGTTTTTGGGTTTTTTTTTTTGTTGTTTTTTTTACTGCATCCACTGTTTCCACCCTAGTTGACAGCCCAGCCCCATCGTATTTCACTTGGACTAATGCAGTGGTCTCCTGCCTGGTCTCCCACTTCCACTCTTATCCCCTACAGACAATTCTCTATATAGCAGCCAGAAGGAGGTCCTTGAAATGCACACCAGATAATGCCACTTTGTTAGGCACATAGACATTAGTGGATCCAAGGAACAAATGGGCAATAGGGTTGTCCAAAATAGTACTTCTAAGAAGATGTGGTTTTTCTATAAAATGGAATACTACTCAGCCATAAATAATGAGAAATTAGAGTCATTCATAGGGAAATGGATACATATTGAAGATATACTCCTAAGTGAAATAAATAAGTCACACATGTATAACTACCAAATACTTTCTCTGGTGTGAATAAAATATAATAAGATCCTAATGATATAACTGACAATGTGAAATAGGAAGAAAACACCTAAAGGTGTAGGGGAAGTGGGAAGGGTAGGGGAAAGGTAATAAGGGCAAGAAAAAAATAGGAGAAAATGAAAAAATGGAAATAAAATGTTTGTAAATGGGGAGAGGAGGAGGGGAGGGGTGAAGGGAGGGCAGGGACAAGAGGAAAAAATGAGAACCAAGACCTGTCATGTAAAGGTACAAGATTCCAATGATGAATGTAACTGTACTGTATACCTAAAATGTATCAATAAACTCAAGGAGGATAAAAAATAGTACTTCTTAGGCGTGGTGGTGCACGCCTGTAATCCCAGCACTCAGGAGGCTGAGGCAGGAGGATCACTGTGAGTTCAAGACCAGCCCTGGGCTACATAGTGAGATCCAGGTCAGTCTCAACTGCATAGTGAGACCCTGTCTCACAAAAAGAGAGAAAAAACAATAAAAAACAAACAAAATAGTACTTCTTGCCAGTTAAGTAACAAAGATGTCAATCTATAATACATTTATAATTATTTCTTGAGTCTCAGACCTAAAACAATTTCACAGGACACAATGACATTTTAAGGTTACACATTGTGCACAGTCCTTCTGATACCTGGCCATCTAACTTCAAAACAAAATATACTGCATTCAGGCTGCCAGAGCCTACAGCCCAATGATATCAAGAAAGAAAATGTTCTTTAAAGACTCTCCTGCCTTGGGCTGGGACTGGTTTGAATTAACAGCTTATTTTTCATGAGTTTCTTACATGATTAAAGCCCCTGAGGAAACAATGACCATTTAAATGGACAAAAAGAATTTTACAACACCAAAGTAACTTCTAAGTAAAATTTTGATAAGCATTATAATTACCCCAGTTCCCTGGACCCCAAGAATAACTTCTGAGTGCATAAAAATGTATACAAACTCACACTCAGGGAAATGTCATCATGTCATCGCCTGCCTTCTTGCTTGAAGGTGTAACTCTTTTTTATCTCCTTTAAAATAAATTTAACCTGTATTTCTACATGGCCCTCTGCGTGCCCTCTGTGTGTCTTTCATCAAGGGCATAAAGAACCAAGGACCAGGGAGGTAAGGGGTCTTTTCCTTACTGTGTCAGAACCTGGATTCCCAGTGACAAATCCTCAGATCAAAATACTCTAATGACTTTCAATCACAGTTAGTAAAAAAATAAAAAATTGTTAGCCCAGCCTTCGAGGCCTTCTACAGTTTGGCCTTTGGCTACTACTGTGGCCTAATTTCCTACTATTCATCCTCTAGCTCACCTCATTTCACTGACCTCCTTTCTGTTTCAAACATGCCAAATACCTCCAGGCCTTTGTAGTTCCTGTCCCTTTAGATTATAATGCCTCACCAAATATCCTTATGATTTCACTTCCTTAAAGTCTGTGTATTCCACTAGAGGCTTTCCCAGAGCATACTGCCTAAAACAACACCCATACCTCCATTAATTTCTGTGTTATTAATCTCTATTTTTCTATATAAAACTAATAAAATGTTATACATGTAATCACTTGTTTTTTTTAATCTTATTGAGTTTATTGGTACTTTTAAAGTAGACAGTACAGTTACATTCATCATTGGGGTCTTGTACCTTTACATGTCAGATCTTGGTTCTCATTTTTTCCTCATATCCCTGCCCTCCCTTCACCTTCTCCAGCCTCCCCTATTTACAAAGACTTTATTTCCATTTTTTCCTTTTCTCATATTTTTTCTTGTCCCTTATTTCCTTTCCCCTAACTTTCCCACTTACTTGTTTCTAAACTATTTCTCTGTTTCGTGAGGGCAGAAATGTTGTCTATTTTATTCATTTTTATGCTCTCAGCTCCTAGAATCGTGTTTGGCACATTGTGATGTCATTGGATGGGGACCAATGAGGTTCCCCCAAAAAGGAAATGGGTACAACTCACCTTCCACAGAGTAAGTTCATTCACTCATCACAGAAATGCATTTTGGGATGCATTGATGTGAGGCATAGATAGATTTACTAGGCAGTGTGAGAAAATAGGGCAAGGGCTTTAATTTGAGTAACTGAAGGGGCTACACTCTGATTGAGAGGTTCACATTGGCATGTTCATACACACAAAAAAATTTTTAAAGCCAGCTTTTAGGGATTTTCTGGCCTGGGCTATAGTCTGATTGACCATTATCTCAGTTCTGGTTTGTAATATGGCTTTGGAGAAGACCTTTTTGTATGAAGGGGCAATTTGGTCTCCATGTGATGATTGCCTCTGCTTGGGACAGTGTCAGGTTTTTTGTTTTTGTTTTTGTTTAGGTCCAAGGATTGAACTGAGGACCTTGCACTTGCCAGGCAGGTACGATGTCACTGAGCTACATCCTCGGCCCCAGGACAGTCTCAGTTTTGAGAAGGCTCTTTTTGAACCTATTTTGACTGTAGATTTAAGGCAATGACTGGAAACTTCTGGGAGTAGTTGAATATGTCTGTAAATATCTTGGTGTTCCCACTTTTGAAAGGGCATGAGACAGGTTAATCAACCTTGTTTTTCAAACTTTAAGACAGGCACTCTTAAGTGATTAACATATCTATATGTGGAGCTCAGCAAGATTTGATCCAAAGCTTTAAGGTAATAAATGTGACATATAAAATGAAGGTCAAGTTTTCTTCTGACTTTAGTTACGTACTGGCCTTCTGTGGGGAAGTGAAGGGTCACTGTGTTTTTTGTTTTTGCTTTTTTAATTTTTTTAAAGCAAAAATTGCTTCTAAGTTCCTATCTCAGAAGAAAACACAAATCATGCTTTTAATGAGTAACAGGTTAAGGGCACAGGAATTTATTTGTCCTCTGTCCCTATGGTGATCTCTGATTGTGTCAGTAAGAGCTTAATCTTTGTTAAATGAATGAATGGTTATATGGAAGGAGCCCAATTTGGGAGACAAAATTGTATTCACCCTAAGATTCATTTGCCCGTTGTATCAATCTAAACAGTGTAGGAGGTGAGTCTACTTGGAAATTCACTGTTTAGGCACCCAAAGAACTTCTCAGGATAGATCTAATCCTACTAGAAGAAAGGATGAACATATGCAGTTCCTCTTAGGCCTCAGGGTTAGAAAGGAAAGAAGATTTTTTAATGTAACTTTGAGGTTGTGATTAATCAAGACATTTTAAAATAAAAAAATAACAGGGGTGTGGACCAGAGCAGCGGGGCTACAGGCAGATCCAGCCAGGGCACTGCCCTGACCCTAGCAGCTTGGGCACACAGGCCCAAGCCAGAGGCCCACTCAGAAAAGAGATGCACAGGCACACAAAAAACAGCCAAAGGTCTACACCAATACCATTGGTAAGTGCACGCAGATACAGTGAGCTGCACTATGGACCAGAGAGGCATGGCTTCAGGCAGGTCTAGCCAGGGCCCTGCACTGACCCTACTGGTTGGATACACAGGCCCAAGCCAAAGCCGCACACGGAAAAGATCTGCACAGGCACATAAACAACAGCCAGAGGCCCGCCCTGAAACCATTGGTAAGTGTGCAGAGACCCTAGCCAGAATCCTGCTCAGATACCAGGGACTGGGGTTCACAGCCCCCAGCCAAAGTTCTTTTCAGACAACAGCTACATAGGGGTCCTAGCAAGGGGCACACCTAGATACTATCCCAAGTGTGCCCAAGCCCCAGCCAAAAGCCCTCCCAGACAACAGATCAGCCCAGGGATACAGAAGGCCACCATTCTGAACCCAGGAATTGGTGAATTGGTGAGTATCAGAGAAAAGGCCCCTCTGAGGTTTTCTGAGAAATGAAGACTACTTGGTGAGCAAACAGTTGCCTCAACAAAGGCACAGCAGGCTGCATCTATTGAAATGAGAAGACACCTAAACAAGTCTCAAAACTTCCAGACCACCTAAGGCAACCCCAAAGAAAAATGAGATGGAACAATCTAATACTCAATGACCTGGACTCCCTGAACTAGCAACAAAAGAGGATCTGGAAAAAATGAAATCAGAAATAATTTCTCAGATAACAGCAGAGATTGTGCATATAGTGCAAAACATGATTAATAAATCTAGAGCATACACGGATTAAAAAAAATAGAGGAGCTGAGAAATATGATGAAATCCCAACATAGGACAAACTGAATCCATAAAACAGATGCAAATAGATATCCAGGAGATTAAAACCTCTGTTGAAGGTTTATGCAGCAGAATGAGCCAATGTGAGGAGAAATTTTCAGATATAGAAGATAGGATTGCAATTAGTGACCAGGGAAATAAAATGTTTTTAAAAAATAGTAAGGGACCACATGAAGGAAATATAGCAGCTGCTAGATGATGCAAAGAAAAATAACATAAGACTGATCAGAGTCAACAAAGAAACAGGAGAGAGTGCAGACAACATGAAAAAAAGTTCAGAGAAGTAATGACAGAAAACTTCCTGTGTAGGGGAAAACAACTTGACATACAGATAAGTGAAGCATATAGGACTCCAATTAGCCATGATAAAAAAATGTACACATAGGCATATAATAGTTAAGATTCCAGAAGCCAAACAGAAGAACAAAATTCTACAAGCAGTTAGAGAAAAGAAACCAATCACATACAAAGGAAAGCCCATCAGAATCATAGCAGACTTCTCAACATAAACCCTGAAGTCAAAGCCTGGAGTGAAGTGTTTCAAGCCCTAAAAGAAAACAACCTCCAACCTAGATGTACCTTGCAAAAGTGTCTTTCAAAATTGATTGAGAAATAAGATAGTTTCATGACAAAGAACACCTGAGAAACTTCATGAATATCAAACCAGCACTCCAAAAAATTTTAAACAATATCCTAGGAAAGACAACAAGGATCACAACCCCAGGAAACCCAGCAGAACGAATCCATCAGACATGACAAGAAATTAAATGCAAAGGGAGAGAATCCAACAAAAACGAAAAGCCATGGCAAGAATATCAACACATATCAGTTATAAACATCAATGTTAATGTTCTCAATTCACCAATCAAATGAAACAATCTGGCAGAATGGATCAAGAAGCAAAATCCAACAATATGTGGCCTACCAGAAGCACATTTTACTGAAAAACAAATGCAAAGACAAAGTCAAAGGGTGGAAAAAAAATTCTTCATGTGACAGGAACCCAGAAAATATAGATCAACTATACAAAAAATACGAAATACTAGAATGCAATCAAACTCTTGAACAAATGATCTTAACAGATGTTTACAGAGTGTTCCACCCCATGGATCATTCTTTTCGGCTGCACATGGATCATTCTACAAAACAGACCACATACCCACCCATTGAACATGTTGAAGTAAAAGGAATTGAAGTCATCCCCTGTATAGGATCAGACCATAATGCTATGAAATTGGAGATCAATAGCAAAAGAAACTGCAAGACATTTTCATAGATACATGGAAATTGAACAACACATTTCTGAATAAACAATGGGTCACAGAGGAAATTAAAGAAGAAATCAGACAGTTTCTACAATAAATGACCATGTAAATACAACATAATGGAATCTGTGGGATACAATGAGGCAGTCTTATGAGGGAAATGCACAGCAGTGAATACTCATATTAAGAAAACAGAGCAACCTCCAGGTGCGGTGGTGCACACCTGTAATCCCAGCAGTCCAGAGGCTGAAGCAGGAGGATAGCTGTGAGTTTAAAACCAGCCTGGGCTACATACTGAGTTCCAGGTCAGTCTCAACTACATAGTGAGACCCTGTCTCAAAAAAAAGAAAGAAAATAGAGCAAGTTCAACTAAACAACCTGATGCTGAACCTCAAGATTTTAGAAAAAGAAGAGCAGGACAAATCCAAAGCTCATACAAGTGAAGAAATCAGAAAGATCAGAGCAGAAATCAATGCAATGGAGACTTAGAGAATAATACAAAAAATCAGTGAAGCAAAGAGTTGCTTCTTTGAAAGAATAAAAAAATTGACAAACCCTTAGCCAACATTATCCAAAAGGTCCAAATTCATAAAATTAGGAATGAAAATGGTGAAGTTACAATGAACTCAGCAGAAATCCAGAGGATCATCAATACCTACTTTGAGAACCTATACACCAATAAGATGGAAAACATGGAATTCTCAGATATATACGAATTATCAAAATTGCACAAAGACCTAAAAATTCTAAACAATCTGAAATCAATTAATGAAATAGAAAACATAATTAAAAACTTACCAACTAAGAAAAGCCCAGGTCCTGATGGCTTCACTGCTGAATTCTACAAGACATTTAGAGAAGAACTACTGCCACTACCATATACACTCTTCAATGAAATTGAAAGGGAAGCAATACTCCTAAATTCATTCCTGGAAGCAAGCATCACCTTGATCCCAAAAGCAGAGAAAGACCCAACCAAAAAAGAGAGCTATAGGCCAATCGCCCCATTGAACATAGATGCAAAATCCTCAGTGAGATACTGTCAAAGAGAGTGCAGATCATCAACAAGATCATATACCCTGACCAAGTGGGATGCATCCCAGGGAAGAAATGATGGATCAACATATGCAAATCAATAAATGTAATACACTATATTAATTGAGCCAAGGACAAAAACCATACGATCATCTCAATAGATCCAGAAAATCATTCAACAAAATCCAACATGCATTCATGATAAAACCCTACAAAAAATTGGACTAGATGGTTTCTACCTCAATCTGATAAAAGCCAGCTATGAAAACCAATAGCCAATAGCATACTAAATGGTCAAAAACTGAAATCCTTCACACTAAAATCGGGAACAAAACAAGGATGTCTACTATCAACACTCCTGTTCAATATAGTTTTGCAAACATTAGCCATAGCAATTAGACCAGAGCAATAAATAAAAGGAATAAAGATAGGAAATGAATGGCTCACACCTGTAATCCCAGCACTTGGGAGGCTGAGGCAGGAGGATTGCTGTGAGTTTGAGACCAGCCTGGGCTACATAGTGAGTTCCAGATCAGTCTCAACTACATAACGAGACCCTGTTTTAAACAAACAAACAAACAAACAGAAAAGATAGGAAATGAACTGAAATTGTCATTATCTGCAAATGACATGACACTCTATATAGCAGACCCCAAGAACTCCACCAAAAGTCTTCTAGACTTAATAACCAAATTCTGTAAAGTAGTTGGATATAAAGTCAACACAAAAAAATCAATAGCTTTCCTGTACAGGAACAACAGATTCCTGGGCCAAACAATTTCATTCACAATAGCATCCAAAAACTCGAAATACCTAGGGAATCAACCTAACAAAAGAAATCAAAGACCTTTACTGTGAAAACTGTAGCACTCTAAAAAAAGAGATGGATACCAGAAAATGGAAAGACATCCCTTGCTCCTGGATAGGAAAAATCAACATAGTGAAAAGGGCCATACTTCCAAAACTGCTACATAGATTTAATGCAACCCCAATTGAAATTTCAGAAGTATATTTCACGGACCTTGAAAAAAAAATCCAAAAATTACTTTGGAACCCTGAGACCTAGAATAGGAAAAGAAATTCTAGGCAAGAAAGACAAAGTAGGGGGTATCACAAGTCCCAACTTGAAACTACATCACAAAGTTACTGTGATAAAAAACAAAACAAACAACAAAAAGCAGCATGTTATTATCAAAGAAACAGACCTGAGGACCAGTGGAACAGATTAAAAGATGCAGAAACAACTCCAGACACAGTCAGCCACCTCATCTTTGACAAAGGAGCCAAACACCCTCAATGGAGGAAATATAGCCTCTTTAATAAATGGTGATGGAAAAACTGGATTTCAACTTGCCAAAGTTTAAAACTAGACCTATATCTCTCATCATGCACTAAACTAAAATCAAAATTGATTAAAGAGCCACTCTTGGTGGCACTTGCCTATAATCTCAGCCCTTGGGAGGCTGAGGCAAGAGGATCGCTGTGAGTTCGAGACCAGCCTGGGCTACACAGTGAGTTCCAGAGCAGTCTGAACTAAATAAGTGAGACCCTGTCTCAAAAAACCAAAAAAAATTGATTAAAGATATAAATATTAAAATAGAAGCACTAAACTGGCTGGAAGAGAGATTAAGTAGAACTCTTCAAGACATTGGTGTAGGAAAAAGATTTTATGAACAAAATCCCAGTTGCCCGTGAACTAACAGCAACAATCCACAAGTGGGATCTCTTCTTACTAAAAAGCTTCTGGGAGCTTGGGATTTAGCTATTTAGCTCAGTGATTCTACTGCCTACCTTGCAAGTGCAAGGTCCATGTTTGATCCCCATACCAAAAAAAAGAAAAGAAAAAAAGCTTCTGCACAGCAAGAGAAACCACCAACAGTGTGAAGAGACAACACACAATTTGGGAAAAACTTTTCACCACCTGTTCCTCAGACAAAGGTCTACTACCTAGAATATATAAATAATTTTAAAAAATCAGACCTCTCAAATTTAAAGACCCAATCCAGAAATACACATCTGAAATCAACAGACATAGTAGAAATAGAAAATAAACATATGAAAAAATGTTCAACATCACTGGTCATTTGAGAGATGCAAATGTAAATAAACAACATTGAGATTCCACCTCACCCCCAGAAAGAATGGCTGCTATCATGAAATCAACAAATAACAAATGCTGGCAGGGCTGTGGGGAAAGAAGAACCCTGCTCCACTGCTGGTGGGAGTGTAGATTGGTGCAACTACTGTTTAAATCATTATGGAGATACCTCAAAGAACTAGGATTGGAAGTTCCATTTGACCCAGCTATTCCCCTGCTGGGTGTGTTCCCCAAAGAACTAAAAGAATCATACCACAGTGATATATGCTCACCCATGTCCATAGCACCACAGTTTGTAATAGCTAAAACTTGGAAACAGCCCAATTGCCAATCAACTGGAGACTGGATAAAAGAATGACAAATTAGAGACATTTATAGCTAAATGGATGCACATTGAGGTGATACTCTTAAGTGAAATAAATAGGACATACGCATGTAAATACGAATAGTTTCTCTGGTGTGAGAAACAAAGTGCAAATAAGGACTAAAAGATATAATAGATAATGTGAAATCTGAAGAAAAAGGTCAAAGAGGAAAGTGAATTGGGAGGGATAAGGGAGAGGAAAGAAGGGAATGAATTAATATGAGAAAATGAATAATGGAAACAAAGTCTTTGTAGATAGGGAGGGGTGGAAGGGTTGAAGGGAGTATAGGGGAATGGGGAAAAAATAAGGACCAAGATAGATTATGTAAATGTACAAATTTCCAATGATAAATGTCATTATATTGTATACCTAAAATATACCAGTAAAATTAATTTTTAAAACATTATATTATGTAGGAAGGGATACTACATAAGAGACTTTGGATCTCAGGACTAATATTTTGTTCTTTGAGATCACCTTATTTACATGTTTAGGCTCCTTAGGAATGAGAGAGAAGGGGGATTCTGCCATTAACCTAGATCTGTTTTAGAGAAATAAAATGTTATTTAACCACAGGGGAAAAAAAGAAATTCAGAAACTTAATTCAATAGTATGTTGAGAATTTTTTAAGGTGCTGGGCCTGGTCTCAGCATTCAGGAGACTAAGATAGGAGGATCACAAAGTCAAGGCCAGCCTGGGAAACAGTAACTTGGTGGCCAGTCTGAGCTATATAGAGGCCCTATCTCAACCCTACACATACACACACACACAAAGAATAAAAATAAACATTGTGCTGGTGCAAAAGGTTAGGAAGGAGAAAGAAATCAGGCTTAGGGACTCAACATTACAACCGAATTCCCTGTGTCAGTATTTCCTCTCTGCTTATCTCCTTATGTCTTTTCTCTTATTCTTTTCTGAGGCAGACTGGTCTCCATATTTCAGGAGATTTACTTGATTGCCAGCACCTATGTTTTAGCTAATATCACTTATATCTCCCAGAGTCCATGGATATATTACATACAAAATTCTGATTGATCTTTCTTGGTCTTGTGACCACCTCTTGGTCCAAATCTTGTTACTAGGAGAATGGATGTTCTGTGATTGGCCAGGTCTAATTTATATACTTGCCCTTAAGGTCAGGAGTAGAATTATAATTAATTAAAAGAGTTTAAAAGCTTGTTGGAAAAACAAAAGCAAACAAACTAATCAATCAAAACAATATCTACCAGGGGCAACTTCCTTTCAGGTCCCCCTTCTGTCTCTCTTAGACAGAAGCTTTCTTTCCCTCAATAAATTTTTCCCACTCTTAAAAAAAACAAAGGGCCACTACTCTGGTCATCTTCTGATCCAGCTCCTGTGTCTCATATCTGAGTCCTAAGTAAAGAAAGCTTTGTAATAATAAGTATTATTTTAAAGAACTGTTTCACTAAAATCTCTGTAGAGCATTGAGTACACAAGACCACATTAGATGCATTGACTTTCGTAGTTACAGCTGAGTGGGAGGCAGCTTTGTGACAACAACAGAAGCAGCAGCAAGCACCTCAATGCATCAATGCCTTTGTTATGGGAATTAGAAGCTTTGGCAACAGATTATCACCCCAGGGAACTAGTGGTGGAAGCTAAGGAAGAGGTGAAAGAATCTTGTTAATGAACCTAGGAAACCACTGAGGAGGTGAATGGATTTTGTTAATGAACCTATGCAACAGACCTGTGGGAGACGCACAGAAATAGTGGGGTTGGGGGAAAGCTTTGAAGAAGACAGGAACAGAAACAGAAATTCCCAGGCAACCCACTTTCTGGTCCCCCTTCTGTCTCTCTTAGATGGAAGCTTTCTTTGTCTCAATAAATTTTTCCTACTCTTATCCTCGATTTTTCCTAGAATTCACTCTTCGATTTTAGAGAACACAAACTTGTGTTTTGGATATCTAGTAGGTTTGGGAGGTTCGTCTCTTTCCCCCATATCATTTTGGAGGTCTTTCCTTGAGATTACTGGATGGGGACTAGGAGCTGCACACCTCGCACTCCTTTGGAATGTATTAAGGAACAATTTAGTATTTCTCTATACCCGCACATGGTGTGCCTGCCTCCTAAAGTGAAACACACAGAGGAAAGTACTGTGATGCTATCTCACAATTAGAATTATACTGTAAGAGAGGCACAAATGGTCAAAATCATCTTCTGTTGAGATTTTATTTACATTAAGAAGTAATTCTTGCTTGTGTTCAAATGTAAATGCGAGCCGTAGAAAAATGAGACACCTCACCCTTAAGCCATTCAGTACCTCTAAACCTGAGGCCACTCCTCTCATCCTTTAGAACCTGAGAACAAAGTTTCCCAGACAACTTTAAACCTTGACCACCAAGTGCTAAGGGTGGAGTTTCTAGGCCAGCCATAATTCATGCCTCTATGAGGCTGTATCCATCCTTAGATGCTAAGGTCCCTTAAAGACAGTATCCCTTCCAAGAAGCAAATGGGAAATATGGGACTACCTGCGTTCATGTGTCTTCTTCTCAGTGATCTAAGACTGGTTAAATGAGACCTAAGAAAGTTTTCAGATGACCCTGATATGTACATTGAGGTCTTTAGAGGACTTACTCAGACCTATGGATTACATCCAAGAGATGTAATGTTGCTCTTAAATCAAACATTGATTTCAAATGAGAGACAAGCAGTATCACAAGCTGCTACTACATGTAGAGACAAATATTATCTTAATTTTGGAAGCTAAAAAAACAGGCAGCCAGGGGAATAACTGATCCCTACTGGAACACAAATAAGACCCTATAGAAGACCCCCACTGGCCTGTCAATCAGATAGGAGGTTAAATAGAATACATTTTCAGGCTTTTTTTTTTGTACCAGGAGTCGAACTCAGGTCCTTGTCAGTCATGTATTCTTGATGATCTAAGAAATATGAAAACTAAGCACTTCTGTTAATTTAAATTGTCAACTATTTATCAGGAAAAAAGATGAGGACATCCCTAGATCTTGATTTGATAAAAGGAAATACTATAGTTTTTCCAAGTCAGTGATGTAATACGTAGATGGTATAGTGTTATGTGTCCCCTAAAGGAGTTTCCAGCCAAGACACATGTGCTCTGCTAAATTTTCTAACATGCGGGGGGGTAATAATGTTTCTAGATCTAAGGCACAACTTTGCAGCCTTGAGGTAAAATATATAGGCCTTATTATATCTAAGGGAACTCAAAGAGTGGGGAAAAAAAGAAATTCTTTCCTTTCCACAGCCCAAGACTCTAAAACCCCTAAGGAGATTTCTAGAAACTACAGGCTTTTGTCGCCTTTAGATAGCAGGATATAGAGAGATTGGGTGACCCATCTATCAGCTTATAGAGAAACCCAAAAGACAGATACCCATATTTTAACCTGGGAACCTGGTTCCCAGACCTCATTCCAGAAGCTCAAACAAGCACTTCTAAGTGCCTGCCTACAGGACACCATCTCAGTTTGTAGGTTAATAATAGGTAAAACATGGCTTTGAGAATGTTCCCATTTTTCCCACCTATTTTCTTGTCTGTATCCTCCAAGTGGTTATACACCTGAGATTTGGGCCTTGGTTTTACCTTCATAATGCACTGTAACTAGCTCCCTGCTCATTCATTCTGGTTTTCCTATTTACTTGGGACCCACCCAAGCTGTGAGTCCTACATTGTTTGGCAGCCACCTATGACCTACTATTGATGGCATCCTTCTCCCTTATTCCCTTTGTCACTTGAGTTGCCTTCTATCCCCACCGTTAGAATACAAAAATGCTGCTCATGCTTATATGTAATATCTTCATATTTCAGCAGCTTGTCTGACTTTGAAGGAACCTTCATAACCTCCTCTGGCATTCCATTCCATTGTCTAATCACCCTGATAGTCAATGTTCTTCCTTCTGTGGTACTGTTTCAGTAGAAGCTGGAGTATTGTTAAATAATCATTCTAAATGTCACCCACCTGGGAGAGAAGAAAACAATGATCCTCAGTGTATGCACTACTTGGAAGGTGCCCAGACTGTAGAAACATTTGTTCTGAATAGAGATGATGATCCCCTGAGTATGTGTTATTGATAAATTCAGTGAACCATAAAAGTCACTCTCAGAGCTAATTGAGGTAAAATGAGGAACCAGTGGGCTAACTTTGTGGCTCCTGGGCAATCAAGATTCTAAAGGACAAAATCTTCAAACTGAAGGTAGAGGAAGGCAACTTTTTGTTGCTGGATAAAGGCAGTGTGACTGCTCAATTAACACAGTGAGCATTATCGGTGATCAGTACAATGCCTTTCAAAACAAATTTCCATTTGTTCATTTTTATTTCTATTTTAACTATCACTGTTCCTTCCCCAGTTTAATCACCCACCTCCTCCTGCCTAAACTAATGCATTAGCTTCTGATTTCTATGCCATCGCACTTGTTCCCTTCCATTATATTTTGCTCACAGAAGTGAGGAAAGATCACAGAGTGATCTTTTAGAAATGTAAATCCAATTATGTCACTCTCCAGTTTGAAACCTTTCAAAAGCTTTTATTTTACTTAAAATAAACCCAAACTCCTTATAAAGCCCCTGCCCATCTCTTCAATCTCTTCTGAGACTACTGACTCTGTTGTTTATTATGCTCCAGGTACACCGAATATATTTCATTTCCTCCTACATGCTGATCTCTTCCTTTTCTTGATTCTATGCAAGTGGATTCCTCTGCCTGGAATGCTCCTTCCTGAGCTTTTGTCAAGAAGACTAAAACTTCTTAGTTTTTAGTTCTTAGCTAAAATGTCACCTCCTTAGAAAGACTTTCCCTGCCCACATTTGCTAAAGAAATTCTCTCTTATACTGTTTATTTCTTCCTTAGCACTGATCACAATTACAATTATAATTGTTAGATATATCTATTTATTTATTTATTCAATGTTGGTCTTCTTTACAAAATATACAAGTTCCAAGAGGCCAATGTTATGCTAGCTCCAGCCATAGCACAGTATTTGACACATAGCAGATATTCAAAAAAGACAAATTGAATTAATTTTTAATATTATTCAATATATAGTTTTTTGAGTGAATTAATGGGTTAAAAATACAGGGGTACCATGAACTTTAAAAATCCATAGAGGAATATTTTCAACAATTCTGTGTCTGCTGATTTGACAACTTAGATGAACAAATTCTCTGAAAGGCATCTATCAAAACTCAAAGAAAAGTAGATAATCAAAATAGAAATATATCTACTAAATAAATTAAATCCATAATTAGTAACCTTCCAAAACAAAAATCTCCAGGCCAAGATAGGTTCATGGGTGAATTCTATGAAACACTTTAGGAAAAAATAATACCAACTCTCTATAAGATGTTCTAGAAAATAGAAGCAAACACTTCTCAGTCTATGAGGCCAGCATTACCCTAGTATTAAATTTAGACAAAGACATTACAAAAAGGGAAAATAACAGATCAATATCTCTGATAAACATAGATACCAAAAATACTTAACAAAACATCAGCAAGTCAAATCTAACAATGTATAAAAAGAATAATATATTATGACCAAATGAGTGAGATATAAAAGGCTAGTTCAACACTCAAAAGTCAATTAACATAACCCATCACATTGATAGGTTAAAAAAGAAAAATCAAATGACCATATATCAAAAGGTGCAAAAAAATTGATAAAATTCAATGCCCATCCATGTTAAAGATCCCAGAGATCTTGGAATGGAGAGGATATTCCTCAACTTGTTAATGAACATGTAAAAAAACAAACAAAGAAACCTACAACTAACATTCTTAAGGTCAAGAAACTAGAAGTTTCCCCCTAAGATTGGGAAAAGGCAAGAATGTACTTTCTTACCACTCTTATTCACATCATATTGAACATAGTAGATAATGCAATAATATTAGAAAATGATATAAAAGGTTCACAGATTGGGAAGGAAGAAATAAAACTGTATTCATTTGCAGATGACATGATACTCTATATAAAAATTCCCAAAGAATCAACAAAACTTCCTGAAATTAATAAGCCATTAAAATGAATTTGCAGGATACAGGTTAATGTGCAAAATTCAATTGCTTTTCTATATACTGACAATGAACAATTGGAAATTGACATTTGGTATAAATCTAACAAAATGTACAAAAACCATCTGAATAAAACTCTGATGAAATAAATTAATTGAATATAGAAATAAAGACACAGTCTATATTTGTGATTAGTATGAGTCAATATATTTAAGATATCAATTCTTCTCACCTTAATCTGCAGACTCAGTACAAATCCAACAAAAATCTCAGTTAATTTTGTAGATTTTGACAAATGAACTATAACATTTATATGGAAAGGCATAAAACCCAATATAGCCAAAACAATTTTTGGAGGGGTACTGGGGATCGAACTCGCAGCCTTGTTCTTGTGAGGCAGGCAGTGGAACCACTGAGCCAAATCCCTCCTAGCCAAAACAATATTGATGAGTAAGAACAAAACTGAAGTTAGAGGACTGATACAATACAACTTCGTAAACATTTATACTAATTAACAGTATGTGGCAGTGGTGGAAAATTATCTAATAGATGAATAGAATAAAGTAGATCACCCAGAAAGAGAACCATGCAAATATAATCAACTGATCTTTGATAAAACACAAAGGCAATTTGATAATCTTTTCAACAAATGTCATGGCAGCCATTTGAAAAACAACTGAAGCTCTGCAGGGAAAAGAAAGAAGAAAGGAAGGGAGATTCAGAGGGAAGGAGGGAGGAAGGGAGGAAGAAAGGAAAGGAAAGTAGATACCGACCTTGTACATTTCACAAAAATTAACTCAAAATGAATCATAGTCCTAAATCTCACATGCAGCACTATAAAGCTTCTAGAAAATAAAATAGGAGACTATCTAGATGAATGGGGTTTAGTGGTGAATTTTTATTTATTTATTTTTGTTGTTGTTGTTTGAGACAGGGTCTCACTATGTAGTTGAGACTGACCTGGAACTCACTATTGTAGCCCTGGTTTTGAACTCACAGCGATCCTCTTGCCTCAGCTTCCCAAGTGCTGGGATTACAGGAGTGCACCACCACGCCCAGCCCTAGTGGTGACTTTTTAGATACTATACCAAAATCGTAATTCATGAAAGAAAAATCCACTGAATTAGAATTCATTAAAATTGAAAACTTAAAAAAAAAAACAAAAAAAACGAGTGGTGGCACATGCCTGTAATCCCAGCACTTGGGAAGCTGAGGCAGGAGGATCGCTTTGACTTCGAGACCAGCCTGGGCTACATAGTGAGTTCCAGGTCAGACTCAACTACATAGTGAGACCCTGTCTCAAAAAAACAAAACAAAACAAAACAAAACAAAACAAAAAAAATACCCTGAAAACTTTTCTGTGAAAAACATTTTTAACATAATTTTGAAACTTGGAGAAAACATCTGTCAATAAAACACATCTGATAGTGTAAAATAGGAAGAAAAGGTGCAAAGGGGAAGGGGAAGTTGGAGGGGTAGGGGAAAGGAAAGAAGGGAATGGAATTAACACGAGAAAATGAAAAAATGGAAACAAAGAATTTGTAAATAGAGAGGGGAGAGGGGTTGAAGGGAGAGCAGGGGAATGGGGAAAAGATAAAAACCAAGATACATCATGTAAAGATACATATCTCCAATAATGGATGTCATATTATATACCTAAAATGTACCAATAAAATTAATTTTAAAAAACACATCTGATAAAGGACAAATTTTCAAATATATCAAGAAATTCTTAAAATTCAACAGTAAACAAACAGCCTAATTAGGAAATGAGTGAATGATCTAAACAGATATTTCACAGAGAGCAGTTTAGCATATGAAAACATGCTCAACATATATGTCTTTGAGGAATTGTAAATTAAAACAATAATGAGATGACGCCACACACAGATCAGAATGGCTAAAATGCATATTACTGACAGCATCAAATGCTAGCCTTTGATGTGGAGCAATAGGAACTCATCCATTGCTAAGGGGATAATAAAACAATGCAGCCACTTTGGCAGGCAGCCTAGCAGTTTCTCACAAAGCTAAACCACATGATCCAGGCACCCCTTTCTTTGTCCTTTCCAAATGAGTTGAAAAGTTAAGTCTATGCAAAATCTGCACATAGGCTTGTAGCAAAGTTATTCATAATTGTCAAAACTTGGAAGCAACCAAAACATCCTTCAATAGGTGAAAAATGAACAATCTGGTTCATCCATACAGTGACATATTATTCAACAATAAAAAATGAGCTTCCTTTCATACTAGAAAAAAAAATGAGCTTCTAAGCCACATAAATACATGGAGAAAACTGAAATGTATGTTCCTAAGTGAAAGAAACCAGTCCGAAAAGTCTGCATACTGTATGATTCTACCTAAATCACATACTAAAGAAGACAAAGCTATAGAAACATTAAAAGAAAATTAGAGGTTGCCAGGAAATGGGAGGGAGGAGAAGGTATGAAGAGGTGAAGCACATGGGATTTTTAGGGCATTAAAGCTACTCTGTGTGATGCTATATTGGTGGATTCAGGACATTAAATATTTGCTAAAACCCATAGGATTATACAATACAAAAGTGAACCCTAACATAAACTATAGATTTTAGTTAATAATCATATATACTTATTGGTTCATCAACTGCAACTAAGATACCACACTAGTTCGAGATGTTAAACACGGGGGAACTGTGCGAAGAGGGAGAGAATATATGGGTACTCTCTGCTCTTCACTTAACTTTTCTGTAAATTTAAAACTGATCAGGGCCAGGGATTTAGCTCAGTGGTTCCACCACCTGCCTTGCAAGTATAAGGTCCTGAGTTCAATTCCAAGTACCAATTTAAAAAAAAAAAGCAAACAAACTGATCCACTAGGTATGGGGGCACAAACTGCAGTCCCAGCTACTCTAGAGGCCAAGCCAGGAGGATTGCACATATGAGGCCAATCTGGCAAACTTAGCAAGATCCTATCTCAAAATAAAATATAATAAGGGTAGGGGATTTAGCTCTGTGGTGCTGCTGCCTGCCTCACAAGCACAAGGTCCTGAGTTCAATCCCCAGTGCCATGAGAGGTGGGGGAAGGGAGGGAGGGAGGGAGGGAGAGATGGCTGGGGGTGTAACTCAATGATAGAGTGTATGCCTAGCATGCATGAGGCCCTGAGTTTCATCCCCAGTACTGGAAAAAAAAAAGCCTGCTCTAAAACGTCTATTTTTCTTAAAAAGCTGAGAGGACTTTTGAGAAACCATTCTGGAGGACACGACTGAAATATTCAAGTAAGGTGACAGAAGCTCCTAGCACAGCACAAGACATGGAGATTGATGTTGAAACACACAGGTAAGTGCTGTAAAAGCTGCACCACCCAAAACCCACAACATGTGCCAAGCTCCACATCTGTCTTAACCCTCTGCATTTTCGCTTTACACAGCAGCTAAATTCCACTGGGATAATCTCAAACAGGTATGTATAGGAAGCCCTCTCCCCTCATGACTCCTCCTTTCTCCTAATCAGTATTTTGAAAGAATTTCTCCCAATAATTTCATTTTTTGTTTTTGTTTTTGTTTTTTGAGACAGAGTCTCACTATGTAGTTGAGACTGACCTAGAACTCACTATGTAGCCCAGGCTGGTCTCGAACTCACAGTGATCCTCCTGCTTCAGCCTCCTGTTTATTTTTGAGACAGGGCCTCACTATGGAGTTCAACCTCAAATTCACTATGCATCACAGGCCAGCTTCAAACTTGTGATCCTCTTTCCTCAGTCTCCCAAATGCTGATATTACAAGGGTGCAACACCACACCTGACCCTTCTTGTTCTTTAATATGCACCCTGCCTAGTGTGCATAAGATATTGAGTTCCAGCCTCAGCACCACAGAAATAAGTACATAAAAACATAGATTCCTGGATTCCACCCCAAACTTAGCAAATGTTAAATTTGAAGAAGACTCTGAATATGAAGATAATCCTGGGGGTTTTCAAGGATATTGAGGACAGGAATCCAAGCCGATCAGACCCCGGCCTTCTCCATCAACTCTAAGGACAGGCCTGTCTACAACTGCCAGAGGCTAAATGCTCTAAAACAATTGGATTGTCGTTCTAAGACTTCTTGCTTTGATTAAGAGATGAGCTATTCCTCCCTCTGAATTTGATCATGTAATGCATCACTTCTGCAAATTGTTGGCACCCCATCTGCTCCCCAAACCAGTTCAGACTCTTTTTATCCTCAGGCAAAGTCCTGGCACACCTGTCAACTGTCCTGAGTCCTTCTCCTACAGAGACTCCTTTCCCTATATGTCAGTAGAATTGTTTTGTTAGGACATAATAAAGATATAATAGGGATATAATTGAGGAGAGGTTTAATTTAACTCATGGTTTCAATGGATTCAGTCAGCTCACACCAAGGCAAGAATATCATGGTGAGAAGGGCAAGGTGGAGCAAAAATTCTTAGGTCATGGCAGCAGGGAACCAGAGCAGGAGAACAGTGCCAGAGAAGACAAGGTAATGGTACAGATGTAGATCCCAAGGTCATGCCTCAATATCCCACCCAGACAGACTCAGAAGTACACTTTAATCTCTTGGGTGGCTCCCAAGCCAATCAAGCTGACATAATTAAGCTTCTCAACAGTGTCCCAATTCTAGAACCTGTTTGGTAGGTCTGCACCAGGAAAAATTTGATGTAAAGCCACTGCTACTGCTACTGCTACTGCCTAGGGCAATTTCCCCCCAGATATTAGTATCTCAGGGGTAGAAAACACAGGTCCTATCTATTTTTTCTCATGCTTTTGAAGTTTCTAAGGTGCTGTGGACTCAGGCTATAAGGCAGCTCACAAAAATAAGGTGTTAATATCTCACTAATAAATGGTACAGTTAAGTTTTATTTGAAAAAATGTATTAGCTTCCTTCACATTGCTGGAAGTTCTTAAACAAGATGTGAAACTTCATTTTCAGTGTCTGTTGAATAAACAACTCACCTGCCTTTCTCCTAGCAAAGCCTTCCAGCTTTGCAATTCTTCTCACCCCCTCAATTCTGATGGAGACCACACACCCAAAAACAGCCTGTTTTCCCCTTTTACGTGATAGAGCTGAGAGATCTGGCACAGGGTTGCAGTGCCAGTTGATAGGTTGCAGGAAGTGTCAGGTTGGCATAGACCTGCGTCCTTATGGGTGGAAACAGAAAACAGCAGATGCTCCTTATATTAGCGTCACAGGACTCTAGTCTCAAATGATCAGGGCTATCAGATAGAGTTGGACTGGTTGTTCCATTGTCAGAGAACTGGGCTGCCGTTTATGACCCAATCTGCATGGTAAAATAATGCGGAAAGGAAATAGTGACTCACTCTGACATGAAATAGTTGTGTGACCCTAGCGGTTCATTCATTCGTTCATATCTCAAGACCCCCATTTCCTCATCTGGAAATGGGAGACTTGAAGGAAGTGATTTTTGAGGAAGGCTACTGAGATGCACAACTCCAGAGGGCACCATTCACATTGATCCTGAAGGAACTTGAGATCTAAACTGACACCGTAGGCCTGACTGGATGTTGGTGGGACTAACTTGTCCCTTGTTAATGTGTTTAAGCTAAATGCTGATGCTCTCTGTAAGTTCTTGCTTACATTTAGAAGCCAGTTTGCCCTGCTTCCTACCTTCTTTATACACAATACCTATCCCTCCTATGCTCCCACTATATATTCTGTTGTGTTGTACATCAACTCATAATATTCTCACTCATTTATATCCATTACAGTATAATTTCTTCAAAGGCAGGATAGGCTATTTTTCTTGTCCATCTTTGTTTATTGGCCCTCTGCCCACCCCCCACCTCCACAGTCTATGTGACTCCTCTGGCCAATTAGAGGCTTTTAAGACTGGTCCCTCTGTCCCTTTCTGAAAATGTAATTGTGAAGGAAAAGATTGGGGTGGCAGTGGGAGTTAGCTTAGAGACCACTAGGAATCACCCATTTCCCATTTGGCTCTAGGAGGTCTGGTACTGATGTTCCCTTGCTGCAGAGGTGGTAGGGGTGTAAGAGTTGAAATTAGCTGATATCTCAAATCTCCTCTGTTTCCAGATTCCTATGAAAACATCCTAGTTGCCCTTAGTAACCAGCTATGCATAAATTTATGAATGCATCTCTTTTTTTTGTGTGGGTTTTCTTTTGTTGTTGCTGGTTTATTTTATTTATTTATTTATTTATTTATTTATTTATTTATTTATTTGGTAATGGTGATTGAACTTGGGTCCTTGCCCCTGCGAGGCAGGCGGCGGAACCACTGGGCTAAATCCCCAGCCCCATCTAACTCTTTTTAAAATATATTTATACATACTTTCAGCTTATACTAATTCTTTTTTTTTTTTTTTTGTACTGGGGATTGAACTCAGGCCCTTGTGCTTGTGAGGCAGGCGGTGGAAACACTGAGCTAAATCCCCAGCCCTAGTTTATACTAATTCGTTTTTTTCCCCTCTCATTGAGTTTATTGGTACATTTTAGGTATACAGTTATACTAATTCTTGAGGATAGTGAATTCCATATATTTGTCTCTTGTTGCATGATTTGTAAATCATACTGACTTGATTTTTCTAACTTTACTTTTTGCAAAGCCTCAGGTGGGTTCTAATAGAGTCTCCTACATTTTGTGGCCATGTTTCCTTTTCCTATCTCTAGGGGCCTTCCTCAGCTCTAATGGGTCTCCCTGTGTACAAAATTGTACACTGTTGTTTTCCTATGGAAAATAGCTAGCCTAGATCTCTAGACTGATGTATAGCTAAAGAAGTTGCCAATTGCACTGTGCCTACACCACAGAAATCCAACATGCAGTCACAATTCAAAAATGAACCATGCAGCCCTGAGTTGTCAAAAAATTAATATGTGAGTAATCCATGATCATTGAAAAAAAGCAAATCCAAAGTAAGTCTTTTTAGTGTATCTCCTGGAAAGTCACAGATCTGTCTCAAAAAATCTATAGTTCCTGGAGAACCAGTAGCACTATCATCACTTATGAACTTGTTAAAAATGTGGATACGTAGGCCCTACCTCAACAGAACTGAATAAGAATCTATGGAAATGAGGCCTAATAAATTGTCTAATTTTTTTGTTTGGTTTTGCTTTTTCAGCCCTGAGGATTGAAATCAGGATCTTGTGCATGTGAGACAAATGTTCTACCACTGAACTACACTTCCCGACTCAAAACTACCTTTTAACAAGTACATTAAAAGCTGAGAACCACTAAGTTAAAACAAGACTCCTTTCTCTTTAAGGGTCTTAGTCACTTTTCTCAATGCTGAGACACAAAATCTGACACTTGCAATTTAAAAAAGGAGAGATTTATTTTGGCTTACAGTTTGTAGAGGTTTCAGTACATAGTCAGCTAACTCAACAAGGTAAAGTGCCATGGCATAAGGGTCGCTCATGGCATGGTTTCCAGAAAGCGGAGAGCATCAAGGAAGGAGCCAGGGAAGGAGATGAACCTGCCAGGCTATAGCCCTGTAACCCACCTCTCCCGACCAAACTCCATGTGCTAACACCAAACCAGCTATACCATCCCCATAATCCAGTCACCTTCCAAAGGTCCCACCTCTGATTGCATGAGGTTTAGGGGGACATCTAAATATAAGCTGTAATATGCTCTAATAAACTGAGGCATGAAAAAATAATAGCATATAACATCACATCAATAATTTGGTTCTCCAGAACTGACAGATTTGACTCTATCATTTTTCTCTGAGCTTTTTCATGCCTATGATTGTTTTGTTGGTCACTCACTTGGAGGCATTCTGCCAGGAGTTCGTACTGGGTATCCCAGATCAGACTCTAAGCTGTTCAACCACCATTGTCACCTCCCAGAGGTGATCAGTCTCCAGAATATTTCTGAACTGGCTAAGGTAGGGTATTGGAATTGGTCCTGGAGGAAGACAAGGAGTGGGTATAAGCACTAAATAAAAGATGAGATTGTAACATATGCAATCTCATGAATGAATATAAATTTTGCCCTTCAGCTTGAGCATGTGCACACATATGCGTGCACATGCACACACACACGCACACACACACACACACACACACACTCACACGATGGTTATCTGTCCCCTGATTAAACCTTAATGGGTTGGTTGTGATCCTGGCCCCGCTCCCACATATTTCAGATGTAATCCTGTTTCTTGCCATGTGATCCATTGTGCCACCTCAAGACTGCCAGCAAGAAGGCCATCATCAGATGTGAGCACACAAACCTTCAAGACTGAGCTAAATAAATCTCTTCTTCATATAGTAGCCTGTGTTGAGTATTCTGTTATAGCAATGAAAAATAAGCTAATACTGCATACTAATATTATTAAAAATCACTGTCTCACTTACTTCTCACCCCAGACTCTCCTATCTCCTCTCCCTACCCTACTGTACCTCACTCTGTGCTTACTCCTCTCTCTATAGTCGTATTCTGCTGCTCCCCCAGCCTACAGTGGCTCCCTTTTTTCTGCTTCTGCAAATCCTTTCATCATATCCTCTACACAGCAAGCTCAAGTCTAGCCTGTGCTGTAAAGCCTTTCCTAATTATTCTAGCCTTCATTGGATGCCCCTTGTTTAAATAACATTCAGGTGTAATCCTACTGAAAGCATCCATCCTGTCTCTTGCCTTTTTGGAGAAGAATGGTCCAATTTGAGCAACCTGAAAATGCCTGCATCTCGGATTACCTTTTTATTGCCTCTTCTTCAAAAGATCAGAAACATGATGAGCTTGACAAATCACAAGAAGCAGTTAACTGTGGCTAGATTGTAGGGTGTGTGGGAAGTGTTGGAGTCGGGTGGGAGATGTGGCATATGGCTAAAGATGCAGGAGCTAGGTCTCCTGTGGAGGATCTTGAATGCTGTGCTCAGTAGGCTGAACTCTACCCAGTAGACAATAGAATGCTACTGATGTGTTTTACACAGGGGAGTGAGTGGCATGATCACATTCCCATTTATAATGATCATGCTGGCTGCGGGGTGGATTTTGGGTGGGAAAGGGGCAAAAATGAGAGCAGAAAGATGAGTTAGGGAAGCTCATGCAGTAAAGTAACTCAGATGAAAAATGATGGTCACCTGCACTAGGATAATAAACATAAAGGTGAAGAGGAGGAGATGGCTTTCAAAGATGTAAAGAGGTTAAAATTGGCAATAATTATTAGTTGGACTTGAGTGGCAAATGGAAAGTACCAAGAATGTCTTCCAGAGTAAAATAATGATTACTAGAAGCTGGGCAGGATGAAGAAACGGGGGATAGAAGGAAGTTGGATAATGTGTACTCAAATGCAGTTAACCAGAAGAGATAAATTCTGGTGTTCCCTACCGGTGGCAGGCCAGAGTTCAAATAAGCTATTATGTATTTTATGAATGCCTAGAAGACAGAAGTTTGGAAATTTCTGTATGTAAATTAATGATGCGAACATTAATTACTGTGATTGGATCAGTACATACAATATGAAGATACTGAAATAATATACTGTGACCCATGAATATGTACAATTATAATGTGCTAATCAAAAATGTTTAAGGAGATAAAAATATGAGCTATCCTAATTTGATCATTACACATTGTCTACATGTATTGAACCATCACACTGTATCCATAAATATGTACAATTAAAATAAGAAGAAGAATGGCTTCCACTGAGTTAGGATAATAAGAGGAATAAGCTTGAAAGAATTGTATAAAGACAACTGGTACTAAAGAGTTATCAGCATTATAAACCTATTTCTTCCTTTTCCTGCATGAAAACTGATTCTATCCCATGTCTTGAGTCCTCGAGAGCTCTACTCTCCCTTTCTAATTTACTCTAGGGTGTTACAAGCTAGTTATATTACCTTACATAGGGAGTATTTTCTTTTGGCAGCTATGTTTAGAGCTTTCATCTATAAAAGTATTCTAATAGTGGGAGTTTGAGGCAGGCCAACTGGGAAAGAGATTTTTGGCAGAAAGTTTTCAGATTCTACAATAGTCTCCAGCTTGCTCCTCAGAGCAGGTTCTAATCCTGTGCTCCCCTAAAGGTAAGTCTGGCACCCGTGTAAGGTGGAGGACCTTAGAATGTTCAGAGCCTAGTCAAGACATCAGCTGAAATAGGTCCCATGCCTAACTGAAACAATTTGTCTGCCCTGGTCTTATCTCCTGCATGTCAGACTCCCTCGTATACAAAAGGAGTATGACCTTAGGGTTCTGGAACAAACAGTCCTGAGAGATAGGAAGTTATTAGATGAGCCTATCAATGATAAGCCCTTAAATCCAGGAACATTGTAATCCTAGCATTCAGGGTCCTGAGGCAGGAGGATCACCATGAGTGCAAGACCAAGCTGAGATACATAGTTTAAGGCCAGCCTGAACTGCATAGGGAAATCCTGTTATATAGCTGGTGACTAGATGTCCCCTCAAAGCCTCATGCAGTCATAGGTTGGGCTTTTCCAAAGATGTCTAGATCTAGACAGAGTGTGTGATGCTAGGATGTGTGATTACTAAATCAGTCCACTGATTGGTTTGGCACTGCCCTAATCCCAGTAGCCTAGACAGACTATAAAAGGGGCGATAAGAAGCTACTGAGGCCCATTGCTTGCTTTTGCTGTCCTCTGCCTGCCATGAACTGTTTCGCCTCTGCAATGCTCCTCTGCCATGCCACCCTGCTATGGAGCCAGCCAACTATGACTGAAACCTCTAGAAACTGTGAGCCCAATAAACCTTTTCTCTCTTAACTTTGGGTGTCGGGTATTTTGTCTTGGCAACAAGAAAAAGTAACTAAGACACCCTATCTTAAAAAAAAAAATCAAACAGATACAGCATCACTGCAGAAAGAGAACTGGCATTCTGGCTCCCAACGGAGGGGGAAGAGCAGCCTGACGCGAGAGGAGAGGGATTTCAGTTGTCATGGCAACCATAAGAGTTATGCTGTATTGTTTGTATCCAGAATTTAAGAGATTATCCTCGGGCTAAAAAAAGAGTCACCCCTTCTGCTTCAACAACAGCATCTCAGGACTCCTGTCACCTTTCTACAAGGAATTTTTATTTGTTCATTCATTATATGTCACTTGGATATTTATTGATTTACTAATCTGCCTTCCTCCACTTTTTTTCCCTTCTTTCTACCCTTCCCTGTATCTGACCAGCACAGCCAGAAGGGGCCATTTGTCTTCTCACAGATGGTGCCAGTAAATCAAACTTCTGGCTGGTGGAAACTGGGCTCTGGAAAATCTTCCATGTTGGGAGATGTCCTTCCCACATCTTAGGGCTGCTTCTGGGAGCCCTGAGAAATAGCTGGGGGAAGGGAGGACCTCTGAAAAAAAGATCTCAGTCCCAAGAGTCAGGAAATCAAGTATTTAAGGAAGTACAAAGGTCATTTTCCCAGCCCACGTCTACACTGGATTGCCCAGTAACCTTAGATTCATTCTTCCTGAGCTGGCATAGTTTCAGTCTGGGATCTTTAGGCAAAGAGATCATTCAGGTTATAGTCCTAAAGGTGTCAGAGAATACTGGGGATTTGGAAGATGAGAAAAAAAACTTTTCTGAACCTTTACAGAAGCAGGCAGGCATTTTTCTCATAACTATGTTTTTCTTCGCATGTCACAGAATGGCAAACAGAAGCAACACAGTGCTTATTAATTCCTGGTTCCAGCTAACCCATCCTCCCACTGATAACATGACACCATGTAGCATTTTAGACTCAAGGCTAATTGGCATCCTGTTTATTAAGCTTTAAAACTCTTTTCTTTCTTTCCCCTTCCTGGCCCAGTAAATCTCAGTTTAGAAATCTTTGGAGAATTTAATTTCCCAAAAAGCCTCCTGTCATCTCTTACAGTAAGTTTTTTCATTTCACCTCATTTAAGTATATTGGCTGGTTTAAAGGCTTAATTGTGATGAAGAAGATTAAGTCCAAATTTAATAAGCATTAAGAGTAGAACGATATCCTTTATTTCCTCTGGCTTCAATAAACGTTGCGTTTGGTTCTTATTTAGAGTGGAAATGTTCAGGTGACCCAAACTGGGGTGGGGAGGGGGCGGGAAGGCAGGCTAGGAAGAAATGCAAGAAGATGTTTAGTTGGCCTTTTCTAAATCTGTGGTTGGTGCTGTTTTAATGGCAGCAGAAAAATGGTTAAAATGTGATGGATTTGGAAATGGTCCGGGAGGAACACAAGATGAAGCAGGCAGCAGGGAGGAAGGAGTGCCTCCAAGCTCTTTCCTGGTTTCCAAATGGGCTCCTTACTTTATCAGCACTGTTGGCTTCAAAAACACTCTGGATTTTCCAAGTCTCCTGGTACGGGTGTAGACAAATCCCTTTTCCTGTTAGTACAGCTAACACCAGATTAGCATTTTTCAAAAAGAACCTGACTAGAAAACGAAGAGAAACACAAAACTAAAAAAAGAAAATGTAAATGCATAGAAATGAGCACAGAGTCTAAGATAAAGTCTAGCCCCAGATTAACTCCACTGGCATAGACTACCATGCACCCACGTGTGCATATATCCACATACACACACCTGGTCCTTTCTCCTCCTCAACCCTGCCTCCAAAGCACCCCTGAATCCCACGCACACCTTTCAGGCCTTGAGTGTTTCGGTCTTGGCTCTTTCTTTTCTTACAGCTCTTATTCCTCTATTTTCTGGTTATCTTAATATATGTTTGTTTTTTCTAGTAGACAGTAAGGCATTGCAAATGCAGGGACTAATTATAATCATCTTTTTGTCCTCAGTGTCTGGAATATGAAATCATCCACAAATGATTTTGGAACTCAAGTACTCCAGAACAGATCCTAGCAACCTAGAATCATATCTGTACTATGGAAAGTAGCACTCCTAAAAGCAAGGTTCTGGGAGCAGCAATACTTCAAACTCTAATCATAGGTCTGTTTGACCCTATATAAACAGATTTGGCAATTTAGAAAAATAGTACTACCATATAATTGTATAGGACCTTTTCTTGTCCAAAGTGGTTCACACAATATCTCATTTTATTTTTCTAATAATCCTGTAGGGAACAAGATATATAGGGATTAATAACTAGTTCAAAGTCACAGAGCTATGAAACAGTAGAGCTAGAACTAGATACAGATCTTTTGGTGCTTATTACTCCATTAGTCCTTCTAGTTTAATATGCTGCATCCCCAAAGAGACCTCTTTTGGTCAGCTCATAAGTAATCTCAGGAACAATGCTAGCACTTGCCTCCCATGATCCTCTGTGTCTACCACCCACTCAATATGGCAGTAAATTAGGGAAATAGTCCAATGATCGTTCCAGGACAAGCACATAGAAGAACACTGCTAAATCAAAGTTAAATGCCATGAGCCAATCGTGGTGGCGCATGCCTGTAATCCCAGCACTCAGGAGGCTGAGACAGGAGAATCACTGTGAGTTCGAGACCAGCCTGGACTACATAGTGAGTACCAGGTCAATCTCAACTACATAGTGAGACCCTGTCTCAAAAAACAAAACAAAAAAAATATAAAATAAATGTCATGGGACCCTGCAATTCTATTCCTAAGAATGCATTTTAAGAAATTCTCCAAATTCAAAATACTTTTTTAAAATATATAGGGCCAGTGATTTAGCTCAGTGGTGCCACCATTTGCCTTGCAAGTGCAAGGTCCTGGGTTCAATCCCTCATACCAAAAAAAAGTGCTATGCAAACAAAACACATCTATAGCAGAAATCAGCCAGTGGGTTGACAATTTGCTACCTCTGAAATAACCAGACAGGTGTGCAAAGATAGATGCATACGGGTGTTCATGACAGCCATGTCACAGAAATGTTGGAAAGTACCTAATATCTAGTGGGAGAAAAGGCAAAGAAATTAAGTCATATTTGTATTAGTCACTTTCCTGTCACTGGAACAAAATACCTGTGGCTCTTCATTTAAAGAGGAAGGACTTATTTGGCTTACAGTTTCAGAGAATTTAGTCCATGGCTGGCTCCACTGGTAGAATTGGCATGGTGGATAGAAATAGCATAGGCAAGCTGCTTGACTTGTGGCAGGAAGGAAGCAGAAAGAGAAGAAAAGAGCAGGGGATGAGAATATTCCTGTCCAGATCACATCCCCAGTGACCTACCTGGTCAGTGTGCTGACCAGACTCTGCCCCTAGCAGTACATTCAGCTGTGAACTCATCAGTAGATTAACCCACCGGCCTGTGTAGTGCCCTCCCATGATCTAGTCATCTTCCAAAAATCCCACCTCTGAACACATGAGACTTTCTGAGGACATTTTAGATCTAAACCATATCACCATCCATACTATGAAAGGTAATGACATCAGAAAAACCAATGATTTGATGTACACTTGCATTTAATCACATGAAAATATATCTGTGACACTGTAAAGCTTTTTAAAAAGCAAGACACATATTAGCATAATGGTGTGACATTATACTTCAGAAGAGTTTGGAAGGATCTTTTTAAAATGTTGACATTGACATGAGGGGAACAACATATGATCTCTGCTTTTGCTTACATATATTTTCTGAAATGAACATATACTCATTTTTCTTAAGATTATACAAAATAAATGGTTTTCAATGGAGGAAATAAATGTCAAATCTGACATTTATGGTCAACTGATTTTTTAAAAGAATGACAAGACATTTAAAAGGCTCAAGAATTCTCTTTAAAAAGTTAATGTAATCCAGCACAGCCAATATATCTAAAAGTATACCATGATTTAGTATCATTGTTTTTTATGATTTTTAGTTTGTTACTCTGGTTGTTAATATGGTTATGATAATTAGCTTGGTAAAGGCAAAAATAAATCTGATGCTGGCAAAAAAGAAAGAATTTCCAATAAGTGGTAGTAGAATTACTGGAGAGTCATATACAAAGGATGAATTTGAGCTACCTCACACCATATAAAAATTAACTCAAAATGGATCCAAGTCCTAAATACAAGAGTTAAAATTATACAACTTTGAGCTGAGTGTGTTGGTGCACTCCTTTAATCCCAGGACTTGGGAGGCTGAGGCAGGAGGATGGCTGTGAGTTCAAGACCAGCCTGGGCTACATAGTGAGTTCCAGGTCAGTCTCAACTACATAGTGAGACCTTGTCTCAAAAAAAAAAAACCATAAAAAACTGTACAACTTTGTACAGAAAACATGTATGTAAATGTTTAATTCTTTGAGATTAAACTATTGTCTTCGCTTCTGGTGACTGTTTCAAAATTATAAACTTCCTCAGAGTGGTATATAAATAGATTTCATAGATATTAGTCTGTGCTAAGCAGTAAGTTGTGTGTGTGTGACTGTGTGTGTATATAAGCATGTTAAGGACAGGTGTACACAGAGGAGGAAAGAGCCTCCATATCAAACTTTTTTACTATGACTATGAGCAAAGTTCTATTTTTCTGGGCACACTGGACCACGAATTTATTTTCATAAGGAAAAAGAAGTGAATGCCAATCTACACTAAATTCACAAAAGGATCCCTGCTCTTCAGGGCTCTGACCATGAGCCCAGGTAAAATCTTCCTCAGCCATACCTTTAAAAGCATAGTCTTACCAATTCATTCCCTGAGATACCATCTTGGCCTTCTTGTGAGAAAATTTATTCTGCCTTTCTCAGCTTCATCCTTATATTAATATAGGTACCTTTGTGTTAAATTGAAATGTTGCCCCTTCCTCTTTGCTATTCCAGGTTGACACATTTTTAATTTATCTTAGGTTTCCTGGAAGCTGACTCTGATATGGAGATTCGCATACAAGAGAGTTATTAATGAGTATACTTGAAATCAATATCTGTGAAGGAAGCAAGACTTGGGGAGAGAGAAACTGAACTAAAAATCTTCAGCTGTCTTTGCAGGGAGCTCTAGTGCTGTGGGGAAGTTTTAGAGTTGTTTGAAGTTGAGGCAAGAAGTATGAGCCTAGGAACGCTCCTTGTGAGGTGTTTTTTTTTTTTATCGTTTTGTTTTGTTTGAGACAGGGTCTTACTATGTAGTTGAGACTGACCTGGGAACTCACTATGTATCCGAAGCTGGTCTCCAACTCACAATGATCCTCCTGCCTCAGCCTCCCGAGTGCTGGGATTACAGGTGTGCACCCCCACGGTGGCCAGAACCTTGCTTTTGGGAGTGCTACTTTCCATAGGACAGACATGATTCTGCACTTCCTGAGAGGGCCTACCTTAGGATGAGACCACCTTTGGCTAAGAGAGAAGCAGCTGTGAGTCATCACTTCCAACAGCTAGATGGGACCCTCGTGGTGCACTACCATACCCACTCCAGTTACTTACTTATGTGCCCAAACCTCAGGGGAACACTTCAGGGAATTTGTGAATTTGTACTGTGAATTTGTACACCTATCTTCCCACATTTTTTTCTAGCATACAATTGACAATTAATTCGAAATTATAGGACTCCTGGATTTTGTATGTGAGCAATTGGGAAACTTAGAAATAAATCTCTGGTGTAAGCAAATGGACGCCGCAATTTATTGAGATAGATAATGAATAGGCTTGGGGCAGGGGGAAAAATCAAGATTTTCATTTTGAATAAATGAAGTTTGAGATGTCTGTGAAGCATCCAAATGGAGATGTAAATTAGGTAAGTAAATATATAAGGGTGGGACTTAGGGAAGACTGGGTTGTTTCTATTAACTTGGGAGTTGGGATAGAAACTATGTTGAAAGCTATGGAAATTAATGAGCTCAGTTAAGGAAGGAGTATCAAAAGAGAAGAGAAAATTTAAGGCTGAGACTTTATGACATGGTCAACACTTAATGGTTGGGTACAGGATGTTATAGAGAGATGGAATAATCAGAGAAGTGGTAATACCGTGTCACAAAACCCATGGGAAGAGAATGTTTCAATCAGTGAGTAAGTGGTTAGCAATATTAAATATTGTTGGGAAATCAAGCAAGTTGAAGAGAGAAAAATGTTTTTGGATCTAAAGTGAGAGGCAATTTGATGATCTTTGTGAGAGCTGTTGTAGGCAGTTTGGGGGTCAGAAAGCCATACGGGGTGGGTTGAGGAATGAGCGGAAAGTGAAGAAATAGAGGCAGTGTGTACAGAAAATTCAAGAAATTGGCTATGATTAAGGAGGAGGAAAGAGATGTGTGATAGCTAGCTGGAGGAATATGTGAGTTTGAGGAATCTGCTTGCTTGATTGCTTGTTTGGGGAAATTTTAATTGAAGTATAGCATAGATACAGAAAAGCACAAATCCAGTGTACGGCTTGATGGACATCCAAAATCTCAACACACATACGTAATCAACATCCAGATCAAAGAAAGGCAGCACCACAGAAGTCCCCTTGTGACCCATTTCGGTAAGCTGTCCCTGCAGAAGTAACCATTATCCTAATCTAACATCAGGGAGTAACTTTCCTTATCTTTGAGCTCTAATACAGTCATCCAGTATGAACTCTTTCATGTCTGGCTTTTATCAGTCAGCATTGCTGAGGAGATGCATCCATTTTACTGTGTATGATAGCAGTGAATTCAGCCTTGTTGCAGTATATTAACCCATTGTATCAATTTATCCATTCTATTAGAGAAGGGCAATTTGCATCAATGCAAATGATATATTCTTGTACATATCTTCTTTACTCAAATGACTTTTAATATGCTTCAAACAAATCACTTTCAGCAAAGCTCTCCAACTTTTAAAAATATAACTTTGCAACAAAAATACACAAATCATTTTTTTAGGTACTGAGGATCAAACTCAGGACCTTGCACTTGCAAGGGAGACGGTGCCACCAAGCTAAATCCCCAGCCCCATAAATCATTTTTAAAAAGACTCTCCAGAGGTCTGATCCTACAAAACTCCTTCATGAATCTCAGAGAAATTCATGAAAATTTTAAACATTTATAAAATGTTCCTAGTTACAGTTCCATGTATTTGAATGTTAGAATAAAGAGTTACTCAAAAACGAATCCTCAAGCCGGGATTTAGCTCAGTGGTGCCGCCACCTGCCTCGCAGGCTCAAGGGCCTGAGTTGGATACTTGATACAAAAACAAAACAAAACAAAACAAAATTCTCTCCGTAAACCCCCAATTAATTTTCCCAAGTCAAATAAGTTATGAACTTATTTATGGCCATTTCCCTGAAATGTTTGCTACAAATTAACTAACAGTAAGGTACTAAATAGAGACTTTCATTGTTAGGGGCTGTATAGAGAGGCCACAAGTCAAATTCAAACATTTCATTTTTAAATTTTTTTGAGATGAAATTCACATAACTAAGTTAGCCATTTCCATTATAAAAACAATATGAAGCGTGATTGACAAAATATGGTGAATGTTAAGATTTTTAACATTTTTATTACAGTAAAAGATATACTGCCATTAATTCCCCTCAGAATATTCCCCCTTACTTCAAACATACTTATCCCACTTTCTGAAGTAGCTCTGGAGGTCCTTTTTTCTGAGTGTCTTTAGTTGCATGGTCGCGGGTGCTTTGATGTCCTGAATCAATTAGAAACATTTATCTTCCATGGTCATTTTGACTTTGAGGAAGAGCCAGACTGCACATGGTGCAGATCCAGTGAATCAGGTGGGTGAGGCCACACCGTAATGTTTTCAGGAGTCTGCCTTTCCACTGGATGGAACTGGGAAGCAACATTAAATGGATTTTTTTTAAATCACATCTCGTACAAAAGTCATGAAGGAGGACTTCTAGAACAGCTTCAGAAAATGGTCAGAATAATGGGATACATGTATTGGAGGTGAGGGGTAGTTTTTCTTTAGGATTAATGGCAATTTATCTTTCTCTTTAATATTTTTAAAATTTAAACATTCACCATAGTTTTTGATCATCTCTTGTATGTGTATTGATTGAAAGACTGGTGTATAAAAAGGAAGATATCAAAAATGTTTATGTTGATTTCAGATTTTAGGTGATTTTTTTTTTACAAAAACAACTACTGAGATACAATTCACATGCCATACAGTTTGTCCCTTTTAAGTGTGTAACCCAATAGCTTTTAATATACTCAGAGTTGTGAACTGATCACCACTACCAATTAGAGGATATTTACTTTAGCTTTCTTTTTTTTCTTCATTGCTTGGGCTAGAACCCAGTGTGTTACACACGCTAGGCAAATGCTCCACCAGTAAGGTAGATCCCATCCCAAGAACATTTTTTTCATTCTAAAAAGAAATCTGTTCCCTTTAGACTTCATTCCTCTGTATTCCTATAGCCTTCACCTGATTTTTATTTCACTTTCTTATTTATACTTTTCTATAGTATTTAAATGTTTTACATTTATCATATTATATTTATAGCACAACAGCGGGAATATTTAAGTTCTTTTAACTGTGGAAGCAATCTTGTGGGGAGGAAGAGTCCAAGTTCTTTCTGTGCATTTTATTTCTTAAATTTATTTTAACGATATATAAAAATGTATATATTAATGGGGTACCATCTGATGTCTCAACACCTGTACACATTGTGCAATCAGTTTAAACATATCTGTCTCCTCAAGTATTCATCATTATTTATGGGGAAAACACTCAAAATCCTTGGACAGCTTTTTGAAATGTACAATATATAATTGTCTATAGTCACTCTACTGTGCCATAATACACCAGAGCTCTTACTACTACCCAACTGTAATTTAGCATCATTGATCAAACTTTCCCCAAGCCACCTTCCCCCTTCCTTTCCCCACACTATAGTAATTACCATTTTACTGTCAACATCTAGGAGATCAATTTTATTAGTTCCACATACACATATAATTCTTTTATCACTCCTTGGCTGGCTCATCTCTCTCTCTCTCTCTCTCTGTTTTTTGAGACAGGGTCTCACTATGTAGTTGAGTCTGACCTGGAACTCACTATGTAGCCGAGGCTGGTCTCAAACTCACAGCAATCCTCCTGCCTCAGCCTCCCGAGTGCTGGGATTACAGGCATGAGCCACCAGGCCAGGCTTGGCTCATTTCTTTTAACCTAATAATCTCTAGTTCTATCCATGTTGCTGCAAATGACAGGATTTCATTCTTTTTTATGGCTGGATAGTATTCCATTGTGCATATTTGTCACATTTTAAAATCCATTCGTGGTGGCATGGTGGCCCATGCCTGTAATCCCAGCACTCGGGAGGCTGAGGCAGTAGGATTGCTGTGAGTTCAAGATCAGCCTGGGCTACATAGTGAGTTCCAGGTCAGTCTCAACTACATAGTGTGATCCTGTCTCAAAAAAATAAAATCAATAAAATCAATAAAACCAATTCATCAGTTGATGGACACTTAAATTCTTTACATTTATTGGTTTTTGTGAATAGTGCTTCAGTAAACAAGGAGGTGCAGATTGGACCTTGGGGGTGTGATACTCATCAGATTAATTCACTGATGAGTTTATAGTTAAATGTTGATGTTGGGAGGTGAAGTCTGATTGGAGGAGGTGAGGACATACATGGCCTAGAAGTATTTATCTCCCCAACTTGTTCTGTCTTTTTTTCCTGACTGCCCTGCCATGAGCACCCCTCCTTTGCCATGCCCTTCTGCCCTGCCTTGTAGTTAGCTAGCTATGGACTCTGAAGTGAATAAACCTTTCCTTCTTTAAGTTGTGGATGTCAAGTATTGTGTCCCCATGATGAGAAAGTGACTAAGCCAGATATCTATCTTGGACTGGGATTGCTGAGTCATACGATAATTCTATTTTTCATTACTTGAGGAGCATCCATAATGGCTATACTAATTCTCATTCTCACCAACAAAATGTAAATGTTCCCTTTTCGCCACATCCTCACCAGCACAGATTATCTTTTGTCTTTGTGATAATAGCCATTCTTACTGGGATGAGGCAATACCTCAGTGCAGTTTTCATTTGTATTTGCCTGAAGATTAGTGATGGCAAGCGTTCGTTCATCTATCTGTTGCCATCTGTATGTCTTCTTTTGGTAAGTGTCTCTTTAAGTCTATTACCCATTTTTAAATTGAGTTTTATTCTGTTTTGCTATTGAGTTTGTTGAGTTCCTTATACACTCTGGATGTCAATGCCATATGGTTTGAAAATATTTGCTCCCATTCTATAGGCTGTCTCTTCATTCCAATGATTATTTCCCTTGTTGTGCAGAAACATTTTTATTTTGATGTAAAGATGAGCTATTTTATTTTCTTTTTTGATGCTGGATCTCACTATGTTGCTGAGGCTGCCTCAAATCCCTAGGATCAAGCAATCCTACTGACTCAGCCTTTCAAGTTATTGAGACTACAGGTGTGCCATTGTGCCTAGCTGCAAAATTAACCACTTTAAAGTGAAAAATTCAGTGGCATTTAATACATTCACAATGTTATGCACCACCTCTATCTAAATTCCAAAATACTTTCATCAGCCCAAAAGGAAATCCTGTAACCATTAAAGATAATGTTCTCGATTTGTCCTTAATCCCTCCCGCATTCCTGATAGCCAGCTACCAACCTGCTTTCAGTCTCTAGAGATTCATCTATTATGGATATTTCATGCAAGTAGAATCACACAGCATATGATGTTTTGTATCTGGCTTCTTTTACTTAACATAGGGTTTTTTAAAGGTTCATCCATACATTGTAGTGTATATCAGTGCTTCATCCTTTTTGTGGCTAAATAATATTCCATCATAGGAATACACACTTTGTTTATGCACTCATCTACTGACAGACATTTGGGCCCTTGGGCTTTTGTAGCACTGTTATGAATGTGAATATGCCTGTGTTTGTGTGACTTTCTGTTTTCAATTATTTTGGTAGGTACTGGGGAGTGAAATTGTTGAGTCATATGATAAATCTGTGTTTAACTTTGTGAGGAACTGCCAAACTCTTTTGCACTGTGGCTGCCACTTAACATTCACACTGATAATAAACAAAGCGTCCTGCACTCGATGCTGAATTCTCCAAATCCTTTCCAAAATTTGTCGATTTTTTTAAATAACAGCCGTTGTAATAGGTGTGAAAATTTCACCATGATTTTGATTTGATTTTCCTAATAACGAACATTGTTGAGTGTTTTTCTGTATGCTTTTCAGCCTTCTGTATATATTGTCTGAAAAAAAAGTCTTCAAATCCTTTATTCAATTTTTAATTAGGTTGTTGTTTTGTTTTGAGTTGTAATCACAAGTATTTTATGTCTTCTGATACTATAACCTTATTAGACACGATTTGCAAATATTTTCTATCATTCTATAGGTTGACTTTTGTTGTATTGCTAATGTCCTTCGATGAAATTGAAACAATCAAATTTTTTTCTTCCATCTCTTAATACGTTATTTTGTGTAGACAGTTTTGCTTATATTGAAACACCCTTGCATTTCTAAAATAAATAGCATTTCCTCATGGTTTGTACTTCTTTTAACATGCTGTTTGATTTGGTTTGCTAGTAAATTGTTAAGGATTTTTTGCATATATATGCATAAGGGATATTGATCTGTAACAATCATTGTATTTTATTTTACTTTACATAGCTTATTTAATTTTCATACATAAAGTGAACACAATACATAACTGTAGGGGAGAAAAATGTATTTCCTTCTGTTTTCTGAGTTTTTAGTTGGGATCCTTATGACAAGAGACAAATTAAAACAGAATAGAGACCTCAAAAATATGTCCATCCATTTATAGTCCATTTACTTTGGATATAGATACTAAGAACAGGCAATGGATAAAGGAAAGTATCTTACATAAGTGGTGCTGGAAAACTGGATATCCACATGCAGAAAAATGAAATTAAACACATATATGTATGTATATATATATATATATATATATATATATATACGAAATGAATTAAAGACTCACATGTAAGATCTGAAACTGTAAAACTACTGAAAACAACATTGATCTGAGCAATTTGGACAAGATTCCAAAAGCACAGGAAACAAAAGCAAAAATAGACAGATTGATTACATCAAACTAAAAAGCTCCTGCACCACAAAGGAAACAATCAAAACAGTGCAGAGACAACCTACAGAATGGCAGAAAATGTTTGCCAGCCATACATCTGACAAAGGATTAATATCCAGAATATATAAGGCACAAAAACAATTCAACAGCAAGAAAAAATATCCCCATTAAAAAATTGACAAAGAACCTAAGTAAATATTTCTCAAAAAAAGACAAATAGCCAATTGATATATGAAAAAATACTTAACATCTCTAATCAATAGATAAATCCAATTGGGGGGGATTGAGACATGGTTTCACTATGTAGTTGAGGCTAATCTGGAACTCACTATGTAGCCCAGGCTGGTCCTGAACTCACAGTGATCCTCCTGCCTCAGCCTCCGGAGTGCTGGGATTACAGGCGTGCACCACCCCACCCAGCAATAAATACAAATTTAAACCAGAATGATATATCATTTCATTTGTTAGACAGCTCTCTATCATCGTGACAACATACCTAAGAATAACAACTTAAAGGAGGCAAGTTTTATTTTGGTTCATGGTTTCAGACGTTTGAGTCCATGGTCAGCTGGTTACATTGCTATTTTTTTTTTAAGAGTAGGAAAAGTTTATTGAGGGAAAGGAAGCTCCTGTCTAAGAGAGACAGAGGGGGGATGGGAAACTGGTTTGCCAGCTCACCCCAATTTTCAAAGCTGTTGTATACAGCAAAGCCATGTGGTGAGATGCATACAAAGTGGGACCAAACTGTAAGACCCAGTGGAAAATTGCAAGGTGGGCATGAGGTGGGACAAAACCATGACCAACTAATAAGATTACAAGTATAGTCACACAGGTAATATTGATGAAATGGGGATCAAATGCCAGAGCGAGTCGCATGGCAAGCAGACAAGGATTTGCAGCAAGGGTGGGGTCAGGGATATTTCCTGAAAAGGCAGGGCTAAGACCCAGCTGATTGATACCTGAATAGAATATCAGCTACTGCTCTTTATCCCCAGAGGAAGCACAAGGATATAGTAGCTTCTCTCCTTTTACAATTTGGGCCTTCAGTGAATGTGTCTTGATTGTCCTCCATGTTGGTGTCTGGCTGTGCTGGCTCCTTGAGGGCTGGCTCCTTGAAGGCTGGCTCCTTAAGGGCTGGCTACTTCAGGACAGCCCGGTCTGACTACCTACAAGATACCTAATTAACTTGTCTGCACTATTCCCCACTCTGAAGAAGTACCCCAAACTGCTGTGAAGGGTCAAAGGGGAAAGACAGCTCTGGCTACTTCCAGCTGAAAAGTGTCATAGTTGTGATCAGCAGTAAGAGTTACTTTACAGAAGGTCTTCTAAAGGCTTTGATAGGCAACAGGCATTGTCATCTAGGTAGCTGCATAGCTTTTAAGTCTGGAGGAGACAAAGCCAAAGAAACAGTTAAGAATGCATGGGCCAAGCCAGGTGTAGTGGCTCACTCCTACAATCCCAGCACTCAGGAGGCTGAAGCAGGAAGATCACTGTGAGTTCAAGACCAGCCTGGGCTACATAGTGAGTTCCAGGTCAGTCTCAACTACATAGTGAGACCCTGTCTCAAAAAACAAAAAAAGAAATTGAAATAGTGATTGAACTTGCTGTACTTTGATTCTTTCATTGATAGAGATTATGTATAAGTTTGAGACTTTGTCATAAGTCTCTCTAGTTTTAGCTGTAACACAAGAGACAATTTGAAAAACAAATTTCACCAAGAAATATAAAACTATAGTAGAACTAGTATAGATTTTACCATAGTTTTTTTCCCAATGATCCATAACCACCATCAACTACTGGTAGAGATGGAAACTGCCAGAAGGGTTCAGTGACTGGAGCCCCTTTTTATATCTATCTTTATTACCATGGCATTATTTTATACCTCTTTTTGTTATTCTTTTCTGCTGGAAATTTAAGATCAAGTTAAAGTGAGACCTGTGTCAGTCAACATGAACCTCTTGTTATCTGTCAAGGTCAGTTAAGTCTCTTCAGGCATTATTTTGGAACCATGCATAGAGCCTCTCAGCTCCTCTGTCAGTGTCAGCCATCAGGATGGGTCATGGCCTTGCTTGATCATGTTGCTTTCAGTGAAAGCATGGGAGACTTTTCCCTCGTGGTGACCCTCCTTTGGCACACAGTATATTTGTCCTCTGGTGTCCAGCAATTTCCCTGCTCAGGAGGTTGAGTGACTTACCAAAGATGTAGGATCCTGTAGGAAAGGTTCCTTTGTGTCCTGGATCTTGTAGACCTTGAGGGGCCAAGGCCAAAATATTGGCTGTCATCATAGCCCAGTTACCTTTCTAGTTTTGGTCTCCAAACTTTAGTTGTTGAACACCCAGAAGAGAAGATCAGTGACATTAGTAGTGCAGTAGGAGCAGTGAGCTTAACTACTATAACTTTATCTGGACATTAACCACTTTGAAGTATGAAACATAGTTAGGGGGCTGTTATTTCCTATAAACCATGGTTGTTCTAGTAGTTTAATCCCTGCAGAATGTTAATAGACAACAGTTATATATTATAGAAACTTAAGATCAAGAGCCATACATAGTATTCTAGCATGACAAGATGACATTTTCTTTGTAACATTTACATGTTTATCTTAGTATAGAATAGTCTTTCAAACACCTCCATCTGATCACAAGACTTTAAATGACATAAAGAAAACTCTTACTTGTCATCCTTTAGTAGGATACCATTTCAAGAGAAGGTACATATTGGCCTATAAATGTACCTTAGGAGTTTATAATGTCTATCCTCTAGTTTTAGTGTGTGACATTGTTTCGACTATTTGGCAACTGATCATCCCTTAGAGTGGTGACACATATAACATACATCACAAAAGTTTTTAAGAAAACTGTTCTTTATAGTTATGTTGGCTTGACATGTATCTCTTATCACAAGTAGCTGGAGTGCAAGAGAAAGGCAGATACCTGAGTCAAAAGGATTACTACCACAAACAATATCCTAGAAGATGTGTACACCCAGAAGGCATGAATATATACACCATGAAATAACAATGAGTATCAGTTACATGAAACCCTTTGTCATTAAATTTTGTTTGGTACCAAAAGCATTTTAAATAAAACCTTATTGCTTTCCCATAAAAAACTTAGCCATTTGACCATGGCCTATGTATACATATCACAGTACTATGTTTAGCAATGTATTTTCCACAAGGCTATGGAAATTATTGGGGTCCCCTTTGTGAACAAAGGCTGGAATAAATTTTTTTTCAGGAAGCTGCTCCTTCATTCACCAAGGTGAGTCCAGTCCAGTAGTTTTCCTAAGCCCAAGAGTCTTTATTTAATTATCTTAGCAAATTTTTAGATGACCCATGAGAGCTGAATCATAACAATTAACATTATTTTGACCAAGGAAAGATTCCTGAGTTATTATATATAGACAACTGTATGTACTGTATTTGTAAAACCAGTTGATGTTATTTGGATAACCTGGCAACCTGGGGGAACAATATCTTTAGTAACATTTATCTATAAGACAACCTGAGTTACAGGCAAACATCTTTACAAATCCAAAATGCCAATAGAAAAAAATTCTAACAAAATAGCTATACATTGTAACAAATTGAAAAGACGGGCAGACATATACATAAGACAACTTGTTTATAAACCAGAGTGGACTCAGATCTACTTGGCTAAGTTGAATCACAATAACTTATAATTCTTAGGTTTATAACTATAAATAAGACTAGGCAGAACTTTGTAGACCAATTAACAGACATCTCCTGTAATAAGAATAAAAAGGAATAAAAATCTGCTACAGCTGTGAAAGCAAAGACGGTTTTCAGATGAACCCAAAGCTAACAGTTTATCTGACTGGAATACACAGGCTTTGAGAGTTTCAGGATTAAGCCTAGACCAGTTTTTTGTATGGCCCAGAAATAAATGAAGGTCAGCTTTACTCTGGAAGGGTTCTAGGAAAGGGAAATTCACCATTCTGGAAGCTTTGTCTTGAAATCCAGCAGCCATGGAAGAGGGATGTTCCTTGAACCAAACACTGTTGAGAACTGTTATTTCTCAGGGGCAGGGCAGTGTAGAAGGGACAGAAGAGTGCGTTTAAGTATGACACAAGAACTAAATCTTAACCATCTCAGGTGTGGAAGGACAATTAAGATCAGGAGCTTTTCCAGAATGGATCTGCAGTCCTTAGCAAAACATGTGTCTAGAGACAAAAGCTATGATTGCCTCCAACTGAACTGGCCAAGCAGAAAATCAAACCAATAATCAAAGAACCTGAATGGCTGCTTTTTTTGCCTCTGGAAAGGGAATGAAAGTGTTCTAACTATATTGTATAGGGCTTTTTTTTTAAATAAATTATTTTGAATCTATAATATCTAATTTATGACTTAAATATCTTACGGGCTGTTGGGCAGCTCTCTGATCTTGTAGAATCATTCCCAAAGCCATGTCTTACCTTTTATTAATATACAAACTGAGATGGTGTCCTGTAGGCAGGCACTTAGAAGTGCTTATTTGAGTTTCTGGAATGTGGTCTGGGAACCAGTTTCCCAGGTTAAAATATGGCTGTCTTGTGAGTTTCTCTATAAACTGATAGATGGGTCATCCAATCTCACTATATCCTGTTATTCAAAGGCAACAAAAGCCTGTGATTTCCAGAAATATCCTTAGCTGTTTTAGGGTCTTGGGCTGTGGAGATGAAAGAATTTGATTAATTCTTTCTTCCCCCAATCTTTGCATTCCCTTAGATATAATAAGGACTAAGTATTTTACCTCGAGACTGCAAAGTTGTTCCTTAGACCTAGAAACATTATTACCCCCGGCTGTTAGAAAATTCAGCAGACTACAGGTGTCTTGGCTGGAAACTCTTCTGAGGGGACACATAACACTATACCATCTACATATTGCAAGACTGACTTGGAGAAACTATAGTATTTCCTTTTATCAAATCAAGATCTAGGGATGTCCTCATCTCTTTCTGATAAATAGATGACAATTTAAAATAACTGAAGTGCTTAGTTCTCATATTTCTTAGACCATTAAGAATACATGCCTGAAAATGTCTTCTATTTTAATCTCCTATCTGATTGTCATGCCAGTAGGGGTCCAGTACAGTAACTGCTAGTGTTCCAGTAGAAACCAGTTATTCCCCTGGCTGCCTTACTTTCGAGCTTCCAAAATTAAAATAGTATTTGTCTCTAAATGTTATACTACTCATCTTTCATTAAAAACCAGCATTTGATTTAAGGGAAACATTACATCCTTCTAATCTAGTTCATAGGTCTGAGTAAGTTCTCTAAAGACCTCAATGTACATATCAGGGTCATCCAAAAATTTTATTAGGTCTCATTTAATCTGTCTTAGATCACTGAGAAAAAGACACATGAACATAAATAGTACCATATTTGCCATTTACTTCCTGCAAGGGATACTGTCTTTGAGGGGCCTGAACAACTTAGCTAAGGATGGATACAGCTTCATGGACATTTTAATTATGGCTGGCCTGGATATTCCATCCTCAGCACCTGGTGGTCAAGGCTTAAAGTTGTCTTAGAAACTTTGTTCTCAGGTTCTAAAGGGCGAGGAGTAGCCTCAGGCTTAGAGGTACTGAATGTCTTAAGGGTGAGGTGTCTCTCATTATATTTACACTGGAACACAAGCAAGAATTAACTTAATGTAAAGAAAATCTCAACATAAGATGATTTTGACCATTCGTCTCTCTTTTACAGTATAATTCTAATTGTGAGATAGCATCATAGTACTTTCCTGTGTTACTTGGCTTTACAAGGTAGGCACACCATGTGCAAGTGTAGAGAAATACTAAATTCCTCCCAAATATATTTGAAAGGAGTGCAAGGTTCAGATATGGAGTTCCTAATCTGAAACAAGAGAAATAAGTATGGTATCACATGTCTCTGCTTGATTCCTGTGCCCCTTAGGGTGTCCCCCAAGGTTTATTCCACTCCAGGGTAGGTAGCTACCATCTGGAGAGAGACTCAGTCTGGACTATCTACCCTTTAACAGCCTCAGGTAACTCATATCCTTACTCCAGTAAGTACTCTCAAAGCACAAGTTACAATTGACTTCAGCTATAACAATCATGTTTAGAGAAGTATTGCTAGCAAACCAAGAAATTCAAACCACTGCTTCCTAGTTCCTTGAAAGAGAGAGAGAAAAATAGGGCACTTTTTTGCAAAAGAAATCACCTCCAGAGATGCTAAGTCAGAGATTCTGCCCTGGGCCCTAGGATAGAGAAAGCTCTGAGAAATTTCTGTCGTCTAGCCAGTCTTTTAGGCAAATTTTATTAGCATCAAGACAAGGATACTCCTTTAAGGTCCATTTTAAATTTGCTAAGTATTTGAAACTCATAGGTCTTCCTAGCAGCCACGATCTACATAGTAAAGCCCCTTTATCAACTTCTTAGGCATGCACAAGAAGGAAGGACTGACCAAAGTCCATTTTTATTTTAGTTAACATGTAAAAACACATATGCAAGTCACTAACTGATTGCTATTTTCCCTAGTGTAAGACAAAACAGTTGTTGCAAGTTGTCTTAGTCTGACTTTCTGGAAGGAGGAGCTGTCTGACTACAAGGGATTCTCAAATGAACTCCCAACAAATTGGAGAAATGTTTAAGGGGAGTTTGTAACTCACTTGCAGAAAGTCCAAACAAAGCTCAAGCTGGTTAAACATCCAAAAAATCACCATATAGCACTTTATAAGTTCACAGTCAATGTTCCAAAGTCCATAACCTACCGGAAAAGGTGTTTTTCTCCCCTGCACATATAAATGATGAATTCCATGCCTAGGAGAGGGGCAGAAGGTTCAGTCGTTTTTAATATATAAAAGATTTGGTTTTTTATATTTGTCTACATGTCTGTTTTACTAGTAGTACAGAAAGCAGTCTAAACCTGTAGCTCAACTCTTAATGGAGGCTTAAGAAAGTGCTCTGACGGCATCATTTCAGATCACTCTGAGACAGAGGATACCTGATGATCACTGACAAAGTTCCTCTCTCACCTCAGGGAGGAGTCCAGATAGGACAAGATGTGGAGATTTCCTGCTGATTACCCGGATGGGCTGTCAGGAACTAGTTTCTTCGGTGGGACCTTTGGGTATCTGCCAGAGAGTAGCCCTGGCCATGACCCCCCAGTTGTCACCTCAGTTTCCATCAGTTCCACACAATCAGATCTGTCTCCAAAAGGAACCCAACTGCCTATCTGGTCAATGTTCCACTCACTGTTGGCACCAGTGAGAGTGGGGATTCAGCAGAGGGCAACTGGAGAACCCTGTCCTCTGCTTTGAGAGTGGCAGCTGCCCTAAAGGCAATTACTAGCTGGCAGAGTAAACACCATTTGTTTACAATTCTATAACAGACAGATAAAAGCCTGAACTGTCTTTATCTGAGATGATTTCATAAGACACCTATTTTACAGCATTTTGAAGCAACTAAGTCCAAATGCAACACATACAAAACCAAAATAAAATGTAATTTTAACAAAATACAATGCATAAGGAAAACAAGAAATTTGCAAACATTTAAAACACACAACTTCAAATTAAGACACTTTGAAAACAAAAGATGCAACAAAGGCCAGAATTTATGATACAAAAACCAGAATCTATGAAGCAAATGAAAGTATGAAACAAGTTATAATCTATGAAGCAAAAAGACCACAGTTAGAACCTATGAAAGAAAGCCCTTATCTCCAACCAGTAATCTCAGTGGAAGACCTCCAAAATGATATAGGGGGAAGAGGCGTAACTCCCAAACCTGCTAGATATCTCAAATGCGAGTTCCTGTTTTCTAAAATCAAAGAATGAATTCTAGGAACAACAGAGGTTAAGAGTAGGAAAAATTTATTGAGGGAAAGAAAGCTTCTGTCTAAGAGAGACAGAAGGGGGACTGAAAGGTGGGTTGCCCCTGGCTCCATTGCTTTTAGGTAGAAAATCAGGGAGTGGAAGAAGAAATCTGCTCACTTCAGGACAGCTAGGAACCGGGAGGGAGAGGGAGAGGGAAAAGGACAGTGGAAGAGAAAGCCAAAGTTCTGTTTTAAAAAGAAAAAGAGAACATGCAACAATAGGCTGAGGTCAAGAAACACCATGGGGAAATGGCAAAAATTACATGACAGAAATTTTACCTTTGAACAATATTTTGTTACACTGGAAAGTATAATTTGGCCGCCCATCTTGCAAGAAAATTTCTTTTAGGAAAGAACCTATTGAAACTACCCAATATAATTTTTTTTTTTGAGACAGGGTCTCACTATGTAGTTGAGACTGACCTGGAACTCACTATGTAGCCCAGGTTGGTCGTGAACTCACGGTGATCCTCCTGCCTCCACCTCCCGAGTGCTGGGATTTCAGACATGCACCACCATGCCTGGCTACTACCCAATATAATTAAAAAAATAAGTATATCTTAAGCTTATCAAGTCATTTTAGAGATGAAGAAGCAGTAACGCATAAGTTCAGTGATCTGCTTGTGACATTTATAGCAAACAAAAATTGGCATTTTTCTTTTCTAACCACTCACATTTTCAACATCACTCTACTACAAATCTCCAGGACTTCAGCTTTTTTACCAGAAAGCTCGTGGTACCAAAATTTCCCTTTCTTCTACTTGAAAAACTGCTTGGCTGTATTAGCTAGCTTCTTCCCTGTGTTCTGTTTGGCAAACTTATGAAACAGCCAGTCAGAATTTTGTTATAAAAATCTTTCACATGCTTGAAGTTCAATGAACCATGTGGCCAAGTTCTTCAGTGTTTCCTTTGATAATATCAAGCCTTTTAGACTACTCTGCCCCTGGACTGGTAACATAATCTTTACACCCTCGAGGCTACAAAACCTAAAGTATTGTAAACTGTCACAATAGAGGTATGTACACAGGATAATGTGAACAACTGTTGATGACTAACGCATACGTGATTTTTTTAACATTTGAAAAGTGACATGGAAATATCAAACCTATTTGAAGTGTTCAGGTTGAAATGTTCAAATTAAGAGTAATGTTGAGAGACAAGAGAGTAAAACTGTGTACAATAATGATTTAATTCACATGCATGAGTCAATCATGTTTAGTAAGTGGGTGGCGCTAGAAGTGGGTGGAATAGAACGGTGAAAATGAGGGAGAAAATCAACAATGAAATATACATGATAATTCAAAGACCATATGAACTATAAGCAAATCTATTTGGATTTTTGCAAAATAATTTCCACGATGATCTGTCTTATATCAAATTTAATGTGACATGCTGCTTCTGATATCCCTATGAGGAAGTATTGAAGGGCCCAACATTTCAGTATTTTTCCATAGTAATTTCAACCTCTGCAGCTCCAGCTCTTTGACAGCTACATTCTGGTTCTATTGTATTTTGTTCTTTTGAACTTTTCCCACTTTTCCCTGATTTTCACTGTGCTTTCTTCTTGCTTCTCCTTGTTTTGATTCCCCACCATTGGTAGAAGCCACTGCTTCTTTCTGCTCTCTCCTCTTTTGTCATAATTAGCTTGAGGTCATATATATACATATATATACATAAACATATATACATACACATATATATACATATACATATAAACATATATATACATATATACATGTATATACACATATATATGTGTGTGTGTATACATATATATATATACATATATATATATGTATATATGTATATTGCAAGAATAACACTGAGGTGATAGTGCTTTTCTCAGTGCATCGTGTCAAGGGGTATCTGATGCCAATATGCCTTATTACTGTTGATGGTACCATAGATCACTTGGTTAAGGTGCTGTTTGCTAGGTTTCTCCACTATAAAGTTGTTATTTTCCTCTTTGTAACTGATGCGTATTTGGGGGAGATACTTTGAGACTATACTAATATCTTTTTTTCTCCTTAAACTTTTGCCCACTAATTTTAGCATGCAGCAACATTTTTTGCTTACAATAATTGCTACAGTTGTGTTTACCTAGTGATTCTTACCTATTTTCATTATTGCTTCTACATATATTAACTGGAATTCATCTGTGAGAAAGAACTATTCACCCCTACTTTGTTCATTCAATTATGTGTTTACCTTCGTATGGGCCCTTGTTTATTCATTTTATTCTGTGCATTATAATCCATTACTACTATTATGCAAATTTTTAACTCAAATTTTCCTATATTTGGCCACAAAGAACTCCTTCCAGTTGCCTATTCTACAAAGATCTTTTCCTAAGTTTTCTTTTGAAAGCTGTATTTTCTTACCATTCACATTTATATCTGCAAACTGTCTGGGATTCATTTTGTGTGTATTGCATGAAAAAGGGGTCTGCATAAGTCTTCCCTGTAGAGATAATCAACTGATTATTGAAATGTATCCTTTATTGAAAAAAACTGCCATTTTCTCCACTGACTTGCAATGTCATCTTTGACTTGGTATATTGTGTATTTGTTTTCAAATTCTTTGATCTGTTTAATTGACCTATCCTTGTGTCAATACTATATTATCTTAATAACTGTGACTATATCAAGCTTGATTTCTGGTATTATGTCTTGTTTTGACCATCAAGATCGCCTTAGCTATTCTTGGCCTTTTGAATTTCCATATAAATTTTAGATTTGATTTGTCCATTTCCACATATGAAAAATATCCTATTGGGATTTGCTTGAGATTGTCTTGAAACTATAGACCTAATATGCAGAATAAATCAGCAAAAATTAACATCTTTACAATATTGAGATGTAGAATCTAGCCATTTATTCAGGTCTCATTTACTTTCTCTCATAAACTGTTTTAGGACTTTCTGTTTAGAGGCCTTGAAAATAATTTTCCTAGTTTTACTCTTAGGCATTGGATGTTTTTCAGTGCTATTTTGATTTTGTTTTGTAGCCTGTTCTTAGCTTTCAATAAAAGCATTTGAGAATACAGCTATTATTTTAGATTTTCTTCTCATAATGGCAAATAGAAGAAAACTGACAAGAGAGTGTTTTACAATTATTAAATGAATCAGAATGTGAATAATAAAAGAAAGATAACAGCACTCTAGACTCTAATGAGATTGAAACTGGTTGTGTAAGTGAAATCTCAGGTCAAGATAGCTAAGATGAATTTTCTGAAACTCAAGAATTAATGAGTAGGTAATATATTTATAAAGACAAAAAATGACAAAAACAAAGGAAAACCAAAAGTTTCATAAGATGAAAATGAAGTCATTTAATAGGAGGTACTTTCGTGTAATATTTTGTGACATGCAGCTAAACCATACCTTTCCAATAAAAGGCCATGAAACCACATTCTATACTGTTTGTGATGCTTTTGTGCCAACATTTACTGTGTTTAAAATTAATTCCTATGTTAAAATTCTTCCTAAATGCTTTTTATAAAGTTGTTTTTTACTATGCCTTTATTCTGATTGTATAAATTACATGTAGGATGACTTAATAAAGTTATAGAAAATTTAAAAGACACATTGGATCCTTATTGAAAATCAAGATATCTATTTTTCTTATTTATCAAGAGTTAAGATATATATATATATTTTTTTTTAATTTTTTTGGTACAATTTAAATATACATGAATGTATACATACAAGCTACTTAAAGGAAAACATCTAATTTGTTTTTGCTTATTAGTTCACAGCTGAAAGCTAATGAATGAACGCTTTTTAGGGGAAATTTTAATTTCATTTAAAAGTTAACCTGTTGAATGATTTGGGTTCTTTTCAGTTTTTATCCAAATACTGTTTCATTTGAGAACTGGCTAAGTGTTAAATTTTTAAGGGCGTTTGAGGTGAGCTTTAAATTTTCAAGATTTAGGTATACATTTAATGAACTTTAATAAACAAAAAGATTCAGGCTATCAGTGTAAGATAAACAGATTTGTTATTGGGAGTCCTTTTTCACACGAGGCAAGACATATTTTTAGTTGGTGGGTAAATGTTGGTGCAGGTTGAAGTGCATTTTGGGCACAGATTGAAGGTGGTTAAGGTGAGAAAGCTTCCTTGAATATTAGTCAACTTAAATGAGGTTGATTTTTCTGAACTGTCGGGTAAATCCACAGCATTGAATGCTTTTGATAACTGCTACCAAATGGTGTTTCCGCTTTTTCTCCCAACCCCTCCCCTCCTTATTTGCAAAACCTTTGTTTCCTTCTTTCCTTCTTTTCACCTTTTTCTTTTCCCTTCCTTTTCTTCCTCCTACCCCCTTTACAGTTTCCCCTTTCTTTTGATCAGTTTCTCCCTATTTCACATTATGTTTTATACATTTTGGTCCTTATTTACCCTTTCAGTTTCTCACACCAGAGAGACAATGCTATACATACACATGTGTGTCTGATGTATTTCTCCTAAGAGTTTAAAATGAGCATATTGGGAGTGGATTTTCTAGCCCTGTGCACCTGGCTAATTCACTTCTCTGCCCAAATGTGGACCCAGGCCCTCTGCTGTGCACAGTGCACCTGCTAGGTTGGAGGTGTGTGGAGCCAGACCTGCTGTCCCTTTCTGTCCTGAGCCATCTTGATGTACTTGTGACAGCTTCATTGTGGCATCTTTGTTCACTTAAGTGCTTCTGGGGGTAAAAACACAGCTCCATGTAATCTGTGCTGCACCTTTAATTTTTTTAAAGTGCTTTTAACTCTTGCAAAAAGAAATCAGCTTGTTTTGTATATAAGGACTGTTTTTTTAAATAAATAAATCCAGCACTCTCCCCCCAAAATAAATAAAAAATAAAATGAGCATATGAAATGAATACACACTTCTCAGATGAAGAAGTATAAATGGCAAATAAATATATGAAAAGATGTTCGACACCTCTGGTCAACTGAGAGATGCAAATTTAAACAATACTGAGATTCCATTTCATCCCAGAAAGAATGGCTATTATCAAGAAATCAACCAACAAGTGTTGGTGGGGCTGCAGGGAAAAACAGTTAAGATATGCTGTTGGTTTGCTTCTCCTTATTTTTCTCCTTAGGTTGCATCCCACCAGAGATACACAGCTGAAGTAGTGTTTTTAAGTTCCTTGAATAATTCTATCATTAGACAGAAATTCAAGTTAACTTCTTTTAGTTTGTTCCTGAGTTTTAAGGATTGCTTTCTAAAGGATAATTTTTAAATTTTGGACTACATAGATTTACAGAGAAGTTGCAAATGTAAAACAGAGACTTCTTGTACACAATTTATATGATTGCCCCTACAGCTTACATCCTACATTTATATGGAGCTCCTGTCAAAACTAAGAAATAAGGCATTATATTACTATTAACTAAACTCCAGACATTAGCTGGATTTTACCAGCTTTTCTATTTGTCTTCTTTTTGTTCCAAGATCTAATCCAGAGCAGTGATATCATTGTTAAATTTTTATTTTCAAATTTGAAATCACAATGGATTCTGCAGAAACCCAGAAGATCATCAATACCATTTTTGGGGGGTATTGGGGATTGAACTCAGGACCTTGTGTTTGGAAGGTAGATAGCAGAACCAATGAGCTAAATCCCCGACCCTCATCAATACCTATTTTGAGAACCAGTACACTGATAAGATGGAAAACACAGAAGAAATGGACAGATTACTAAATTCATAAAGATTCTAAATAACCCAGTATTAGTCAATGAAATTGAAGAAGTAATTTTTAAAACTATCAACAATGAAAACCCCAGGTCCTGATATATTCATTACTGAATTCCATAAGAAATTTAGAGAAGATCTAATGCCACTACACTTCAAAATCTTCATACTCAGGACCTTGCACTTTCAAGACAGGCACAGTGCCACTGAGCTAAAGCCCTGGCCCTCAAAATGTTTAATTAAATTGAAAGGGAAGCAATACTCCCAAAATCATTCCTGGAAGTAAGCATTACCCTGATACCAAAACCAGATAAGGACCCAAGCAAAAAAGAGGACTACAAGCCAATCTCCTTAATGAACATAGATGCAAAAATCTCAGTAAGATACTGGCAAACAGAATGCAGCAAATCATCAAGGATATTATACACCAAAATTAAGTAGGATTCATCCCAGGGATGTAGGGATGGTTTAATATAAGCTAATTAATAAATGTAATACACCACATTAACAGAACCAAGGACAAAATCACATGACCATCTCAATAGACACAGAAAAGGCATTTGACAAAGTACAGCACCCATTCATGACAAAAAAAAAAACTACATAAAATGGGACAATGTCATACAGCTAATATCACACTAAGTGGACAAAAACAGAAAACATTCACTTTAGAATCAGGAACAAGACAAAGATGCCTACTATTACCACTTCTATTTATTATAGTTCTGGAAATATTAGCCAGAGCAATTAGACAAGAGATAGAAATAAAAGGAGTGATAACAGGCAAAAGAAAAGTTAAATTATCATTATTTGCAGATGACATGATACTCTACCTAGAAGACGCCCAAAAAATCTCCACCAAAACACTTCTAGATTTAATAACCAAATTCAGTAGTATAAAAGAATAAAAAGTGAAAACTCAAAAATCAATTAGAGGGCTGGGGATTTAGCTCAGTGGTTCCAGTGCCTGCCTTGCAAGTGCAAGGACCCAAGTTCAATCCCCAGTACCAAAAAAAAAAAAAAAAAAAAAAAAAACTAGAGTTAGAAGTCCCATATGACCCAGCTATTCCTCTTCTGGCTATCTTCTCAAAAGAATTAAAAGAATCAGACCACAGCAATATATGCTCACCTATGTTTATAGTGGCACAGTTCACTCGGGAGGCTGAGGCAGGAGGATCGCTGTGAGTTCAAGACCAGCCTGGGCTACATAGTGAGTTCCAGGTCAGTCTCAACTACATAGTGAGACCCTGTCTCAAAAACCACCCCAAAAAAATATATATATAGTGACACTGTTTGTAATCGCTAAATCTTGGAAACAACCCAAATGCCCATCAACTGATTTAAGGATATTTTAAAAGTGGGATTTTTTAGCATGGTACTGGCAAAGAAACAGACCCGAGGGTCAGTGGAACAGATTGGAAGATACAGAAACAACTCCAGATGTACTCAGATACCTCATCTTTGACAAAGGAGCCAACAATCCTCACCATAAATGGTGTTGGAAAAACTGGATTTCAACATGGCAAAGATTTAAACTATACCCTTATCTTTCACCATGCACTAAACTAAAATCCAAGTGGATTAAAGATCTAAACATTAAAAGAGAAACACTAGGGCAGGGGATTTACCTCTGCAGTTCAGTGGCCTGCTTTGCAAGCGCAAGGACCCGAGTTCAATCCCCGGTACCAAACAAAACAAAACAAAATAAAAAAGAAACACTAAACTTGCTGGAAGATAAGTTAGGCAGAACTCTTGAAGACATTGACATGGGAAAAGACTTTATGAACAAATCCTCAGTAGCACGGGAACTAGCAGAAAGAATCAACAACTGGGATCTCATCTTATTAAAAAACTTCTGCACTGCAAAAGAAATCATCAACAGAACTAAGAGACAATCTACAACATGGGAAACAATTTTTACCAACTGCTCCTCAGACAAAGAACTATTATCTAGAATATATAAAGAACTCAAAAAACATCAGCTCCCCCCAAATATAAAGACCCAATTCAAAAATGGGCACCTGAAATGAACAGACATTTCTCAAAGAAGTAAAAGCAGCAAGTAAATATATGAAAAAATGTTCCACATCACTGGGCATTCAAGAGATGCAGATGAAAACAACACTGAGATTCCACCTGAACCCACAAAGAATAGCTGCTATCAAGAAATCAAACTATAACAAATGCTTGAGGGGTTGTGGGGAGAAAGGAACCCTTCTCCATTGTTGGTGGGAGTGCAGACTGGTGCAACCACTGTGGAAATAAATATGGAGATATCTCAAAGAGCTGGGACTAGAGGTTCCATTTGGCCCAGCCATCCCTCTGCTGGGTATCTTTCCAAAAGAATCATACCACAGTGATATATGTGCCCCCATGTTTATAGCAGCACAGTTTGTAATAGCTAAAACTTGGAGTTTCCAAGTATACAAATTTCATAAAGGAATGTGAAAAGCAAGTGCTCTACCCCTGAGATACATTCTCAGCCCCCTCCTTGTTGATATCCTTTTAAAAATTTTTAAAACTTTCTTGAGGTGTAATTAAACTGCACATATTTAAAGTACATATTTCTCCCAGGTTTGACACATGTATGTGCCTATAAAGCTGACACCATAATTAAATTAATTAAAGTCTCCATCATTCCTGCAGTTTTCTTTTGCCCCTTTGTAATTCTTTCCTCCCTCCACTTCATCTTTGGGCTTCTACTGGCCTGCTTTGTCACTACCTGCTAGTTTTCATTTTCTCTAATTTTATATTAATGAACTCATATAGTATGTGCTCCTGTACGTCCTTTTTTCTTTTTGTACCAGGGCTCAAACTCGGGTCCAGGCAGCGGAACCACTGAGCTAAATCCCCAGCCCCAATATGGGCTCATTGTCTCCCTTCTTTTACTCGGTATGATTATGAAAACCATTCTTGTCGAAGAATGTAGTATCAGTAATTTGTTCCTTTGGATTTATGAGGAGTATAATTGTGTTTGTGTCTGCCATAATTTGCTTTTCCATTCATCAGATAATGGACATTCGGGTTGTATCTTAGTTACTTTCTTTCGCTGAGACACCCACCAACACCCACGAATTAAAGGAGGAGAGGTTTATTTAGCTCACAGTTTGTGGAGGTTTCAGTCCGTAGTTCACTGGCTCTAAGGCAGGGTGGCATGGCACAGGGTTATTGCAGAGGAGTAAGAGTTGTTGAGTCCTTACAATCTGGATACTCAGGTCCTTTATTTCTGGGAACTTTACACCGCTTAGTTATAGTCTCCTACTACACATTTTCTCTATTCTTACTTCTTAGAAGTCCTTTTGGATTGATTCTCTAATTTTTGTAATTATTCTCTCCAGTTTCCCAAGACTATTTTTTTGCTTTTCTTTCTGAGTAATAATCTCTATCTTACCACCCTTTCAGTGATTTTTTTAAAAAATCCAGTTATACTATTTGAAATTTCTAATAGGTCTTTCTTGTTCTCCTTTCTTTTTAAGGATTCTATTTCTGATTCTTGGATGAAATACCTTATCTCTCTAAAGATATTCATTATCAGGTTTTTAGAATTTCGTGCTCTATATATTGCCTCTTTTTGCCTTAGAGTTTATTTTTTCTCTGTATTTACGTGTGTGCCTGTGTGCATGTGTATGTGGCTTCTTTGTTATTAACTCTCCTTAAATGCCTGGTGATCCGTAGTTATCCATTTATATATATCCATTTATATTTTTAAATGGAAGTCCCTTTGAGGTTTATTAATCAGCATGTTTCCCTCTAGTTGACTGCACAGGAATCCAGATAATTCACTGGAGGAGCAACAACTGTCAACACAAGCAATCCCTATTTTTCATGATTCCAGCATGCACATATTTCAGCTACCTCCAGTAACCCCAAGAGTACAGTTCAAATTTTGGTTGCCAAAATATTTTAACCATGTGTAATGGTAAAAAGTAAAAACTTTGCTGCTAGCTCTTCAGCCCACAGATCACCGTGTAAATAACAGATGTGCGTCAAGACCATATCAGTTCTTTCAAAGTCTGTTGGTGATTGGTCACTGTGGATCTGCTATTCAGTCTACACACAGACCACAAAGTATGCTCTGTCTTGTGTTTCTTCCTTATCTCTCAAAGATAAATCCACATGATGTTTTACAGAAATAGATAATCAAAAGAGAGAATTGGCCAGCAAAGTCGAAAGTACAGCAAAGAACTGGAAGGTAAAAATACTGGAAGTGTAATTGAATGTAATTTGAAATTGGTGACAGAAAGCAGAGATAGACAAGTCTTGCGGGAAGCTGTCATACAAAAAATTTTGAAAAGTTCAATGGATGTACAAAAAAAACCGATGTAAAGTTGCATTAGCCTGTTTTGCCTTTTCTAAGACTAAGAAGCCTCTTATGGTCGAAATGCGGTATCTACTTTTACTTCAAATTGAAGAACAAAAAAAAATTTGGGTTTTATTTTTGTTTTGGTTTTGAGACAGGGTCTCACTATGTAGTTGAGACTGACCTGGAACTCACCGTGTAGCCCAGGCTGGTCTCGAACTCACAGCGATCCTCCTGCCTCAGCCCCCTGAGTGCTGGGACTACAGGTATGTGCAACCACGCCTGGCAAAGAACATAATTTTTAAAATCAATCAGTGAAAGGGACAAAGAAATGAAGGGAAAGGGAGGAAGGGGAGGAGGAGGGAATGAAAACAGAATTGAGATGTTTGTGTAGATGTACCAACCCTCCACTCTGAATGTAATCATTATGTACTGCAAACATATAAAAATAAACACAATTTAAAAATTGAATCAGTTTGGCCAGTGCTCAGACGAAAACTTTGAAATTATTTCCAGTAAAATCGATTTTAATCATTTTTAGAAGTGAATGAATTCATTAATGTTGCCCTATCTGGGGAAGCTGCTAGCACAGATAAAAGTTGCATAAAAGTGTTATAAAAGGTACACCCAGACCCAAGGATTAGTTAAAGTAGGTGGTTATGACGATCATCGACCATTTAATGTTGACGAGACAGATCTTTTTGGAAGGCAACTCCATCAATAATTTATATGACAAAAGACAAAAGATCACCAAGTTACCACGAAGGTGAGATTTTAGATATGCAGCCACAGAAACCTGGTGAAGATGAACTTATCAACATAAGTGAGGGAAGTGGTCATAACAAAAAGGATGAAAATGCCCCAGAGGCAATGATACTGGGGAACAAAATCTCCGCATTAAAGAAACTCTCAGATATTTCACAAGTTAGAAAGTACAAAGGATAAAATGTTGGAATCTGATTCTAATTTCAGAGGGAATATGACAATTTCCATGCCAAGGCTCAGAAACGACGCTTGCTTTGTATTGTAAATTATATGACCAGAAGAGGCAAGCACTGTTCAAGCTACTTAAGTTTTTACAAAACTTTAATTCTCAATGCCCCTAGTGTTTTAAACTGCAATGAACTGAATAAATATTGGTCTTATTATTTCACCATTTCATTTCCCTATACATTTATAAAAAATGTAAAGGTCATGGAAAAATTGTGATTTTTCCCATTGATGGTTAAAATTACAATTACATGGTTCTAGCTTGCGATGGTCATTTTTATAGTTCTACAATATTGTGAAAGCAAAGACTTCCGTTATCTGTAGGTCTTTTCTCTGGACTGTTCAGTTTCTCTGAAAAGCAATCTTCCACTACCTTATCTAATGACTATGTACATTTTTATTTAATCTCACTGTTTTGTGATGGTACCCTGCTCTGTGCCTAATATCCCCAAAACTAAAGTCCGTCTGGTTTTCTTTCTCCAGGAAATAAATCTATCTCATACCAGAATGGGGGGAAAGACTCAGAGTATAGCATTTTCTTACATAAACTCTCTCTTTTCAACTCTACTCTTTTCCCACCCCAATCTTCCTCCAGTTCCCGAGCCTTTCTGAGATTCTGTAGGTGAACTGGCCTGTTTCTTATCAGCATCCATACATTTCATGGACTTGGTTTTCAACTTTTCAGATGTGAAAATCCCTCTTATCTGCTTTCCATCTTCTAAAGACTTTTCCACATCTATCCTCTGTGGGCTCCTTTTCCATTCTGTTTGTTCTCACGAATTTATACTTTTTAAAAAAATGTCCTTACTCAGCCAGGCATGGTATACATACTTGTAACCCCAGCATTCAGGAGACTGAGTCAGGATTGTGAAAGTTTGAGGCCTGAGCTTCATAGAAAGACCCTTGCTGGGGGGTGGGGGACCATGGGAAGTCTCACTCACCTATAATCCCAGCTTCTCAGTAGGCTGAGGCAGGGGATTTCAAGTTTGAGCCCATCCTGGGCAACTTAGTGAGACCCTGTCTCAAAATAAAACATAAAATTGACTGGGAGTTTAGCTCAGTAGTAGGGCACTACTGAATTTGACACCCGCAGTTTTTCGTTGTTGTTGTTTTGGTTCAGTTTGGTTTTTTGAGACAAGGTGGTTTTGCTATGTATTTCAGGCTGTTCTTGAACTCATTACATAGCCCAGGCTGGCCTCGGGTTCACTGCAATCCTCCTGCATCCACCTCCCCAAGTGCTAGGGTTACAGGTAGATGCCAGCATAAATGGTTGACCCCAGTATTGCAATAAATAATTGAATAAACAAATCAAAGTTTAAAGAATATTTCCTTACTCCACTTAGCAAGGTTTAATGAAGGAATAAGTGTTTGATGTGTTATGTTTATCTAGAATGTTTTATTATCATAAATTTATGGTGATCCCAGTCTTCCCTGTCAATTTATTTGACAGTGCTTAAATACTCAGGTTAAGGCATTAAGAAGATAAATCGTAGAGTTCATCCAGAATTAGGGTTTTATCAGACAGGTACACCAAAAATTCAGAGGGACAAGAGAGTTTTGGAAAGCCCCAAGATGTTGATAAAATGAATCATGTAATATAAGCTAAATAAAAGAACTGAAGACTGAGAAAAAAATTAAGAATCAATGTATGTATGGAGTCCCTGATCAGGTTTTTAAAAAGTCATAATGGGAATAGTGAATAAATAATCAAGAAGGAAAGGAATCCAAACAGTGGAATATTTGAGGATTGAAATTCATGGGTGGCTGGAGTAGTATAGAGAACAAGTCATTGGAATGAGGTACCAAAGAACCAAACGCACCGTTGAATGAGCTGCCAACAGGGATGTTGAAGTCATACAGGATAATAAGCAAAGCTCATCTTACTTAAAGACAGTGGTCCTTTTGGAGAATAAAAATAACAACTAAAAGAAGAGAAAGAAGGAGGGAGGATAAAGAGAAGGAAGGAAAAGAGGAAAAAGTATGTTTCAGCTAGAATTAGCTCAACTTCTACTGACAGAAAAATCAAAGCAACCATGATTTAACAACATAGTTGTTTCCTCTTATCTAAATGCCAGGCTCATGATGTTTCTTGGGGATCCAAGCTACTTCCAGCTCTATGCTCTGCTATGCCTACACTATTCCTCTTCTCCTCATGATCCAAACTAGTGTTCTATTTCACCATCCATCACATCTGCATTCTAGACAGTAGAATGAAGGAAGTTTCAAACAATATGCAAAGGAAATAAGGAACCTTCCTTAAGGAGTTTCCTAGAAACTGACATGTATCCCTTAAGTTTATATCCCATCAACCTGAACTTTCCTTAACACTGGCTTATACTTTGGGGCTACTTTTGGCTAGAAAGGAAGCTAGAATAGAATACTTCTTCTAGGAAGCCATGTAGCTAGTTAAAATTTCTATTACCATGGAAGAATACAATAGATGTAGTGCAAGGTAGGAATTTGGGCAACAGGCTCTGCCATAGCCCCTGAAATCGAGTATGAGGGGAGAATTGGAATAAAGGTGTGTAGACCAAATAGGTATATTCCCACCATTAATGGTTTAAAAAGTAATATTGGATTCTTTATGCTTCAGTGTTGCCTCACTTTCTTTGGAAGAAAAAGAAACTGAAGAGGTCCTTGATGTTCCCCAACAGAACTCAGAACTTTGAGAACTCCACAGGAATTCAGATATGCTGAATTAAATATTTAGCCTTTAAAGTTATCGAGAGGTGTATGAGCTTTAAATTTCTTAAATAATAAGGTCTATTGTGATAGGCTAAAATATGGTCTCCCCAAAAATATCTCTACATCTTAAACTCTGGAACCTGTGAATATTAGCTTATATGTCAAAGGAGTGGGAGTCTTTGCACATATAGTTACATTAAGAGTCTTGAAAGCCAGGCGTGGTGGTGCACGCCTGTAATCTCAGCACTGGGGAGGCTGAGGCAGGAGGATCGCTGTGAGTTCGCGACCAGCCTGGGCTACATAGTGCGTTCCAGGACAGTCTCAACTACATAGCGAGATCCTGTCTCAAAACACAC